>NC_057715.1:20770287-20816062 GCF_004010195.1 Chiloscyllium plagiosum
GGGTGGCCCCCCACTCCTGGGTGTGCCCCCACTTCCAAACCCACCCCCACCCCCATCTCCACCCCCCTCCTGATGAAGGGCTTTTGCCCGAAACGTTGATTCCCCTGCTCCTCAGATGCTGCCTGAACTGCTGTACGTTTCCAGCACCACTCTAATCCAGAATCTGGTTTCCAGCATCTGCAGTCATTGCTTTTACCTTAAAAGCACACATGCCAGTCAGCTCAATAAAAGCAGTATTCAGATGACAAAAGGAACTGAGCCTGCCTGTGAAAGCTCAAAACAACTAGAAAGGATGAAAGTTACTGAAAAAGCTGGTGATTACCATGGTGAGTCTCACAAAAGTGATAAGTGGAAAAATCAAAATCATAAACCAAGGATGAAGCAATTAAGATCAGACAACAAAGAAAGCTTAGTCCATGAGAGGAAGTGTGAAAATTCTTATGTTAAGGAAAAAATTCTAAGCTGAGAGACTAAAAGAAAGTTTAAGTTACTATATTTATTAAACAGGTGCTATAATTATTTAAAATTGTAGGGGAAAGCTAAAAGCATTCTTTGAATTAATGGTAATTTATTAAGAGAAACAAAAAGTAGCAGCTTAATTCAATCAATTTAAGTGGAAAATCAAAGACAGTTATAAAACAAAATCATTACTTCAATGAAAAGAATTTTTTTGTTGTGCAACTAAAATAATTTTTAAAATACAAAAACAGCATGACAAAATAATTCTTCTATCTAAAAAAGTGCAAATCACAGAGTAAAAGCAGAAAAGGTGCAATCAGCCATATTATTAAAATGGAAGCACATTCATGAAGAAGGGGAATAAAAGCACAAAGTTTATTTTCCTCGAACTTTGAATAAATAGCAATATGGAATTTCCCCATTTTAACATATTTTGTTGATTTTTAGATGATTGAAAATAATATTTTCAGCAGAATAGTAAGCTTTGAAGAAGCAACAGACTCATTCCTGGACGTAATAGGTGATTCATCTGAACCACATACAGCAGGGAAATTACAGGTTTACAATATAATTCAATGAATTTCAAAACTGACATCAGGGCGAGTGTTTCTGTATTATATGAAATCACCCTTGGCTGAAGAGAATGAAATTGCAACCTTCTAACTGGGTACTGAGTGGAGTACAGGGTAACCTCAGTTTTCTGAACGACACGGGCGGGGAGTATTTTGTTTGGATAACAAAGTTTACCCAAGCATCGGGACCTTGAGACCTTGTTTGGATAATCCAAAATTCAGATAATCGATGTTTGGATAACTGAGGTTGTTCTGTACTCATTACACAGCTCAAAACCATAGAATTGCAGAGTGAATTCTTAGCAGGCAGTGGTTAATATCATTGGTATAAGTGGACATTATTAATGACCAAGAGTCTCATGTCTGAGCGGAAAAGCATGTTTCATTCTTTCAATTCTACAGTATGATGAGAACGCTCAAACAGCTTGAGGTAAATGTCAGTGATCAATGTAAATTTAGATTTCAAAGGGCTGAGAAGAATGCTCTCTGAAACCAAGAGAAAATATGTTTTAATATTAATTGCTTGAGATTAATTATATTGATGTGTGACAACCCTTCATGGCTAAGAGGTCAGAGATGCTGTTGATTTTACAGAATTGAAGTTATTCAGTTATCTTTCAACTCCAGACAGATCTTCAAAATCAAATCTTTGGATGTCATCAAAATCACAATTGCCAGGCATTAGGGGTAACCTCTTGAGACAATCAATTCAACTATTCAGGGGAAACAGTACCAAACAGCATAGTCGGCTTTACTGTCTATGATTGATCCTGATACAATGACAATATTACCCAAAAGACTACATTGTATCTGTGGTAATGGAAAAATTATATTTGATTCGATATTGTTATAGTGTCAAAAAGAAAAGATTACTTCTTTCAGGAACACAACTATCTTTTCTAAGGTGATGTTAAGGAACTAAAGACTCTCCAAGGGAAACAAACCTTTGACAGCAACAATGATAGCAGAAAATGTCTTATGACATGCAAATGCCTCCTTGTCCTGGAATCCTCCATCAGAGAAAATAATTTCTCCCTTGTGTACTTGATTAAATCTGTTAATCATTTTAAATACTTCAATTTCATCACAATTAACTGCAGTTAACATATTTTTCAGAAGAGGACTAGTTAATGAATAAAGTCTATTAAATGGCATATTAAGATATAATTTCCAAAGCCTGTCCTGATTCTTGAGGTGCAGAAATATATAGGCGAAAGTGAAAGCAGATGCTGGAGATCAGGGTTTAGAGTGTGATGCTGGAAAAGCAGGTCAGACAGCATCCGAGGAGCAGGAAAATTGACATTTTGGACATAATCCCTTCATCAGGAATGAAGCTGGGAGCCTTGGGAGTGGAGAGATAAATGGGAGGGAGGTGGGGCTAGGGGAAAGGTAGCTGAGAATGCAATAGGTAGATAGAGGTGGGGGTTGTGGTGATAGGCTGGAGGGGAGGGTGGAGTGGATAGGTGGGAAGGAAGATGGACTGTTAGGACAGGTCATGAGGGTGGTGCTGAGCTGGAAGTTTGGAAATGGGATAAGGTGGGAGGAGGGGAAATGAGGAAACTGCTGAAATCCACATTAATGCCATGGGGTAGGAGGATCCCCAGGCAGAAGATGAGGTGTTCTTCCTCTAGGCGTCAAATGGTAAGGGTGAGGCGATGGAGGAGGCCCAGGACCTACATGTCCTTGGCAGAATGGAAGGGAGAGTTGAAGTGTTCAGCCATGGGGCGGTGGAATTGGTTGGTGCGGCTGTCCCAGAGATGTTCTCTGAAGCGTTCTGCGAGTAGGCGTCCTGCCTCCCCAATGCAGAGCAGACCGCATCGAGTGCAGAAAGATATGTTGATGAGCTGGTTAAGTTAAGAGAGGAACAGCCAAGATAATAAGAACTCTGATTTAACATAGCACTGCAAACAAATTTAAAAATCATAACCTGACAACATGCTGAAAAAATTGTATTGTATAAAGGGAAAAGGTATTCTTCTACAAAACTACACCGAGGTTGCTGACTCAAAAATGTGGATTTACTGCCATAAGATAACAATTACGTGAGTAAATTTGAATAACAAATGTCCAGCTACCTCTTGTGGAAAATGTTTTAATAGGTTATCAGTTCTGTCACTCCAGCAAGTTTAACCTGTGAACATCTCTTTAAAGGGTTTGTCATTGGAGGAGCAGCTCAGGATTCTTTGTCTGTACTTGATGGATTTGAGAGGGGCAATCTGATTGAATCTTACAGGCTACTTAGAGGTCTAGACAGAGTGGACATGGAGGAGATGTCTCCATGAGTAGGAGAGTCGAGGACTTGAGGGAGCAGCCTCAGAGTGAAAGGACAACACATTAGAATGGCCATGAGGACGAATTCCTTCAAAGGATGGTTAATCTGTGAAGATTTTACCACAGAGGCTTGTGGAGGGAAAGTCATTGAGTGTATTTAAGATAGAGATAGATATGTTCTTGATAGTAAAGTAATGAAAGGCAACGGAGAGAAGAGAGGAGAGTGGGGTTTAAGAAACATACCAGCCATGATTGAATGGCGGACATGTACACTGGGTTGAATGAGTCAAGATTAGAGTGGTGCTGGAAAAGCACGGCAGGTCAGGCAGCATCTGAGGAGCAGGAAAATCAATGTTTTAGGCAAAAAGCCCTTCATCTTGATTCTAAACTCCAGCATCTCTAGTATCTACTTCTGCCTCACTGAGTTAAATGGACTAATTCTGCTCATATATAGTACAGTTTATGGTCTTAAAACAAGCTTTCATGTGGAAAAATTAATATTTTCAAGAACTCCCACTGCATTATGACATCAGAGCAAGAATAGAGTGCACTTTGTCTAATTCATCTTTTCAAATAAAATAATTTAAAGTGCCAGTTTTGCTTTTCTTGGGGAGTTTTAGCATAATATTAAAATCAGTCAAAATAGAGGATTTAAACAATTTCAAAGAACAAAGAAAATTTACAGCCCAGGAACAGCCCTTCAGCCCTTCAAGCCTGAGCCGATTCAAATGTACTGTCTAAACCTGTCGGTCAGTTCCTAAGCATCTGTATCCCTTTACTTCCCATCTACTCATGCATCTGTCCAGACGCATCTTAAATGAATCTACCATGCCTGTCTCTACCGCCTCTGCTGGGAATACGTTACAAACGCCCTCTGTGTGAAGTACTTGCTGCGTGTATCCCCCTTAAACTTGAAAGCATGACCTCTCGTTATTGAATCCTTCACCCTGGGAAAAAGCTTGTTTCTGTTCACCATGTCTATACCCTTCATGATTTTGTAAACCTCAATCAGGTCCCCCCTCAATCTCCTTTTTTGTAGTGAGAATAAACCTAACCTACTCAACCTGTCTTCATAGCTAGCACCTTCCACTCCAGGCAACATCCTCATTAAACCTTCTCTGCACCCTCTCCAAAGTGTCCACATCCTTTTGGTAATGTGGAGCCCAGAACTGTACACAGTATTCTAAATGCAGCCGAACCAATGTCTTGTTCAATTTTAATATGACTTGCTAGCTCTTATACTCAGTACCCCATCCGATGAGGGCAAGCATATTATATGGCTTCTTGACCACTCTATCCACCTGTGCAGCAACCTTCAGGGTACAATGGACCTGCACTCCCAGATCTCTCTGCCCATCAACTTTTCCCAAGGCTCTTCCATTCATTGTATAATTCGCTCTAGAATTAGACTTGTCTAAATGCATCACCTCACATTTGTCTGGATTGAAAGCCACTTGCCACTATTCCGCCCAACTCTCCAGTCTATCTATATCCTCCTGTATTCTCTGACAGTCCCTTATGCTTTGTGCCACTCCACCAATCTTTGTGTCATCTGCAAACTTGCTGATCATACCAACAGTGCCCTCTTCTAGATCATGTATGTATATTGCAAACAACAGTGGCCCCAACACTGACCCCTGTGGAACACCACTGGTCATCTTTCTCAATTTCGAGAAACTCCCTTCAACTACTATCTCTGTCTCCTATTGCTTAACCAGTTCTTTATCCACCTAGCTAGAACACCCTACACACCATGTGACTTCACTTTCTCCATTAGTCTACAATTGGGAACCTTATCAAATGCCTTACTAAAGTCCATATATATGACATCAACAACCCTTCCTTCATCTAACAACTTGATCACTTCATCGAAGAACGCTATCAAGTTGGTAAGGCACGATCTCCCCTGCACAAAACCATGTTGCCCATCACTGATAAGCTCATTCCATTCCAAATATAAATAGATCCTTTCTCTCAGTACCCTCTCCAGCAACCTCCCCACCACCGACGTCAGGCTCACTGGTCTGTAGTTACCCTGAATATCCTACTACCCTTCTTGTACAGGCGGATAACATGAGCAACCTTCCAGTCTCCAGCACCTCACCTGTATTTAAGGATGCCACAAAGATATCTGTCAGGGTCCCACCTATTTCCTCTCTTGCCTCCCTCAGCAACCTGGGATAGATTCCATCTGGTCCTGGGGATTTGTCCACCTTAATAACCTCTAGCCTACCCAACACATCTTCCCTACTTATGCCAACGTGATCCAGACTAATCAAACTTCTATCCCTAATCTCAACATTCATCATGTTCCTCTCCTCATGAACACTGATGCAAAGTAATCATTCAGAATCTCACCCACTCTCTCAAATTCGGCACACAGCCTTCCTTCATTACCTTTTAGTGGACCAATCCTTTCTCTAGTTACCCGCTTGCTTCTTATATAAGAATAAAATACTTTGGGATTTTCCTTAATTCTGCTAGCTAAAGCTATTTCATGACCCCTTTTAGCCCGCTTGATTCCTTGTTTAAGACTTGTCCTACTCTTCCGATATTCCTCCAGGACCTGTTCTGTTCTCAGCTGCCTAGACCTTAATGTACGCTTCCTTTTTCCTCTTGGCTGGTTGTACAATTTCTCCTGTCATCCACTGTTCACGAATCTTGCCCTTCCTATCCTTTACCTTCAACGGGTCATGCCTATCCTGCACTGCCATTAACCTATCTTTGAAAGCCTCCCATATGTGGACTTCCCTTCAAATAGCTGTGTCCAATCCACATTTCCCAGCTCCTGCCTAATTTTGATATAATTGGCCTTGGTCCAGTTTAGCACTCTTCCCTAAGGACCACTCTCTTCTTTATCTACGAGTATTATAAAACTTATAGAATTGTGGTCACTGTTCCCAAAGAAATCCCCCACTGCAACTTCTACCACTTGTCCTGGCTCGTTCCCCAGTACCAGGTCCAATATGACCCCTTCCCCCGTCGGACTATTGACATACTGCTCTAGAAAACTCACCTGGACGCTTCGTACAAAAGTCTACCCCATCCAGACCTCTGACATTAAGTGTATCCCAGTCAATGTTGGGAAAATTAAAATCTCCCATCACCACTTACCCTATTGCCTCTACATCTATTCATAATCTGTTTACCTATTTGTTCTTCTACCTGACGCTCACTGTTGGGAGGTCTGTAATATAGCCCCAACAATGTAACTGCACCCTTCTTATTTCTCAGCTCCACCCATAATGCCTCACTACCCAAGACCGCCATAGTGTCCTCCTTTAGCACAGCCGTGATATCGTCCCTGACCAGCAATGCAACTCCACGCCCTCTTTTAGTTCTCTCCCTGTCCTGTCTGAAACGTCTATATCCTTGAACATTCAGTTGCCAATCATCATGCCCTTTCTTCAACCAAATCTCTGTGATGGTAATAATGTCATACTCCCAGGCACAAATCCAAGCCCTAAGTTTGTCTGCCTTATGCACTATACTCCTTGAAGTAGATGCATTTCAGGCCACCTGGGAGGCAACATATCATCCGGGAGTCCTTTTTTCAGCTGCAGAACCTACCTACTCCTCTTACAATAGAATCCCCTATGACTATTGCCCTACAAGTCTTTTTGCCGCCCTTCTGAACAGCAGTGCCCGCCACGGTGCCATGATCATGACAACTGCTGCCCTCTCCTGGTGAGCCATCTCCCCCAACAGTATCCAAAACGGTATACCTGTTTTAGAGGGAGATGACCGCAGGGGACACCTGCACTGCCTTCCTACTCTTTTTCTGTCTTTTGGTCACCCATTCACTGCTTCCCTCAGCAATCCTAACCTGCGGTGTGACCAGTTCACTAAATGTGCTATCCACAACCTCCTCAGCATCGCGGATGCTCCACAGTGAGTCCATCCGCAGCTCCAGAGCCGTCATGCGGTCAAACAAGAGCTGCAGCTGGACACACTTCTTGCAAGTGTAAGAGTCAGGAATGTCAGACATGTTCCTAAGCTCCCACATCAAGTAAGAGTCACATGCTACGGGTCTGAGGTTCCCCCGCCATTGTAAGCTTAGCTTTATATGAACTAACTAAAACCAAACAATGCACTTAAATAAAGCAGCCCTCGTTTCATTCCTCCTTCTCTCCTCGCTGCTCTGGCAAAATACAAACAAGTTTTGAGAGCACAGATTTGAGTGAGTTGGGGAATGCTCCACAATATTTAAAATCTTTTTGGAAAGTGTCTCTGGAATGTGTGCCGTAAGGAATAAAGATCTATCAAAGTGTGAAATGACTTTTTTTTTAACAAAAGGGAGCTTCAAACACTGCAAACTGCTAAACTTGCAAGTTTTCAAGAATCCAGTGATTTGAAAACTTAGAAAAAAGCATGGTGCTTAGAAATGGGCTCAACACAGATTCATTTTATACTCATTGTTTCTGGCTTTTTTTTTACCTCCATCATGGTCAGTCCTTACTAATCTGAAGAAAGAAAGAATCAATTCACACAGCCTGAGCACTGAAAGTCCAATTATGATCAGAAAAGAGAATGGCATGTCACAAGAATAATCTACTACTGTATTTTGAGAAACAACAGCACAAACAACTTCCTTGATTCGATGTAAAACTGCATTTGCATAGTTCCTTTTACATCCTCAGTTCATACCAAAAGCATTTAATATCTCAGGGACTGTATTTGGAATGCAGCCATAGTTGGTGGTGGAACAGTGTAATATCATTGGAATAGTAAGACAGAACTAATGTTGTGGGGATATGGGTTTAAATCCCACCTGGAAAATGGTGTTAAGTGATTTAATTTTAAAAATCTGGAATTAAAAGCTAGCCTAACAGGGACTGTGTAATCACTGTTGATTAACATTATCTGATTCACTAATGCTATTTGATAATGAATTCTGCCTTCCTGACCTGATCTGGCTGCCTGAACCACAGCAAAGTGGCTTACTCAGAGTCATAGTCACACAATATGAAAACAGATCGTTCAGTCCAACTCATCTATGCCAACCAGAGATCCCAATCTGACCTCATCCCTTTTGCCACCCTCTAAATCCTTCCTATTCATTCACCCATCCAGATGCCTTTGAAATGCTGTAACTGTGCCAGCCTCCACCACTTCCTCTGATAACTCATTCGATACATGCTCCATCCTCTCTGAAAAAGTCACCCCTCAGGTCTTTTTTAAACCTTTCCCCTTCCATCTTAAACCTATGCCCTCTAGTTTTAGATTCCCCAATACTAAGAAAAAGGCCTTGGCTACTTACCCTATCCTTACCCCTCATGATTTTACAAACATTTATCAGGTCATCCCTCAGCCTCTGATGCTCCAGAAGAAAGCCTCAGCCTGTTCAGCCTCTCCCTATAACACAAACCCTCCAACCCAGGTAACATCCTTGTAATATGAAGGAGCGTTTGAGCAAACTTATGACTGCCTCTATTAGAGTCCCAGAGGCTGAGGGGAGCTCTTAATAATTAGGAGTGGGGCCACATCCCATTAAAAAAAAACATTTTTGGGAGGAGCTAGCAAATTGCATTTTCTAGGTGGTGTACCAGTAATGGCTCCCATTACACCTTCAGTGTTCAGTTGCACGTCGCTCAATGGTAATGTATACTTAGTCTTCAATCTGTCATGAGGTCTCACAAGAGAAACTCTTATCACTAACTATGCAATACTGTGTAATAACTATGCTATTTTCAGCAAGAGTGAACTTCTTTTCTGTCAATGATCGATAGATTCATGGATTCATACAGTGGAGAAAAGGCCCTTCAGCCCATCATGTCTGCATCGACATAGTATGCTAAGTACTATGTACTAAAAGTGTGCTGATCCCATTTTCCCGCACTTGTCCTATATCCTTTAATGTTACGACTTATGAAGTGGTCTTCCAAATTTTTTTTAAGGTTGTAAGGATTCCAGTCTCCACTACCTTCCTAGGCAAATCTATTCCAGATTCTCACCACCCTGTTTTTAAGCCTGATACAGCCTCCAATATCTCCCCATTTCCTACATCAAACTGTACAAGTTCCTCACAATCCCTTTTCCTGAATTCCGTACCAATGTTCTCCTTTTCCAGAATGAAGATCGAGGAGAAGTATTCTTTCAACACCCTTATGACATCCTGCAGCTTTGCACAGAAATTGCCCCCTTGGTCCCTAATGAGCTCTACCTTTTCCTTTGTTAAATTCTTTTCTTTAATATATTTATAATTTATAATGATGTATTCTTGGTGTCATTATCACTCAACACAAATAACTTGAGACTCACTTGAAGATGGACTAGGGATAGTGTGATTCTAACATGAGCACCTCAGAGGTACAAGTGGATACAACTTCAGTGTCATAACATTCCTGTGTTGGGAGACAATCTGGAAAATTAATACTTCTGAAGCATGGGAGAGCATGCAAACTATACATTTGTCAAACTTCTAGTTTAAAACTCTGCCATTATGTCATTTTATCTGTCACATATTCATATTGCTTGCTGGACACATTTGGATGAAAGGGAAATAAATTTATCTGAAAACAAACAACTAAAACATTAGTTATTAACTTAAACATCTCAAAGCAAACAGATTTTTTTTGATGAAGCATTAAGAAATAGGAGATAGTGAGGACTGACAAGTTGTATCAAACTTATATGTATCATTCATACTTCTCTCGAACTTATGAAAACACACAATTGTTGGGACAGATGTTAGAACTGCTGAACTTAGTAGCAAAAGAGAAATTAACAACTGGCAGCAATCCGTCTTGAAACCGAACTCAGTTGAAAATGATTCCTCCTCTCGCCCGTGACAAATAAAAACAAATAACTGAATTGAAAGTTCGATGAGACTTCCCTTGCAAGTTAATTATCGATAATATTCCATCAATTTTTGGAAGAAATCATGGCTGCTGTGGATGCATCTTGTGCATAACATCACTGCCATAGTTGCTACAATCACTGAAGTAAATGCACTACTTTGTAAAGTTCTTACGACAGAAAATTTTGGATATTCAGCAAGTGACAATTAAAATTAAAGCAGCACACTTTGACTTACATGTATTCCTTATTTATTTCCTCCCAGCACACTTCCACTGGTGAAACATATTGTTTGAATGGTAGCCTCATGCAGACAAAATGCACAATGTGAAATGCCACAAACATTAGGGTTTTTTTTAAAATGCTATATAATAACAATTGTGCAACTAAAGTCTAGGAGCAGATGTCCAGTTATTTCTGGTGGAAAATGTTTTAATTAGATATTTTACATGTTCTGTCACTCCAATGATTTCAACCCGCAAACAATTCTTTAAAGCAAGTCTTCACCTAGAAAAATTTAAATTTTCAAGAACTCCCGCTGCATTATGACATTAGGCCAAGAATATGGTGCAATATTGTCTGATCCATCACTTTTAAATAAAATAATGCACAGTGTTTAATCTTGGTTTCCTTGGGGAGTTTTAACATACAATTAAAATGACATTGCCAAAATATAATTAAACAAGAAGAAGAATTTGAAAACAAAAATTTGTACAACACATTTAATGTTCTGCAAAATAATCAAATGTTTTTGCAAAATGGTTCTCATGATGTGGAGGTGCGGTTTTGGACTGGGTTGGACAAAATCAGAACTCACATGATGCTAGGTTATAGTCTAACAGGCTTATTTCAAATCACAAGCTTTCAGAGCATTGGTCCTTCTTCAGGAGAAGTGGAGGAAATTGTACAGGCACAGAATTTACAGGCAGAGAGATAAGTGCATGATAATTCCAGGTAATTAAGAGAGTGTCAAAAGATAGTAAAAATGGTACGAGTGATTTGAGTATCTCTCAGCTAGAGCAGATTAACCAACAACACAAATAAATTCCTTGATTTTATGTAAAGCTGCATTGATGTGGTTTCCTTTCAGGTTCTCAGATTCTCCAAAAGTTTTAATGTTCTGTGTACTGCAATTATTATGCAGTTAAAATTGGCAGTAGCATTCTGTTAATGTCAGTACGCTAGCAATTCGGAACCCCCAACTAATGTTCTAGAGACATGGGCATTTAAGCCTGGAAAGTGGTGGAATTGGACCTCAGTAACAAATGTGAAATAATATTGCCAACATCCCATTGAAAAAAATATTTAAAATAACCTATTCTTTTGAGGATCAAACGAGTTCCAGTTTCTAGATTTTATTGCAGTAATGGTTCCAGTTACAGCTTTAGTGCAGTTGCATATTGCTTAACATCATATAAAATCTGGCCTAAGGTCTCACAACAGACTTTCATGTGACTAACAATTTTGTATTGTGCCACAAATATGCTCTATTCAACAAGAGGTTTGAGGTTAAAACTCTGCAGTGACACTGTTTCCTTTATCATATATTCAATTTGCTTGCTGTATGTATTTGGATGAACGTGAAAAGAGTTTATCTGAAATACTTAATTAAAATATTGGTTATAAACTTAAACACTACCCAAGCCGATTTGGCTTGACATAGCAATGGGAATGGCAATTGGTGCAAAACAAACTTGTGTATCTCATTTATGATCCTAAATTGTTAACATGCATAACTACATAATTATCAGTATTAATGACAATTGCTGAATATAGTGGTAAAACAAAAATTAACAATTGCAGCGGTCAGTCTAGAAATAGATAGAAGTTGTAAAAGGTTCCCCATATGTAAACTCACGATAAGTAAAAACTTATAGTTGACCTGAAAACTTGGAAAGTCTTGTTCTGCAAGTTAACTATCTATAACACCCATTAGTTTTTCAAAGATACTATTGCCATTTGTGGAAGTGCCTTCTGAACAATTTTAATGCCATTTTTCATTGCATTACAGCAAAAGCAGAACTTCAAAAATACTTTGCAAACTTCTTAGGAGAGAAACATTCAGGCAACAAGAATTTTGAATTAGACCCACACAAGTTGTTAAACATGTATTCATTGTTAATTCCTCCCAGCACACATTCTCTGGTTTAAAAAATATATATACAGTAGTCACATGCAGACGCAACTTTACAATGTGCCATTGCCACAAGATTGAGTGTTAAGTTTAACATTATATGATGACAATTGTGACAGTGAATTTTAATAGCAGATGCCCAAGTACCTCTTCCAGAAAATGTGTGTGTAAGATAGTATGACAGTTCTGTCATTCCAAAGGATTTAACCCACAAACAAAGCTTTAAAACAATCTTTGTTCCTAGAAACATTCACAGTTTCAAGAACTACCACTGTATTATGATATCAGGGCAAGAAACTATTGTTTGAAGGATCTATTGAAATCAAAGAACTTGCAGCTTTAATTTTATTTTCCTTCAGAAAATGTTCACATTAAATAAAGTCATTAAAGTCACTTTTTGAAATACAAGCAATTTTTCAAATTCAGAAAAACCTTGAGCATGTTGGGTAATGCACTGCAACGTGAAAAAAAATCTCTTTTGAAAGAGACTCGAGAAAATGTGTATGATTAGGTTGAGGATATGATCTAATCCAAGTCTAAAATTAATCCGAAACCAAGTCGATCCACTTTGACTGAAGATCAGCAAACTGCAGAATCTGAAAGTTTCAAATATCTACTGGTTCAAAACTTTTCATGATTAAAGTCAGGAAAGAGTTTTTATAAGATCAAGGAGCCTTGCATATTGTCCTGAGTTTCGGGATTAGGACCCACGGGACCAGTTGCCACTCTTTATTCTTGCTTTAATGCAGACGGTGTTTGTTTCTCTGAGGGAAACAGCAATGGCTGCCTTGCGACAAGCCAATGTGGGCAGCTCGGATCTGTAATACATGCTCCCCCCTCATCTGTGCATGCAGCAGGCTTGACACCTGCTTCAGCTGGAGGTAAAATCATGACTCTGACTCTAACTCACTAATGTGTAGAACCTACCTCGCCACTGAGGTCCAGCTATGATCAGAAAAAAAGTGAAAATTTCAGTGTAAAACTGTTTATTTTTAGACACAGGAGTAGCACTGCTGTCTCACAGCACCAGGGACCTGGATTTGATCTCACTCTCTGGTGACTGTCTGTGTGGAATTTGCACATTCTCCCTAAGTCTCTGTGGGTTTCCGTTGGGTGCTCTAGTTTCCTCACACAGTCCAAAGATGGGCATGTTAGATGGACTGGCCATGCTAAATAGGCCTCGTAGTGTCCAAGGATGTGCAGACTCAGTGGATTAGCCATGGGAATTGCTGGCTACAGGGATAGGGTGGGGGATGGATCTGGATAAGAAGCTGTTTGGAGGGTTGGTGTAGACTTGATGGGCTGGATGGTCTTTTCCACATTGTTGACATTCTGTGATTCTCTGATAACAGCATAAACAACGTCCTTGTTCATGTGTATGAATGCATTTATATGGTTCCTTTTGTATTCTCAGGTAATCCCAAAAACATTTAACATCCCATCAAAGGAAGGAGGAATACTTTGCAATCTCAACTGATTGAAATCCTAAAAAAAAATCAACAGCGACTTAGCTCGTGAAACTTCAGTATGTAGGTAACTACATCATCTCCACACTTTCCTAAAAGAATCGTTAAGCATTGGTTAATGCTCTGAAAAATTAGTCCTTCCCTAATCCAACTCATTCCTGTGTTAATTGAAGCACCTTCCTGGTTGATCTTTCTTCTCTTGATATTCTCAGCAGAAGTTAATTCTCAGTGAAAAGTTAAATTCTTACAGTTGATCAAGAAACGATTGCTATCTTGCTACTGAGACTGGCTCAAAGCCAAATAAAATAGGTGATAATACAGATTCACTATCCTATCTACCTGCAACTCTACTTTCAAGGAGCTATGAATGTACACTCCAAGGTCACTTTGTTCAGCAACATTCCCTAGGACCTTACCATTAAGAGTATAAGTCCCACTAAGATTTGCTTTTCCAAAATGCAGCACCTCACATTTATCTAAATTAAATTCCATCTGCTACTACTCAGCCCATTGGCCCATCTGGTCAAGATCCCTTTGTATTCTGAGGTAATCCTCTGTGCTGTCCACTTTTGGTAACAATTTTGGTGTCATCAGCAAACTTATTAACTATACCTCTCTCGTTTACATCTACATAACTTTTATAAATGACAAAAAGTAATGGCCACTCCACAGATCTTTGTCACAGTCACAGGTCTCCAGTCCGAAAAACAACCCTCCCCCATCACCCTCTGTTTTCTACCTTTGAGCCAGTTCTGTATTCATACTGTTAGTTCTCCCTGTATTCCATGAGATCTAACCTTGTTAACCAGTCTACCATGAGGAACCTTGCCAAAGGCCTTACTGAAGTCCATACAGATTATATCCATGGCTCTGCCCTCATCAATCCCCCCTTTGTTACTTCTTCAAAAAACTCAATCAAGTTAGTAAGACATGATTTCCCATGCACAAAGCCACATTAACTATCCCAGATCAGTTCTTGCCTTTCCAAATATATATTTAATCTGCCCATTTTTACAGAAGGGCATCTCAACAATCACAAAACTCTGTGCTAGCAGATTTCACTTATCTAGTATTTCAAAGTGTTGGAGATCAAATTCATGCAAAAATCTTTCTAAGAGCCGTGCATATTGTCCTCAAGTTAAAATATTGGAATAACACAATTTGTTTCATCAAAGTGTCTTTGGTTTAGTTCAAGCTGTGATTGTGGTTTGTCTCTGAGGAAAATAGCAGCAGCTGGCTTCTGCCTTCAGATAGTACCGAAGGATACAAATTTAGTGTCACAACATACTTGCGTCAACACCGTATATACTTGAGTTATTAGTCAATTTTTTAAAAAATCTACATTTTAAGGTTAAATTTATGGGGTCGACTATTATATGGATACTATTTTTGAGACCCTGAAATTCATGCCTGTCAAAATTCATACCGTATCATTAGCAGAAGCCCAACTGATCTCTAAACGAATAAAGAGAAAAAATGAATTATGGTAACTCTGCAAACACGAAGCAGACTCAAAGACCAGGGGTGGAGCAGAACAAATGGCAGTCTGGAAAGCTGGAGCAGGACGTGACGATCAGCACACTGACTATAACCTTGATCTATTATCTGTGAAGAACTAGGGTTGACTTTTACGCGAGATATGTGGAAAATCCCAGATTATTTGGCCAAATATAGGGGGTAGACCTTTACATGAGATTGACTTTTACTCAACTATATATGGTAGATACTCTGGGAAAACAAAATGACTAAACCAGTGAATATCATTGAAATAAATATTAGAGAAACTGGCTAACAATTTAGCTACCTGACAAAGGAGTAGTGCTCCAAAAGCTTCTATTTTCAAATAGGCCTCTTGGATTATAACATGGTTACGTGTGATTTCCAACTTTGATCACCCCAGTTCAATACTAGCACCTCCACATCATAACAATTTAAAGACCTCAGCATGAAACAAATC
The DNA here is from genome assembly GCF_004010195.1 of Chiloscyllium plagiosum. Taxonomy (NCBI): domain Eukaryota; kingdom Metazoa; phylum Chordata; class Chondrichthyes; order Orectolobiformes; family Hemiscylliidae; genus Chiloscyllium; species Chiloscyllium plagiosum. Next base: position 20,785,945 of record NC_057715.1, read on the forward strand.
ATATTTCGATTGGTGTAGCAATAGAAAGGCAATTTTGTGTCAAAACTGTGTATTTCATTCATAATCCTTTTAATGTTATTAACATACATGATTATTGATAAAAATGTTAGAATTGCTGAATTAGATGGCAAAGTAGAAATTAACAATTGGCAGCCATCAGTGCAAAAATGGACATAAGTTGAAAAACATTGTTCATATGGAAGCTTGTCACAAGGAAAAGCAAGTAGTTGTAATGAAAGCTAATTATCTATAATGTACTGGCAGTTTTTTTACAATTGCATTCTTGCTCTGGAAGTTTCTTGTGCATAATTTCATTATAATTTTTGTGACATTACAACAATAACTGCAGTTCAAAAGATCTTTGTAAAGGTCTGAGGACAGAAGCTGTTAAATATTCAGCAAGAAACATTTTGAATTAGATCTGTACAAGTTAATAAACATGTATTCGGTGTTAATTACTCACAGCACACATTCTGTGGTGATAAATATTTGTGCAGTAGTCACATGCAGATACATTGCGTCATTGCTTCAAGATTGAGGGTTTAAATTTACCTCTATATGATGACAATTGTGAAAATAAATTCTAGGAGCAGGTGTCTAGGGATCTCTTACAGAAAATGCTTCCGTTAGAATGTTTAACAATCAGCGTCTCCAAAGATTTTAACTGCAAACAAGTCTTTAAAATAAGCTATCACCTGGAAAAATTAACATTTTCAAGAACTCCTGATGCATTATGGTGACAAGGCTGGAATACAATGAAGCATTTTTCATCTACTTTTTTAAATAAAAGAACTTGCAGCTTTTAGTATTGTTTTACCTTGGGGAGTATTAACAAATGATTTAAAGCACTTTGCAAATTATAGCCAATTATTCAAAATTCAGAAAAATGTTGAAAACACATAATTGAGAGAGTTTGTTAATGCTCTGCAATATGACCAAATTGGTTTGGAAAGTGGCTCCAAGTGTGCACATGTAAGGATGCAGATGCGAACTGAGCAAACCCTAAATTTAAGATGAACCCTAATCTGTCCACTTAATTTTGAAAAGCAGTTCAATCAAAACAAATAGCTAAATCTGGAAGTTTTTGGGAATCATGGGGCTGGTTTTTGCTTTAATTCAGGCGGTGTTTAAATGTCATTAGACTCACAATCCTGAACCCCAAACTGACTTGCTGGGGACAGAAATTTGAATCCCACATGCAAATTGGTGCAAGTTGAAATCAATTAAAAAAATCCTGAAGAAAATCCCAGTTTAACGTAACCATTTGATTTCCAATAAGATTCTATCTGATTTTCTAACATCCTTTAGGGAAGAAATGTTGCCATTCTTACTTGATGTGTCTTCAAACCCACAGCATTGTGGATGCATCTTAACAATGAGGAATGGTCAATAAATGCTGCTATAGGCAGTGATGCCACTTCCCATGATTATATTTTTAAATCTACTCCAGTGAGGAGCTAATTATTTGCATTTTCCTGGTTCACTGCCAGTCCTAACTCCACTTGCATATTCAATGCTGAGTTGCATATTGTGAAACAGGAGTGGAGACTGGCTCTTAAATATGATCCAAGGTCACACGAAATACTCTTATGTAAATACCTATTCAAAACTATGTAACAAATATACTCTCTTCAATAAGAGTGAGCGTCTCTTCTGCCAACAATGTTGTGTGGGCATTCTCTCCATTTGGCATGAATAACATAGCAAGGATGCCCCAAGGCATAGTATATTGGCAAGACCATCCAGACACTAAGACAATGGATGAATAGACACCGCACAATAATTGCCAGACAGGAATGTTCCCTCCCAGTCGGGCAACACTTCAGCAATCAGCGGATGTTCAGTCTCCGATCTTCAGTTAGGCATCCTCCAAGGTGACCTTTGAGATACAGAACAAAGCAGAATCGCCGAGCAGAAACTAATAGTCGAGCTCCATATCCATAAGGATGGCCTCAACAGTAATCTTGGGTTCATGTCACACTGCATGTAACCCCACCACACTTCTGTATCTGTAAAATCTTCCTTCCTGTTCTATTTTGACACCATCACCTTGATAACTTACGATCTCTCTGCCTTAATTATTTTGTACAATTTTGGAATACTTGTTATTTTGGTTAGACCTTTGGCATGTGGCTCTTATGCTGAAAAATGTGTTGCTTGAAAAGCACAGCAGGTCAGGCAGCATCCAAGGAGCAGGAGAATCGATGTTTCGGGCATAAGCCCTTCTTCAGGAATCTCTCCTTGGATGCTGCCTGACCTGCTGCGCTTTTCCAGCAACACATTTTTCAGCTCTGATCTCCAGCATCTGCAGTCCTCACTTTCTCCATGTGGCTCTTATACCTAACATGTCATTCTAGTCATTTGGCTTGTCTCTAGCACCACCTTCTTTTTTTGTAATTATCTCTCTGCCTCAAATAATTGGATTATAGGTCATCCCTTCATTAGTTCTTCAACTGTTGACACTTTACTCAGTGTTTGAATCTCTTGATCACCTGCAGAGACCTGTTTTTCAGCCTTTCGACACACCATTTACACCATTTGTACGATCTTTGACTCTCTCTGATTATAAAGTCTGTGCTTGGGTACTCTTTTCACTTCACCCGACAAAGGAGCAGCACTCCAAAAGTTTGTGATTCCAAACAAACCTATTGGACTATAACCTCGTGTCATGTGACTTTTGACCTTAACATAACATATGACCAAGAAGATGGATTGTGGGCAGTGTGATTCAACACAAAGTATCTCGGATAGCACCAGTGCATACTGCCTCAGTGTAACATCATACTGTGTCAGGAAACAGCCTGGACAAATAACTCATCTGAACCACTGAATAGCTTATGAAGGATATATTTTGTCAACCTTACCAGTTCAAAACTCTATCATAACATAGTTTGCTTTGTCACATGCTCAGTTCTTTTGCTGGACGTATTTGGATGAAAGATAAAGGATCTTCTTTCAAAGACTAAATTAAAACATCGGTTATTAACTTTAAAACCTTAAGGCTGCACAGTCTTACATTGCACGGCATAACATTAGGTCTGTCAAATTGTATCAAACCAAACTCATGTATCTCTTTCATGACCTTTCCAAGTTATTAACATACATGATAGTTCTGGGAGAACCTGCTGAATTTGGTGCCAAAGTAGAAATTGACAACCATAACATAAGTTGAAAATAATGCCTCATATGGACATTTGTGAAAAGGAAAAACATTCCATTGGTTTTTGGAATATTTGGAAGTGTCTTGTCCACAATTTAAGTGCCATAGTTGTTCCATTACAGCAAAAACTGTATCTCAAGAACTTTGTAAAATTCTTAGGACAGAACCTTTTACATATTCAGCAAAATACATTTAGAATTAGGCTTCTATAAGTGTATAAGCATGTATTTGTTATTCATTCCTCCCAGCACACTTTCTCCTCTGAAATATTCTGAATGTGAGCCTCATGCGGGCAATACCCACAATGCGACATTGCCTCAAGATTGAGCATTTAAATTTACTGCTATATGAAGACAAATGCGGCCATGAACTCTCGGAGCAGATGTTCAGGTATCTCTTGTGGAAAAATTTTTAATCAGGTATTTTGCAAGTTCTGCAACACTAAAGATGTTTACCTGCAAAGAGCTCTTTAAAGCAAACTTTCATACGGAAAAAATTCAAGAACTCCTAGTGCGTTATGACATCAGGCAAGTATACAGTGCAGTACTGATTGAGTTAACCCTTCAAATAGAATAACTTGCAGTTATTATAATTTTTATTTTTAATTTTATCTTTCATTTGTAAGATGTAATGTACAATTAAAATCGCATTGTTAAAATTTAAGTGGTTGTTAGAAATACATTGGAATTTTCAAAACAAAGATTTGAGCACGTTGGTTAAAGTTCTGTGCTGTGATAAAATCTCTTTGGAAAGACTCTGTTGTGAGTGCCATAAGGGATTACATAGTGCCACTGTGTAATGTGCCCCTTTTTTTTCTGAAGTGAACCTCAACCCCTGCAAATCACTTTACTGGCAGTATTCAAGTATCTAGTGGTTCAAGCATTTTGGAGATTTATCTCGGTCTGGTGCTATGGTAGTGACTCTACCTCTAGTCTAGGAAGGAGAAAGTGAGGGCTGCAGATGCTGGAGATCAGAGCTGAAAATGTGTTGCTGGAAAAGCGCAGCAGGCCAGGCAGCATCCAAGGAACAGGAGAATCGACGTTTCGGGCATAAGCCCTTCTTCAGGATTCCTGAAGAAGGGCTTATGCCCGAAACGTCGATTCTCCTGTTTCTTGGATGCTGCCTGACCTGCTGCGCTTTTCCAGCAACACATTTTCAGCTCTAGTCTAGGAAGCCTGGATTCAAGACCAAGCTACTCTGGCTGTGTTTCTCTGAAAATTTTAATTTGAAAACATTTTAAGATTAGATTACTTACAGTGTGGAAACAGGCCCTTCGGCCCAACAAGTCCACACCAACCCTCCGAAGAGCAACCCACCCAGACCCATCGCCCACATTTACCCCTTCACCTAACACTACAGGCAATTTAGCATGGCCAATTCACCTAACCTGCACATATTTGGACTGTGGGAGAAAACCGGAACACCCAGAGGAAACCCACGCAGACACGGGGAAAATGTGCAAACTCCACACAACAGTTACCCGAGGCAGAATTGAACCCGGGTCCCTGGTGCTGTGAGGCAGCAGTGCTAACCACTGTGCCATCACTCAGGCAGAATCTTTATAAGGACAAGGTGCTCTTATTTCTGCTGAGTATTTTTGCTCTAATTCAGACATTGTTTGTGGTTTTTCCTCAGAGAGAAACAGCATGGCTGCTTTGTAACAAACCAACTCTTGCAGCAAGGATCTGCAATAAGCATTTGGCCCCTCACTTGTAAATTCAGCAAACTTATCACCTGCTTCAGGCCTAGGTAAAGCATCACACCTGTCCCACCCAACATTATCTTATCTACTGTAATGGCAGTGCACTTTCAATTATAAATGAGTGTTATGTTGTGTCGGAGAACTTGGGCAACATAATCTAGCACACTTCCTCCGTGGATGTGCATGTTGAACTGTAGCCTCATGCACACAATATGCCTAATGTGTGATTGTCTGAAGAGTGAGGGTTAAAATTACTGCTATAACAATTGTGTAAGTAAACTCTCGGAGCAGATCTTAAGGAAGCTCTTGCAGAAAATATGTTAATTACATGGTTTTGTGTGTGGGAAATGGAGTTTAATTTAGATAAATGTGAGGTGTTGCATTTTGGGAAAGCAAATCAGAACAGGACTTCTACGCTTAATGGAAAGGTCCTAGGGACTGTTGCTGAACAAAGAGACCTTTGAGTGTAGGCTTATAGTTCCTTGAAAGTAGAGTCACAGCTAGATAGGATAGTGAAGACATTGTTTAGTATGCTTTCCATTATTGGTCAGAGGATTGAGTATAGGAGTTGGGAGGTCATGTTACTGCTATACAGGACATTGGTTAGACCACTTTTGGAATACTGCATGCAATTCTGTTCTCCTTCCTACTGGAAGGATGTTGTGAAACTTAAAAGTATTCAGAAAAGATTTATAAGGATATTGGCAGGGGTGGAAGATTTGAACTATTAGGAGAGACTGAATAGAATAGATTAGATTCCATACAGTGTGGAAACAGGCCCTTCGGCCCAACCAGTCCTTCGACCCTCTGAAGAATAACCCACACAGACCCATTTCCCTCTGACTAATGCACCAAGCACGAAGGGCAATTTAGCGTGGTCAATTCACCTGACCTGCACATGTTTTCCCTGGAGCGTCAGAGGCTGAGGGGTGACCTTATAGAGGTTTACAAAACCATGAGGGGGATGGATAGGATAAACAGACAAAGTCTTTTCCCTGGGATGTGGTGTCCAGAACTAGAGGACATAGGTTTAGGGGTGAGAGGGGAAAGATATAAAAGGGACCGAAGGGGCAACTTTTTCATGCAGATGGTGGTGCATGTTTAGAATGAGCTGCCAGAGGAAGTGGGGGAGGCTGGTATAAATACTGCATTTAAAAGGCAACTAGATGGATACATGAATAGGAAAGATTTAGAGGGATATAGGCCAAGTGCTGGCAAATGGGATTAGATTAGTTTAGCGTGGACAAGTTGGACTGAAGGGTCTGTTTCTGTGCTGTATATCTCTCTAACTCTATGACTCTATATATTTTGCAAATTCTGTCATTCCAAAGATTTTAATCCACAATCAGTTCCTTCAAATAATCTGTTGCTCAGAAGAATAAAATTAACGTTTTCAAGAACTCCTGCTACATTATGACAACGGGGAAGACTTTAGTGCAATATTCTTTGATCCTTCCTTTAAAAAAAACTTGCAGTTTTTAGTTTGTTTTTACATTGGGGAGTTTCAGTGTAAATTTAAAATCACATTGGCAAAATGTTAGCAATTATTCCCAAAGTTTGAACCACACAGATTTGAGCAAGGTGGTTAATGCTCTGCAATATGATTTTAAAAAGTCTTTGGGAGAGTGACTGTAGTGTGTGTGTTGTATTGGATAAGGTACTGTCACTATCAAGTGCTCATTTTGCTGAAGGGAGTTTCAACCACTGCAAATTGCTAAATCTTAAGTTTACAAGTCTTTAGAGGATTAAAACACTCGGACATGAAATTCAGATGACAATATTTATAAGGGCAAGGAGTCCCGCATATTGCCCTGAAGTTTAAAGACTGGCAACCACAGGGCTATTTTCTGCAATGTATTTTTGCTTTATGACAGGCAGTGTTTGTGGATTCACTTTGAGTAAAACACAGTGTTTGCCTTATGACAATGTAAAGTTACAGCAAGGTATTTCAGAAGAAATTTAGCTTCTCATTTGTGTTTACAACAGGTTTGTCACTTGTTTCTGGCCACAATTAAGCAACACTCCTTACCACTCTTTTCCTTCGCCATTATGATGACAGTGTACTTTCAACTGTAAGTGTTTGTCTGCTTTGAGGACTTGAAATTAGGTTCTAGGAAATCTACATTCCACTGAGAAACAGGCCCAACACCGATCAATCTAACTCCCATTGTTTGGGCCTTTTTTGGGTGTGGCATTTCCAAATGATTGACAGCAGTCACAAATCAGAAAAAGAAAGAATCAAGTCACTGACCTGTTGAAATTCCCTGAGCCCGTAAGTCCAACAATTTTTAGAAAAGAGAGTGACAGTTCTCAGCTATAATGGGTTACCTCTAAAGACAACAGCACAAGTGGCTTTCTCAATTATATGTAGAACTGCATTTGTATGGTTCCTTTTGCGTCTTCAAATCATCCCAAAAGCATTTAATATCCATGGTGGCATACCATTAATGTGATTTGACTAGATATCTAGAACCCCAGATGAATGTTCTAGGTACTTAGGTTTGAATTCCACCTGGAAACTGGTTAAATTTGAGGTCAATAAAAAATTTGGAATGAAAAGCTAGTCTAACAGGAACTCTTTAATCGTACTTGATTGCCATTAAGAAACCATCTGCTCCACTAATCTCCTTATCTGATCTGGTCTACATGCGACTCCAAGCACACAGCAATGTAGATAAATCTTAACAATTGCGAATGGGTAATGGTTTAGCTAGTGTTACCCGCAACCCATGATTTTTTAAAAAAATCTGCTCCAAGGATGAGGTAACCAGTTGCATTTCCTAGATTCAGTACTGGTACTAGTTCCAGTTACACCTTCAGTACTGTGTTGCATGTTACTAAATGATGAGTTATAACTAGTGTTAAATCTTTGCTCTCACAAGAGACTCTCATGGAGTTATCTATTCAGTACTATGTAATAAATATGCTGCATTCAAAAAATAGTGAGCTCCTCTTCTGCAAAAAGACATTATGTCAGCAACCTGTTCATTTGGGATGAATCACATAGACTCTCACCAATAATATGGATTTTGAGTCAGTGTAAATCTATGAAAAGTGTCTCTGATACAACTTCAGTGTCATAGCATGCTGGTTTCAATGGACACTGGAAAGGTGAGATGACTGAATCACTGAGTACCACCCTAAACATAAGTTGACCGTTCAAGTTTAAAACTCTGATATCATGCGTTTTCCTTTGTCACATATTTAATTTGTTTTGTTGTTGAGTTTGAATGCAAGTGAAAAGATTTTATCTGAATAAAGCAATTTTTTTTACAAATGATTATCAATTTAAACACCTCAGCACTATACAAAACATAGTCTGCTTGACACACCATTAGGAATGGAAGTTCATATTAAATAAACTTGTGTATCTCACTTACAATCCTTTCCATGTTATTAGCATGCTGGTTATTTGTACAGCTGCTCGAACTCCTGGCTTTGTTGGTAAAAAATAAATTAACAATCATCACCCACCACTCCTCATATATAATCTCATGACAAGCAAAAACAATAGGTTGGAATGGATGTTCAGAGAGCCTTGTCTTCAAAGTAAAATACCCACACCATTCCGTCAGATTTTCAAAGATCTTTTTCCTGTTCGTGCAAGTGTCTTGTGTACAATTTCACTGCCACTTTTGCTACAATTCAGTAATATCTGCCCTTCAGATGTAATTTGGAACATTCTTAGAACAGAAACATTTACGCATTCAGAATTAGACCTGCACAAGTTGATAAACATTCATTCATCAATATTTTCCCCAAGGACACATTTTGTCCACTGATACATGTTCTGAATGGTAGCCTCATGCAGACAAAATACATAACACAATTTTCAATCTATTAATTTCATTGGCTTTGCAGTGCTTTAAGATCTGCTGAGGCCAGAATGAGTAATCAAAAATGAATCCTTATTTAAACAATTATTCAAATCTTAATAAATCTATTACACTAAAGTGATAAGTCATCAACTGCAAATGATATTGCAATATGGAGGTCCTTAACACATCATTTAAATACTTTTATAGTTTGACCTTTCCTATATCATTCCTATTGCCTTTCTACTTTCAGGTAATTTATTGACTGATTGGTAAGACTTCATAAAATACATATAGTGTAAAGACTATGTCTTTGTATTTTAAATGTGGACTACAATGAACATGATTTAATACTAAAGATTACTGGAAGATTGCTGCATGTTTTGAAAGCAAGTAATCTGACACCTACTGTAGACATTGCTGCTGGTTCGTGTCGAAGTGTAGTTTGCAGACAGGCTGGGGCTGGTTTGTGTACAAATTGAGATTCAGTCAGTAATTAGTAGCTGATTGGTCTTGAATTTCAACTAGTTAGTGATGACAAAGACATTCTGCTTACCAACAATCAATGTGATTGATTCTAGGCTAACTGTAGGCTCTTGCAGCATAGTAGTAGTGTTTCTATCTCTGACTTAGAAATCCCAGGTTCAAGTCCCACCTGCTCTGGAAGTGTAATGTTTCATACCTGATCACATTGATTTAAAGGGGGGGAAGAAAAAAATCGAGAGTAGCTCAATGATTTGGACCTCTGTATAAGATAAAGTGAAACAATCCCCGACCAGCTCAGGATCTCTCTCTAACAAAGGCTATTTAGTATTAAAACGTTTTTTTCCTGCAGAAATTGCTGACAACTGTATCAAATTTAGAGACATTTTATGTGAGACCTAGACCTTTGTACCTCCTGCAAACCAATGAAAATACCTTGAGCAAGAAAACAAAGAAATGCATCCTGATCAGTACAAGAACCATCACGATAGATCCTATGAACAGAGCATTGAATTGCTTTCCCAATCTCCCTCCACCCAAAACCCACATTTTTTTCCTCTCTGTGCATATGTGCGAGAGGGTTTTTATAGGGATCATAGAATCCCCACAGTGTAGAAACAGACTATTCAGCCCTTACCGACCTTCCAAAGAGCATCCCACCCAGATACACTGGCTAATCCACCTAATCTACACATCCTTAGACACTATGGGCAATTTAGCGTAGCCAATCTAACTAACCTGCACATCTTTGGATGGAAAGCAGAGCACTCAGAGGAAGCCCACACAGATATAGGGAGAATGTTCAAACTCCACGCAGTCACTCGAGGGTGGGATCAAACCTGGGTCCCTGGCACTGCAAGGCAGTAGTGCTAACCACTGAGCCACCGTGCCACCAATTAGACTTTTAACTGATAACAGTTCATTATTGCTTTACTGTAGCTAGAGTCTATTTACTTGCAATAAACAGTAACTCTTGTTAAATATAGAAAACTGGTCTGTGTCTTATGTCAATCTGAATCTAAGAGACAGATAAATTCGTAAATTTTGCATACAACTGCAGAATCTTTACTTTTGTGACCACTTGGGAATAGTGGGGGCCTGAATTCTAGTGCATTACCTAGTGAGGCGTGACACTTAGGATACCATCAGGTTTTATCGAAGGTCTTCTCTTGAGTGTAACATCCGTTGTTGAATCTACATTGGACAGAAAGAAATATTGAAAGTCAAAAATTAAAAGAAAAGTAATCAGATTTGCAGGTGAATCTGCAGTTGAACCAAAACATTTTCACAAGAAAAATGTTATGAATTTAAAAAATACTAAATGTCACAATTTTCAGACACTATAATGAGACTTAAGCTAATAGCAACATGAAAACATAATTAGACCATTCATTCCCTTATGCTAGTTCAGCCACTTAAGTAGATCTTGGCTGACCCACTTTGATTCCATAATCTTTAATAGACTTACCAGTCAAATATCCATCAATCACAGTCTTGACATTTTCAATTGACCTCTAGTCTTAACAGATTTTTGGGGAAATGAGATCCTGATTTCCAACACTCTTTTGTTTGAAGGATGGCTCACTGCCGTTATCCTCAAATGGTCGTACTCAAAGTTTATTATGTTTCTGCAATCTGGACTCCTCCATAAGGGAAAATAATTTCTCTCTATCTACCCGATAGATCCATTAATTATCTTAAAACGTTTTAATTTCACCACTGCAGTTAACATTTCTTTTCAGGAAGGAAACAGTTTTTAATAAAGGTTATTAAATGATACATCCAATGTATAATTTCCAGTGTCTGTCCCTGATTCTTGAGTCAGGGAAAGACAAGTTGATTAGTTGAACAAATTAAGAGAAGAACAGCCAAGATGATGAAAACTCTGATTTAAATAACACTCTAATCAAATAAGAAACATAATTAATTCAAACGCATTTACGAAAGAAATGATTGAATAAATGGAGAAGATATTCTACTACAGCTAAAGTTGGGGTGTTGCCTCAAGAACGAGGGTTAATTTCAGTGCTATCTGATGCCAGTTGTGTAAGTAGATTCGTGTAACAGATGTCCAGGTATCTCTTGTGGAAAATATTTTAATTAGATCTTTTTCCAGTTCTGTCACCCCAGAGAGTTCTAACTGCAAACAGCTCTTTAAAACAAGCTTCCGCCTGGAAAAATTAACATTTTCAAGAACTCCCAATGCATTATGACAGCAGGGCCAGAATATGGTGCAGTATTGTTTGATCTATCATTTAAATAAAATAACTTGCAGTGTTTAATTTTGTTTTTCCTTCGGGATTTTTAACATACAATTAAAATCACATTCGCAAAATATACGATTTCAGGAATTGTTGAATGTGCAGAACAATTTTACAAACGCAAATTTGTGTGAGTTGAGTAATGCTTTGCAATATGATGAAATCTCTTTGGAAACAGACTCTGGGGTGTGAGTCCCATGAGGGACTAGTATTTTGTTGCTTGTAATATTCCCATTTTTACTGAACAGAGCCTCAAATGCTAAAACGTTGTGAAACTTGGATGTTTTTCAAGAGTCTAGCAGTTCAAAATTCTTGGAGATTAAATTCAGGAGAAAATAGTTATAAGATCAAAGAGTCTTGGATATTGTTTTTGATAAGTATTTTTGCTTTAATTCAGACAGTGTTAGTGTTTTTCTCTGAGTGAAGGAAATAGCTGTGATTGCCTTGCACTGAACCAATATTACAACATGGCCCTTATTTGTACATGCAGCAGGCTTGTCACCCTATTTCAGGGCTAAGTATAGATCCAAATCCCACCCCCCAATCTTTGCTTTACCCAAAATGATGGCAGTGCACTTTCAATTGTAAATGTGTGCTTGCCGAATTTGGTGCCTGAGCAAATTGCACTGGGAAACAGGACATCACAGATCAATTCAATTCCAGTGAATTCTTTGGCTTGGCATTTCCAAAGAATTGACAGCACTTGCAAATCAGAAAATAAATCAAGTCACTATTCTGTAAAGTTGCCAAAACCTTATTCTCTGATTGGAAACAGAAAGAAATAATTAGTAATGAGTTTAACCTGAAGGTCACCACAGCTCAGTCAAGAGAAAAGGTTGACTGGTAATCTCAGTCAATGCAGGAATTTAACCCATTCTATTGGTGTCATTGCATTGAAAACCAGCTGACCAGCCAACTGAGCTAACCAAACATCACTGACCATTTGAACCTGCCTTAGTACTGAAATACAGTTATGATCAGAAAAGAGAGTGACAACCCACAGCAACAATCTCCTGCTGTAGAAACAACAGCACAAGCGACTTTCTTGATAATATGTAAAACTGCATTTGCATAGTTCCTTTCACATCCTCAGGTCATCACAAAAACATTTGACATTTCATAGATTGCAGTTGAAATGCAATTAAACTTGGCAGTGGCATGGTGTAAAGGTCATTAGTCTAGCAATCTAGATTAATGTTCTGGGGACATGGCCTTGTATCTCATCTAGAAAATGGTGAGATTTGAATTCACTAGAAAAGCTCTAATGAAAAGCTGGCCTGACAGTAACCATGAAATCACTGTTGATTATCATAAAGTATCTATTTGGTTCACAAACTTCCTTTAGCGGAGGAAATCTGCCATTCTTACACTTTTGTGTGGCCTCGATGTGACTCAAGACCCATGGCAATGTGGTTGACTACTAATTGTCCTCTAGGCAATTAGGGACGGGCAATAAATGTTGGCCGAGCCAATAATGCCCACTTCACATGAATAAATTTTTAAAAGTCAATCATCTAATCTCAAAACATCATAGAGACAAATAGCCTTCACAATCCAAACCAGTTTACACCCTCAGGTGGTAACAGAGTCACTGCTGCTGACACAGGGAGCTTTCAGAATTCAGCTAACACCTGCTTGGTCATTTCAGGTTGTACTTGTATTAGTTTATTGAGGAATTATCAACAAATGCAAATCTTTTTTTCCATCTCAGCATGTTATGCGTAATATGTTCTGCTTAGTTGTGTTAATTTAAAAATGTCATTCAAGCACTGCATCATTAAAATGCTTTCAAAGCGATACACTCGCTGAGGCAGCCTGTTTGAGGAGAACCGGTAGGGAACCCTTTCATTGGACTTTTCATAATGAAAAAGACATAAATTTCTTTAGGTCATGCAATTTAATCTCAATGCAATTGAGATTCCACATTTTTCTGAACAAAATGATGTGAGGTAACGGAAATCCTTTGAAACCGTTGGGAGCATTTTACCCATCAATTCATTGACGTTTTTCAGAGCTCTATGCCATGCTACACTAATAGATCATGAAACGGAAAATTGAATTACACATGATACACTTAATCAAGCACATACTACCGAAGAAGACATCAATTTCTCAACCACTCACTGCTAAATTTACCATTTAAATATTACCACATTACTCCAACAACAGCATTAATGAAGATCCTATGTTAGAAAGAAAGGTAAGTGGAGAAATAAGGAGAATGCATTTTTAATTGATTTTTTAAAATGTGTCCTTTCATCAGTTCTAGTAGATGAAAACGTTTTTACTTTATGTGATTCAACAACTGGAATATAGCAAAGGTCAATTGAATCCATCTAATTTCACTTTTGAAAGCACAAAGCAATTTTGTTAGTCGCATGTGCTCAACTCCCTAATTTACCAGAAGTGTTGAGGTGCTTGTCACATTCGTGATAATGATATTAATCGTGCCACCCCCCACCCCTCCAGGTTGTTAAAGTATTCACAGAGTAATTACATTCTCATACTCATTAACATTTAAATCAAAGGAACCTAGAAACAATTTTAACAGGCATCTCGCATCTGTGTGACCATATTGAGGTGACAGAGTCAATGGAACATGATAAGGATATTAGGACTAAAGGACATTATAATCCTCTCTCATCAGATCCCATACAAATTGTTTTAAATATGGAATGTTTCAAAGCCTATTGACAAGAATATGATATTAAAATATTTTTATATGTTCATGCTCGCAGGCATCTGCAAAACTCTACTGCCTGTATCTTGACTCTCAGCATCATTTTAGAATTTTTATTCTTCTGTTCATGTTCCTTCATAGCCATGCCTTTCCCTATTTTTTCAATTTTCCTCAGCCCTACAACTCTTTGAGATAGGTTTCTTCAATATTAGCACTTTGTGCACACCAGATTTGTCACGGTGCCTTCAGACAAATAGACTTTAGTCCAGACATTCCCCACAAAACCACGACACTTCTCTTTCAGTTTTCCTTTAAAATACTTTCTACATTCTGCTTCTTTGTGCAAGATATTGGCCAGTTTTGCTAATGCCTCTTTGTGTGACTTGATGTCAAAATAATGTGAATGTACAAACACCCCGTGAAACCCCTTGGGATGTGTCACTATATTAAAGGAGTGATGTTACAAGGCAACTTATTGTTGTTGCTCAATTCGCAATGTGTAATTGAGAAGTTATTGCCCTAATTCCCTTCTTGGTGACTAAATACTTCTTCTGTTCTTTCTTGACCTATGATCTTTCTAATGGTTTCCATGAAACTATAAAATCATGGTTAATGTGATGACCTTTAAGAATAATCTCTCCAATGATTGAACAGGGAGTACAAATATTGCAAAGTTCAGCTTTTTCAATAAACTGCAGTGTACCTATGAACTTTTTATTTTCATTACAATTAATTTTAAAGATATAAGGTGCTTAGAATATGCCCATGCCAGTAGTTTTTGCTAAAACTTGAAATGGAATCTTCTCAGTGATCAGCTTTAACGTTGGTCTTATTTTTCCCTGAGCTTGCTCTTCCTACAGCAAACCTGACACTCAACTCCACCTCCATTGGAATTGCTAGTGCCTATTCATGTTAACAAATGTTATCTTGGATAATGTAGAATTATTATCCTGGCAACAGCAATTAATGATTCCCATCAAGGTTTTGCAGTCAGAAGATCTCTCCTAAGATTTGGAAATATAGAAATCATCCAAATCTTTATACCTGGGTGAAACATAAGGGTTTCCTCCAGGGGGTCCAGTTTCTTCCAACAGTCCAAAGTTGTGCTGGTCAGGTGGATTGGTCATGCTAAATTGCCCATAGTGTCCAGATTTGGGCATACTAGGTGGGTTAGCTATGGGAAATGCAGGGTTACAGGGATAGGATAGGTGGGTGGGTTGAGGTGGACTTGATGGGCCGAATGGCGTAGTTCCATACTGTAGGTATTTTATGATTTTACAAGGGAAATGGTACTCCAGTTACATCAATTTAGTTACATAAAGCTGCTACACCGCTAGCAACTTTCATTCACACAATGCACAATTCTTGAGTGAGTGCGGAATGAGAGGGACCTGAGATCATGTGCATAGATATTTGAGGGCAATATGAACATGAAGAGAGTACTGACCATGGGATTTTCAGCTTAATAACCCAGGTATCGAGAACAAAAGAAGAGAAGCATTGCTGAATGTGAACTTTAGGAAATAGGAATATTTGGCACTTGAGTCCACTCTGCTCTTCAACTCTATGATGATTGCTCATTTATCCCCATTTATCCTGGTGTCTTTAAAATGTCAGTTTTGAAGATACACAATAACTGAGCCTCTACAGTCTTGTGGGTTTGAGAACTCCAGTGGTTCAACACCTTTATAAAGGTCTAGGTTTAGCAACAACTGAAGTATTACATCTAGATCTGATAACCACACTTTTGGAAAGATGAGCAGAAGAGGGTGCAGAGATGATTTATCAGAATAGTTTCAAAGTTGAACGTATTTAACAATAATACTAGACTGGTGAAATTGCATTTGTTTGCCTTAGAGCAAAGGAGGTTGAGAGGATTTGATCAACATGTAAACGATCAGGACAAGTTTTGATAAGATAAACAAAAATTGTTTTGATTAGCTGGTTGTACGAGAACAAGGGAACAGAAATTTAAGGTTCTGGGTCAAAGATACTGGGGATATGAGATGTTTTTTTAAATGCAGCAAGCAGTTGCAGTCAGGGATAAGAAAGAACCAAAATTATTGTTTTCTTCCCAAGTAGCTATAATTAGTGTTTTCTTTTGGAAAAGAAAAAGGTCTGTGTTTCTTACTATTTCAGTGAATTGTCACACAACACCAGGTTATAATTCAACAGGTTTAATTGGAAGCACTAACTTTCAGAGCGCCGCTCCTTCATCAGGTGGGTTGCGGAGGACACAATCACAAGACACAGAATTTATAGCAAAAGTTTACAGTGTGATGTAACTGAAATCATACATTGAAAAATACCTTGATTGTTTGTTGAGTCTTTCATCTGTTCAAATAGCATGATAGTTTCACTTCTTTCATGTGTGAAGGGCTGTCTGTGCTGTTACATCATCTTACACCAGGCGCAGAGTCAAAATCATTCTCTCTTTTATTTTGGGTACATTACTTACAAAAGAAATAATTGTAAGTAATTTGAGTAAGCCAAACAATGATTGCCTGAGACAGTTGAGAGACTGAAAGAACTTGTGTGTATAGGATGCAGATTTTTAATTTCCCACCCAGGTATAAAACTGATGTTATAGAAAACAAAGGAAATGAAGATTGGTCAAAGGTTTCATACTTTGTTTATCAGCCACAGGAGCTTACACACAGGAAAAGACTATTCAGTCCTTCAAATCTGCTTCGCCATTCAATGAGATCATACCTGACCTGTGATCCAATTCCATGCAAACACCTTTGCTCCATTTCCCTTTATATCTTGGATAACAAAAACCTATCAACCTTAGATTTAAACTTAACTAAATAATTAGAATCCTTTGCCATTTGTGGAAGAAATTTCCAAACTTCTATTCATCTTCGTGTGTCAAAGTGCTTCTTGATTTCACTCTTAGAAATACTGATTCTAATTTTGGACTATGTCCCCCTTCCTAGACTCTGACATGTGTTGCTGAGAAGGGAATTACTTCATTATCATTTAAAAATTTGTGAGAACTGAGATAAACAATTACTTCTCCATATGTTAAATACATGGCTCATATTGGCAGAATCAACAGATACTGAACTGCTTACTAGGGTGTAAAGGTATACTGTTAGGATTAAAAAGAACTGTCATAGCTATAACAATGGCACAGCAGGTTTGGTTGATTTAATGGGTGACTGCTATTCTAGTGTGTATGATATAAATAAAACAAATACAATAAAAAGTTGAAGGAATTGTCGGCCTTTGAAATATCAGGGCTGGACTTAATTCCAGTTAGAATCCCTACCAGTAGTTTGATTAACAATTCTGACAAGAAAAATACACACAGACTAATCCTAGCTTTTAGTGGGATTTGACCCAGCTGCAAAGACATAAGGCAATCATTTTACTGCCACTTAATCCGCTTCACTTAAAACAGCTCAATGTGGCTATCAGAATCTTTCCAGTACAACAGATGCTTCCAGTAATTTCTCTAAATGTAACACTTTTCTGTTTAGAACACTAGAGTACAATGTTGATATACTCCCTGCAGTTATTAAGAATATATATGTATACATTTATTAATTAATATTACCACTAATTAGAGTCTGTAATGGAAGTTGACTATCATAATCATGGAACCAGTAAAGTTAAAGTCTTTTATCGGAGAAAAAGATAAATGTGGCCTTTTGAAATGGAGGTGAAGTTTTATGCATTCGAGTACAAACAACTAGCTTAACAATATAACAAATTGTCTGAATTACTGTGAGTTAAAAGTGCAAGTTGAAAGCATCAAAATGTATTATAAGCTGTGAGTTCTTCTTAGCATCAATAATTTATGTTCTCTTGCTATGCAAATATTCATTCAGCTGTGCCGTGATACTTTTTCAAACTAAATTGGTTATGTCTAGTATTAATGTAAAAGTGAACTGTGTAATCAATCTGCATTTTGCCCTACTTGGAGACCTAATGGTTGTTATGCTTTTCTGATTCCATAATTCTTTTGATAATTTAGCTAATCATGTGGTCTGGGGCTTCTAATGCCACACTACTTATGTCTGCACATTAATTCTTCTAAATCCATTTTCCATTAACTGAAAAAGCAACAAATTTGAAAGTGCATTTTTCAAACCATAGACATTTGAAATTAAATATAAGATTAGTGCTTGGAAAATTCAGCAGACATTGTCATTTTCACATGGAGGAATTAAACAAACTCACAAAAAATGAGTTTATTCATAATCATCCCACCAAATCCAGAACAAAATAAAGGATCCGCTGATGAATTTATCTGAAGGTGTAATGAAAACTGTGACTCTCAGATTGGAAGGTGAAAGAGTGTTATTTTGCTTGAATCTCCTTAGAAATACGTATGTCAGTGGGAGCTGTAGGTTATGGAACGTATGCAGGATTTCAACAGCCTAATGTGCCAATAACCCTGGAGCACTGCTCAGTATAACACCTGCTCAGAGCTTTCTGTAGATTTCAATTTCTTTATAATCAATAACTTCATAAAGAATCATGGGTAGCCAGGACAGATTATGAGAAGCATTTCACAATGTTGACAGAAAATTGACAATGCTGAGTCAAAAATGCAAGTGAAGTCTTGTTTTCACTATCAAAACACCGAAACTTGAACATCTCAAGTTCCATTCCTCATTGTAAGTTCATACAGAAAACAACTTTCCCACTCCCCCCCTTGAGAAGTACAATCATGATTACAAAAGGATCTGTAACATAGTGGTTAAGTCATTGCAATCATAATCCTGACGATGCAGAGACATAAGTTTAGTGATTTTTGGACAGCTGTGCTTGCATGGTTATTGATAGAATTGGCAGTTGGATTAAGAAGGATCATTCTTCATCCACTGCATGAACATAATTGACTAAGTGGCCTACTTCTGTGTTCTAAATTTTTGATGATTTCAAGGAATCTGGTTCACTAATATAAAACAAAGACCTGCGCATCTGGAGATCTGAACTGAACTTTGAATGCTAACTCTGTTTTCTCTTTACAGATGTTGCCAGATGTGCTGGGTCTTTCCAGCAATTTCTGTTTTTGTTTGTTTCTGGTTTACTAGTCTCCCTTTGGGAAGGGAATTTGCAGTCCTTCCCTAGTCTGGCCTGTGTATGACTTCAGAGCTGTAACTAGTAGCACTATAACTCTGTACTTGACTCTTAACAGGCCCATTAAATAATCCAGCACAACTATCCAGCTCCGTTCAAGAAGGTGGCTTTTCACCAACTTCTCATGGGCAATTGGGGTGGCACGGTGGCTCAGTGTTTAGCACTGCTGCCTCACAACACCAGGGACCCGGGTTCAGTTCCAGCATCAGGCGACTGTCTGCATTGAGTTTGCACATTCTCCCCGTGTCTGCATGGTTTTCCTGCAGATGCTCGGGTTTCCTCCCACAATCCAAAGATATGCAAGTTAGGTGAATTGACTATGCTAAATTGCCCAAGAGCGTTCAGGAATGTGTAGGTTAGGTGCATGAGTCAGGGATAAATGTAGAGTAATGGGGAATGGGTTTGAGTAGGATACTCTTCGGAGGGTCGGTGTGCACTTGTTGGGCCAAAGGTCCTGTTTCCTCACTGGAAGGGCTCTAATTCTAATTCAATCAAGAAAGGAAAACAAAGGATGGCTTTGCCAGCAGTGCCCACATCTTGACTATCAGCCAATCTTTGGTGTCACAATCTAACAAGTGATCCAGACAAAGTTAAACAGAATGCTTTGTATAGTTTGCTGTAGCCACCAAAATTGTAAGTCTTGACAGTGAGGGGTGAGGTGAGTGTAAGGAGGAGGAAAAGTTAGCACTCAACTTGATTCAGAACATCCCAAATAATTTACCACTGGTCCTTGCTTGCTCCTGTCCTGTTCAATTATGTATGGGAACGATCAGGATCTGTTCAGGTATCAACCAGATTGACGCAAACTAGCAATGTTGGGTCATAAGAGGCCTATTTCTGGAACAGAAGTGATTGTCATGTTAAACAAGGGGGTGTCATGAACTCTTGACAGTCAGCCACCATCAATATGGAGCTTGCCACATTTGAAGTCCCTTTTAATGTTGGAAAAAAAAGTCAAAATTGACACCATGGATGAAAACAAATGCTGCATCTGTTTTGCTCATATGCATAGGCATGTGGAACTGACAACATTTGAAAAAGTCTCAAAGCACTGTTGCATTTAATTTCAGATGTCTATGGGTTCAAATGCATTACAGCTTGAAACTGACTTCAACTGTTCCAATTTGACAACATGATAGAACTTCTTCCCCAGCCAATGAGAGTGACTGACAGCTGAAGGAATTTCTGAAAGTCTTTGGTGACACAATGGGACAAATGTTTTGGACATTAAAATACATAGTGACAAACATTTTGGACATCAAAATACATAATTAAAAAGTTCAATGTTTTGTGCTTAAAGTCATTGTTCACTTGAGTTATTCACAAGAACTTCTGAATTTCATTCCAAGATTAAAACACAATACAAAGAAAGCAAAAAGTACTAACAGAATACTGTTAATTTAGTCACAAAACCATGAATAATTTAGACATCTGAAAAAAAATAATGAATTTCAAGAAAAATTGGAATTAAAACCCTGGTAGATGATGAATCCAGTGAAACTGAACGCCCTGAAGTGCAAGTTCATTACAAAAAGGCTCATGACTAACAGGTTGCTGCTACCATCAAGTTACTCACAAGTAAATCATTCAAAGAGTTCATTTTATTGGAAAGTAAACAAATCTATTTTAATTTACAAGAGCACTATGTTTTCATTTTATTTTTTGAACACTTTAATTTATCATATTGGACATAAACCTGAACTCATCCAAAACATTATTCGTATCCTGCTCATCCACTCCTGCTGTTTCTGGGGACACGCGTTCAGCTCATAGTCCAGCAAATTTTCAATTTTAATGCCAGCTATAAGTTCAGAAGAAGGGCCATATCCAACTCAAAAGATTAAACCTGTTTCTTTCTCCACAGATGCTGCCAAACGTGCTGTAATTTTCCAACATTTTCTTATTTTATTTCAGATTTATAGAACCTGCACTATTTTACTTTTGTTCAATGTAATATTCTTGTTCTCATTTTCAGATCTCTGCGCTGCCTTGACCCGTCTCTATCTCTATAATTTCCTCCTGCATTGCAATTCTTCAAGATCTTAGCACACCACCAGCCTCTCATTCATAAATTATTATAATTGCACCAACAATGTTGTTTATGCTTTTATGTGCCTGAGCCTTAAAATCTAGAATTCTTTGCATAAACCTTGCATCCTTCTATACCTCCATTAGTCTGAAGGATGTTCATTATGACCAACCTCTTTTACCACAATGGTTATCTGACCTGACATCGTGGTGTTACATTATCTTTGATGATGTTCCTACGAAGTTTAGGAGCTTTTTACTGTTAATGACGCAATATAAATGTAATGTCGTGCCATTGAGGGTGGATAAAGCTGTTTTGATTGGCAAGAACCCATATAATAGAACTTCCAGGAACATAGCTAATCAAAGCTGGCAACCATTGACCTCACAGCAAATATTAATTTGAGAGCATGATGAATGTTGCAAAGTTACCTGATCAATGAGAAAGGTGCAGCTATTCGGTGTAGAGTACTGCACACATTTCCAGCAGAGGTCACTGGAAAACAATCAGGAGCAGCTTTGTCACCAGTTTTACTGACTTTGCACCTCCAGCTGTGAATAACTAATTCACTGCAGACAGAAAATCAAACCTGGATGGATGAGACTGGCCGGCAGGGAAAACCTGAAAATAGATCAGGTTTCTTTCTGATTTAATATTTTTCAGATTTACATAATTGAATTTTCTTTCAGCTACTATTAATGAAGAGCATATAGATTTTCATCTATTCACAGTCAATGGGCAAAAAATCTTGTTTATTAATATTTATAATGCCACTAGTTTTCCTGTGAAGTCTTCTGGATTGTGCATACTTTGGGACAAGATGAGCTGCAAGTATAACAGTAGACAAAGTGATTACGGCACAGTAATTACACAATTGACCTCTTCCCCTACTTCAGTTCACCCCATCAACAATACATCCAACTCAACTCAGACCATCAAAGTTAAAAATCACACAACACCAGGTTATAGTCCAACAGGTTTAATTGGAAGCACTAGCTTTCGGAGCGACGCTCCTTCATCAGGTGACCTGATGAAGGAGCGTCGCTCTGAAAGCTAGTGTGCTTTCAATTAAACCTGTTGGACTATAACCTGATGTTGTGTGATTTTTAACTTTGTACACCCCACTCCAACACTGGCATCTCCAAATCAGACCATCAACATAGCCTTCTCATCTAATCTCATTAAATAGTTTTTAAGTAAACTCTCCTTTATCTTGCTTACCTGTAAAAAGCTTAAAATATCTAATAATTTTCCTGGATATTCAATGACATTGTCAAGATGATTAGAGTTACCACTGAGGAGAAATTTGTCTGGACAAGCAATATAAATATTGTAGCTGCAAAAGAATGTTTGAACCTGGGAAATCTGGTTAGCACTGCTGCCTCACAGTGCCAGAGACCCGGGTTCAATTCCCGCCTCAAGCAACTGACTGTGTGAAGTTTGCACGTTCTCCCCGTGTCTGCGTGGGTTTCCTCCGGGTGCTCCTGTTTCCTCCCACAGTCCAAAGATGTGCAGGTCAGGTGAATTGGCCATGCTAAATTGCCCGTAGTGTTAGGTAAGGAGTACATGTAGGGATATGGGTGGGTTGCGCTTCGACGGGGCGGTGTGGACTTGTTGGGCCGAAGGGCCTGTTTCCACACTGTAAGTAATCTAAAAAAAAAATCAGTGTTGAGTAACATACCTTCTAGCTTCTCAATGTCTCTTACAATCAAACAGTGCTTACCTAAGGTGTAATTGCATACTCTCCACCTGTCTAGGTGAGTGTAGCTCCAACAATACACAAGGAACTCATCATCTTCCAGAACAAAGCAGCCCACTTGCTTGGCACTGCATCCAACAATTTTAAAATTCATCCCTCCAACATAGGTGTACAACAGCAGCAGTCTGTATCAGAAGAAAGATGCACTGCAGAAATTCAGCAAGGTTCCTGTCATAGCATCTTCCAATCCATGAACCCCACTAAATAAAGGACAGGATAGCAGATGCAAGTCAACATTACTACATTTATATTCGCATGTAAGCCATACAGCATACTGATTTGGAAATAATCAACAATGGGGGAATATGCTCTGTGTACAATAATGAAGGGAAAATCCAACCCAATTAATTAAAGCCCCATGAGTCTTCCCTCTATCATTAGTGAAGTGATGGAAGAGATCATCAACAGTGTTATCAAGCATTACTTACAAAGGATTAACTTGCTTATAGATACTCAATTTAGGTTCTTCCAATGCCACTTTGGTCCTGGCCTCATTACAGCTTGTGTCCAAATATGGACTAAAGAGCTGAACCCCATAAGTGAAATGAGAGTAATTGTACTTGACATCTGGGCAGCATTTTACTGAGTATGACATCAAGGAACAAAATTGGAATCGATGGGAAACTACTGGATGGCTCTCAGATGGTTGAAGTCATATCAAGAACAAAATAAGATGGTTTGTGATTGTTGGAGTGCATTCACTGCTCGCACTGAGCACAGCTGATAGAGGGGGTGGATGCTTGTGTATGTGGTATCAATCAAGTGAGCTGCTATCTCCTGGATGGTGTAAAGTTTTTTCAGTGTTATTGAAGTTGCATAGATCCAGGCATGTAGTGAGATTTCCATCACACTCCTGACTTGTGTATTGCAGTTGATGGATCGGCTTGCAGAGTCAGGAGGTGAGTTATTTCCCACTGTATTTCTACCCTCTGACCTGCTCTTGCAGCCATAGTGGGTTGCCAATTGAGTTTCTGGTCAATGGTAACTCCCAAGATATTGATCGTGAAGGATTCACTGATGGTAATGCCATTGACTGTCAAGGCACATTAATTAGATTGTCTATTGCCTGGTATTTGTGTGGTGCAAAGATCATTTGCCACTTGTCAGGCTAAGCTTGGATATCATTCAGATCTTTTTGGACTTGAATATGCACTGCTTTAATTTCTGAGAAGTCACAAATGCCACTGAAGATTGTGCAACCATTTGCAAACCTACCCACTTCTGACCTTGAGATGGAGGGAAGGTCATTGATGAAGCAGCTGAAGATGACATTACCCTGAGGAAGTTCTGCAGAGGTGTCCTGGAACTGAGATGACTGATCTCCAACAAGCACAAACATTTTCCAATGTGCTAGGTATAACTCCAACTAGCAGAGAGTTTGTCCCCTAATACCCATTGATTCCAGCTTTGCTACAGCTCCTTGATGCCACATTCAGTTAAATGTGATCTTGTTGTCAAGCGCTGTCAAGAACTGTCACTCTCATCTCACCTCTGGAATTCAGCTCCTTTGTCCATGTTTGAAACAAGGCTGTAATAAGGTCAGGAGCTGAGTGGACCTGGTGGAACCCAAACTGAGCATTGCTGAGCAGGTATTTGCTGAGCAGGTGCTGCTAGATAACACTGTTGATGAACCTTCCACCACTCTACTGATGATCGAGAGTAGACTGATAGGATGATAATTGGTAGGGTTGGATTTGTCCTGCTTTTAATGTACAGGATATACCTGGGCCAATTTCCATCTTGTTCAGTAGATGTCAATGTTTTATCTGACAGATAATTTTAAACCAAAAGTTAAGTAACCATATTTATTCTATAATTTGGCTGCTTTGCTTCAATAATCTGCAATTCTGATCTCATCTGCACTGGAAATTTTCAAACCAGCATTGTTTAGTATCCTGAAAGGGAAGCAGGGAACCATTTGCCATTTCAACATCTTAGTGCATGGCCCAGAAGGAACAAGACCAGAGAGAAGAGATTTGCTAAATCCACTACAGAATGTAAGCCTTACACTAAATATAAGAAATGCTAATTATACACGCATAGAGTTATAGAGCACAGAAACAGGCCCTTTGGTCCAACTCGTCTACACTACCCAGACGTCCTAAACTGCTCCTATTCCTCATCTGTACTTTCATTTAGAGAAGGGGAGTATATGGGAAATAGTCTCCTTATTAGATTAGATTACTTTACAGTGTGGAAACAGGCCCTTCGGCCCAACAAGTCCACACCGACCCGCCGAAGCGCAAACCACCCATACCCCTACATTTACCCCTTACCTAACACTACGGACAATTTAGCATGGCCAATTCACCTAACCTGCACATCTTTGGACTGTGGGAGGAAACCGGAGCACCCGGAGGAAACCCACGCAGACACGGGGAGAATGTGCAAACTCCACACAGTCAGTCGCCTGAGGCGGGAATTGAACCCGGGTCTCTGGCGCTGCGAGGCAGCAGTGCTAACCACTGTGCCACCGTGCCGCCCACAAACCAGTCAGACCATTTCACTGGTTGAACATGTTGAAGTCCAGCTTTCTGTCTTGTAGAGATTACTGTGCATTCTGCAAAATGACAATGACATTCCTTTGACACATTTTCCAATAATAAAGTATCGTGAAACTAACAAAGATAAGAGCTCTCACTGAGTCTCCGGCACCAAAATGCATAAGTAATACACAGCACTTCAAAGGCATGGTAAGTCAAGTGGGAACGTTTGTCCCAAAATTAATGGATTTTACTCAACCCATTAGAGAGCTTTCAACAAAGGTCAGCATTGGAATCAGGAGCAGTCTGAAGCCTTTGAAATAATTGAACAGAAGTTACATTATACTGATGTTTTAGCACATTACGTTTCAGACTTATTCATGATAATTGTCACAAATACATCATCCAGACAATGAGGAGAAATTCTTATTCAAATACAAATTGATAGAACACAAAAAGCAATCTCCAATACATCTGCAGTCAAATGGAAGGTAGAACGAGCAAGTGAAGGCTTAAATCACTGATGCATATAAATTCAGACAAGTAATTATCTCTTCTCAGTTACAGAGTAAAACTATAGAACAACAAATACTCACCAGTGGAATTGTCAGTGGGCAAAAAGTTAAAAACAGATATGTTGGTTCTAGAACACAGCATCAAGCCAAGTAATACTTCTGATGACCACAAGAAGTTAAAACAACTAGAAAAAAATCACAGCAAAAAGTAGAGACACTTTACGAGTCTAGACTTAAGGCTAAAACTCTCTTAACTTTAAACCTGGGCAGAAAGTCTGCCTAAAGAACAGCTCCAAATTCTCCATTCAGATCAGAAAATCTCTTATACTTGACAACTTACTTGTCAATCACTTCTGCATCCTCTTTGAATTCTTTGTATACTTCCTGAAAAATACAGCCCAGAATCAGACACAAAACTAAAGCTTAGGCCTAACCGATGTTTTACAAAGGTTCATCATAATTTTCATGTTTTGAGCCATAAAGTTCAAGACCCACTCCAAATATATTAGCACAATATGCGCACTGGCACTCTTTATAGAGTACTGAGAGAGTGCCCCCACTGAGAAAGGCTCCATCTTTTGGGCAAGTTATAACACCAAGGCCATCAGAGGGATGTAAAAGATCTATCCATAATGTTTTAGGGCCTTCTGAACACTTTCTTTCTTCCAGCAAACAAATAAAGTAGATCACTTGGCCATTATTGTATGCAAACTGGCAGCTACCTTTCTTACACTAAAACAGTGTGTGCTTTTCAGAAGTATTTAATTAGCTGAGATGTCTTTAGACAAAGAAAATTGCACATATTGAAATTCAAGGTAGGCAGGCAGGAGGCTGGAAGAACACAGCAAGCCAGGCAACATCAGGAGGTGGAGAAATCAATGTTTCAGGTTAACTCTTCTTCGGGACTGGGGGTGGGTGCAAGGGGAGCTGCAGATATGGAGGGGGCGAGTTTGGGTGAGGAGAGGGGCGGAGTGATGAGGTAGAGATAAGTGAACACAGGTAGAGGGTACTGCCTGGTTGGTCGATGGGAGGAATGAATCTGGTTGATAGCTGGAAGGAAGGGTCAATCAGAGGAATGGAAGGGAGGGGGCGGGGCTGGAATGGGAATCAG
Source organism: Chiloscyllium plagiosum (assembly GCF_004010195.1). Lineage (NCBI taxonomy): Eukaryota > Metazoa > Chordata > Chondrichthyes > Orectolobiformes > Hemiscylliidae > Chiloscyllium > Chiloscyllium plagiosum. Next base: position 20,813,037 of record NC_057715.1, read on the forward strand.
GAGGTGGGAAGGGAGGTTATTTGAAATTGGAGAAATCAATGTTGAGAACTCTGAGCTGTAGGCTGCCCAGCCGAAAGATGAGGTGTTGTTCTTTCAATTTGCAATCTGATTTGCTGTGGCAATGGAAGAGAGCAAAGATGGTCATGTTGGAAAAAGAGTGGAAAGAGAATTAAAATGGTCAGTGACTAGGAGGTCTGGTTAACCCCTGCAGGCCTGGCTGAGATGATTAGCAAAGGGTGCCCTTAGTTTACATTTGGTGAAGAGAAGACCACATTGGGAACATCAATACAATAAACTAGGTTGGAGGAAAAGCAGGTGAACCTCTGATTCACCTGCCAGGACTGTTTGGGGCCCAGGACGGAGGTGAGAGAGGGTGGTGTGCCAATAGGTTTTGCATCTTTTATAGTTGCAGGGAAAGGTACCCAGAGATTCGGGGGGTTAGTGAGGAGAGTGGTGCAAAGTAAGGATTGGTGAAGGGAATGGTCCTTGTGGAAAGCAATGAAGGGTGAGGAGGGGATGATGTTATAGGTGCTGGGATCTAATTGGAGTTGGCGGAAATGTTTAAGCATGATTGTTGGATGCGGTGACTGGATGACAGAGGGGGAAAATTATGTTGTTGAAAATAGGTGGACATCTGGGATACTTGGGAGTGGAATGCCTCCTCGTCCAAGCAAATGTGATGGAGGCGGAGGAATTGGGAAAATGGGATGGAGTTCTTACAGGATACTGGGTGGCAGGAGGTGTAGTCCAGGCAAATATGGGAGTCTGTGGGTTTATAGTAAATGCCCATCTGTAGATTGTCACCAGAGATGGAAATGGAAAGGTCTAGAAATGGGAAGGAGATATTAGAGACGGACCAAGTGAATTCAAGGGCAGGGTGGAAGTTGTGGGCGAAGTCGATGAACTGCTCCAGTTCAGCCTAGGTGCAGGATGCTGCACCAATGCAGTCATCGATGTGACGGACAAAGAGTTGGCAGGTGTAGCTAGGCCCATCCAAGTACCCATGGCCTACCCCGAGATTTGGAGGAAATGGGAAGAGTTAAAGGAAAAGTTATTGAGGATGAGAACCAGTGTGGCAAGGTGGAGGAGGATATTGGTAGTGCTGATTAGATGGGTCTGCTAGAGAGGAAGAAACGGACGGCCTGAAGGCCATCCTTGTGGGGTATGAACATGTATAAGGTCTGTAGTGAAGATAAAATGCTGGGGGCCGGGCAACTGGAAGTTATTGAAGAGATGGGGGGGGCGTGGTTAGTGTCGCGGATGTTGGTGTGAAATGTCTAGAACAAGGGGGAGAGGATGGAGTTGAGACAGGAAGAAATATTATGGAGCCATGTATGGTGTTGTCTGAATGCAAGACAATCCTTCATTGTCAGTTGCCCCTCAATTATTCCAGTACCTTTCTGATTAGCCTCTCAACCAGCCACCTTAAACATAACTTCATTCAAAATTCTGCTGCCATTATTCTACCCTTGTATACAGTCCCACGTAGCCATCAGCCCAGCTCATGGATCTACAATGGCTCTGAATTCTCAAAGCATAAAATTTAAAATTCCAAACTCATATTCAAGTCATTTGATGGGATCACTATTCTTACATCTACAGCCTCCTTCAGTCTAACAAACCTCCATGAAGTCCGCATTCCTCCAACGTAGGCTTCTGTCTATTTCAATCACTATAACTTATGGTATTATTTCCTTAATCAACTTGGTCTTGAAGTCTGGAGACCCCTGACTGAACCCTATTCTATTTAATGTCTCTCCTTCAAACCTAACCTCTTAGCTAATCCTCTCAATATCACCCATTTTGAACAGGTGACGTTGATTTTTGACTGATGATATGTCTGTGAATTGCACTGAGACATATAAAAGGCACTGAATCAAATCAGGTTGTTATCTTTTTCTTCATGTCAATATACAGTATGATAATAAGGCACAAGGATTTAGCTACTAATGCTGACCATCACTGTGCTTCAACTCCTTATTCAAGTCATCTGTTGTTAATCCTGGGAATTTCTTTCAGTGGCATTGTTTTGCTGATGTACAAATACAAAAATGCTATGACGAACTGTGTAATTAGTTTAGTTGTTATTCTGAACATTATACTGAACTAGATCTATAATTCTGTTTGTGACACACCGCTATGAAAGCAGCTGAGCGACGACAGGCTTGGAAACTGGTTTGGGCATTCATTGAACAAATGTTTCATTGGCTTAAAAATATAAATGGTGAGAAAGTAATTCTGTTCGCCGAGCTGGGAATTTGTGTTGCAGACGTTTCGTCCCCTGTCTAGGTGACATCCTCAGTGCTTGGGAGCCTCCTGTGAAGCGCTTCTGTGATGTTTCCTCTGGCATTTATAGTGGTTTGTCTCTGCCACTTCCGGTTGTCAGTTCCAGCTGTCTGTTGCAGTGGTCGGTATATTGGGTCCAGGTTGATGTGCTTATTGATTGAATCTGTGGATGAGTACCATGCCTCTAGGAATTCCCTGGCTGTTCTCTGTTTGGCTTGTCCTAAAATAGAGTAGCCCCAGTCGAACTGATGTTGCTTGTCATCTGCGTGTGTGGCTACTAAGGACAGCTGGTCGTGTCGTTTCGTGGCTGAGGATGTCACCTAGACAGGGGACGAAACATCTGCAACACAAATTCCCAGCTCGGCGAACAGAACCACAACAATGAGCACCCGAGCTACAAATCTTCTCACAAACTTTGAAAACCTATGGGCGAGAGATGCTAAGACAAGCCAGGAAATGGGAATTCTGTGCCAACCGCCTAAGCGCCACATACGAACAATTGCGGTTCCTGCACGAATGCCGAAAGAATCGAATCCTTCCACCATGTATCAGATACAGATCACTAGTCAACAACCCACAAGCCAGGGACACAGCCAGACAGAACGGATTCAGGATGATCCAGGTAATGATTACAGATGCTCACAACAGACTTCACAAATACAGACAAGAAATTGCGCGCCAAAAATCGTTAATTTCAAAAACCATCAATCAGGAATGGACCCGGACCATAGAACAGGCCG
>NC_057715.1:20816468-20832237 GCF_004010195.1 Chiloscyllium plagiosum
CAGGAGGTTCCCAAGCACTGAGGATGTCACCTAGACAGGGGACGAAACGTCTGCAACACAAATTCCCAGCTCGGCGAACAGAACCACAACAACGAGCACCCGAGCTACAAATCTTCTCACAAACGGTGACAAAGTAAACTTCAGTTGAAATCTATCCGAGTGTGAAATCAGACACCTCACTGTGTGAGAACGAGGAACTAAATACCTCTGCAAAATTTCGGAAGCCCGGATGTGAATTGGAGCCAAGAGAAAATGACTGACTATCAAGGTCACCATGTTTGGCTAGCTTTGACCAGACAGCCGTTTTGGAGAATTGATGTGCTGCTAGATATCAGAGCTGTGGGAAGTCAGAGATGCTAGAAGTTTGACCTTGCTGTTTGGGCAGACAAATGGTTCGATGACATCTTTCATAATCAGACCATTCAAGTAAGAGCAAGGTATCATTAGATTAATATAAACCATGTTGATATAGCTAACACCATGACTTTAATATTAGCAGAAGATACTAGTGTAGAATACACTTGTGAAGAGAAAGCTGTAAACCTGCCTGAGACACAGCATTAGAGAACTGTATTTGTTACCCTACTGTGCATGGTGTAAAGGTGTGTTACAGTACAAAGAGAATTGATGATCTTTACTTAGAGATAAGGTGCAAGCCCCCTCAGGGATAGTATATCATAGAGCATTTCAGAGAATTGCAATGCGAGGAGCAGTTAAGGACTCTGGGCCTGGACTTGATGGAGTTTATAAGGATGAGCGGAGTTCTCATTGAAACTTACAGAATACTGAAAAGCTTGGAGACTGTGGAAATTCAGTAAGAGAGGCCAGGACTCAAGAGTATAACCTCAAATTGAAGGGACAACCTTTAAGAACTGAGATGAAGAGGAATTTCTTCAGCCAGAGGATGATGAATCTATGGAACGCATTGCTGCAGAGGGTTGTGGAGGCTACGTTATTAAATGCATATAGAGATAGATAGATTCTTGATTAGTAAGAGGATCATGTGCCAAAGAGAGAAGACAGGAGAATAGGATTGAGAAGCATATCAGCCATGATCAAATGGTGGAACAGACTTGATAAGCCAAATGGCCTTATTCTGCTCAGCATGTTATGGTCTTATGTCTTATATGTACAGATACGAAGAGCCCAAGATAATCCAGACAGATATTTCAAAGTGGAGATAACAGTATTGGCTTAAAGCACATGATAAAGCAATAATGGTGATAGCAATTTGGTCTCCATAGACTTTGCTGTATAAACAACGTGTAAGAAGGGAATCCTATGCATAGGTTTTCCCATATATGTGGCATTGACAAACTTAACCGTACCGTTTTTATTTCAAAAATATACTTTACTCATAAAAATCTTTATATACTTTATTCATAAAAATCTTTATATACTTATGTAGCCACTAAAATAATTTGGCTCTGTACAGCCTTTGTATTTTGAGAATGAACATTGGAGTTTGATTTTCCCAATAGCTCCAAAAAGCCCAAGACATTACTTACATAAGCAAGATACTATTTTTATATGTTTGAGGCACTGCAGGGAATTCAAGAACTGAATGGTCCACCCATTGTACTTTGGCCAAAAGAACTTAGATGGTGGTCTTTCTCCATTGTGCCTTGGCAACAGTTGCCCCAAGCTTGACCCTCACCAGGTAGTTCTGAACCTTGGACTGCGCCAGTCTGCAACACTAGGCCGAGGCCAACTGGTTTCAGGCAGACGAAACAGTGTTTTTCACCAAGTTGATGGCCTTCCAGGAGCAGTCAATGTTCATTTGGCGTGCGTCCAGGGGAACAGACCATTGGGCACAGAGTCCCAAGTCGCGGAGCACTCGGGATGAACCTCGACATAACCCACCGTGTGGGTGGCACGGTGGCACAGTGGTTAGCACTGCTGCCTCACAGCGCCGGAAAATAATTTGGCTCTGTACAGCCTTTGTATTTTGAGAATGAACATTGGAGTTTGATTTTCCCAATAGCTCCAAAACGTGTTTTTCACCAAGTTGATGGCCTTCCAGGAGCAGTCAATGTTCATTTGGTGTGCGTCCAGGGGAACAGACCATTGGGCACAGAGTCCCGAGTTGCGGAGCACTCGGGATGAACCTCGACATAACTCACTGCATCTCTCTCTCCTGACTTCCTTTATAAAGGCACATTCCAGCTGTAGATGTGGCAGTCTCTATCCATGCCCACACCCCCATGGCTGCCTTAACAGCAGTGCGCAATGGTGTGCAGAGACTGGGCATACACAAAGAATTCAATGGACAGTACCCTTCTCAGCACCACCAGCCAAGCTATGATTTGATGTTTGTTGGGAAATTCTGGCGATGAGGCAACTGTACTTGGGGCATGACCGTGTTGTAGCTCATAGAGATTGTATGACTACCTAGGCTGTAATGGTAGTGTATCAAGTCTTAGATATACTGAATAAAATGTGATAACTGTCATCTATGAGCATCATCATTTCCAAACATTTTACAACTTGAGAAAAAGAGACTATTTAGTCATAATTCCAACAGTCTGTAATATTATTGAAGGTTTCTGATTTGTGCCAGATAATTTATTATCTTGATTTAAGTTAAGTGAGTTTCTTGCTTATAAAAAGTCAGAGATTGTGGCAATAGTGCATTGATTAACAAGTGACTCAAAGATGAACTGGAAGGTTTATTTTCAGATGTTTCGTCACCATACTAGGTAACATCTTCAGTGGGCCTCACTAGTAGAATATTAGTGAGAGAGGGTAATGTTGTTTTGTGGCTAGTTGATGTTCATGTATCCTAGTGGCTAGTTTTCTGCCTGTTTGTCCAATGTAGTGCATTCTTGTACTGTGCAAGAACTGTAACAAACACTGCATTGGATAAACAGGCAGAAAACTAGCCACGAGGATACATGAACATCAACTAGCCACAAAACAACATGACCCTCACTCACTAGTATTCTTACATACAGATAAGGAAGGACACCACTTTGGCATTCCAACTGGAACTCTATCAACAAACACATTGATTTGGACCCCATTTACCACCTCCTGAGATAAATAACCGGAAACGGCATCACCACAGGAAATGACATCACCACAGGAAATGACAACGTCAACCCAAAGAAACCCAAACATATAAATAGGAAGCAGGAATCATCAGCAGTGCTTTGTCTAGAGGCTCACTGAAGATGTTACCCAGTATGGTGACAAAACGTCTGAAAATGAATCTTTCAGCTCAACGAGCAAACCTATATCCAGAACCTCAACCTGAGCTACAAATCTTCTCAAAATTCAAAGATGTTTATCAAATCTGTAGTGTAGGTTTCCCTCAGTGCTAGTGTGAGATGTACCATTGTTCATGGGTTGTAAATCTGTCATATTACATTTCATTACCAATCTATCAGAAGTCTAAATGTTAGTTTTGTGTGTAAGTGAATCTTTGCGAAGTGTGAAAGGAGGGATTCTGATGGAGTGGTTTGTTATTCACTGTATTTCATGTAGCTATGGCAGCAGCTAAATTATGTTCTTGCTCGAGAGGGGAATTGTATTGTTGAGATTAGTTATGCTGCTCCAAGTCCTGTTCCTTTCCCTTCTCCGGTTATATCTTCTACGGTTATGTTCCATGGGACTCTGGGAGAAATTGAGCACTGCAGACACTGGAGATCAGGGACAAAGAGTGTGGTGCTGGAAAAAGACAGCCAGTCAGACAGCATCTGAGGAGCAGGAGAATTGATGTTTCAAGTATAAGCTCTTCATCCAATCTACTCTCTCAATAGTAGGTTCAGTTTCTCCAAATGGGCAAATTGTATTCTATTTGCAGAGACGTCTCTGAATGAAATGTTCATTGGTGTAGATGTACTGAGGGACATTGTAACACAGTGACTGCTGATGTTGTGAGGTTTGGAGGGGAACTTGAAAATGATGGTGTTCCCATGTATTTGCTGCCCTTATTCTTCTAGGTGGTTGAAGTTTGGGAGGGACAGTCAAAGGATGATTGGTGAATTGCAGCAATGCATCTTGTAGATGGTATACTCTGCAGCCATGTGAAAGAACCAACAAGTTATTGCCCAATACAATCATATTTTAGGATTGAGAAAGATACAAGAAGGACAAAGAAGGAATCTGGGTGGATTCTAGTCAAATTAGTTACAGAAAGTGAAATAAAGACGGGAACGATAGAATGGATCAGCAGATACAGAGCAATAAATTGAGTCAGAAAGGTAAAGTAAAAGAAATAATTTAAAAATATAAAATTTTTAAAATCTCCAAGGTGAAATTACCACCTGTGGAAATGGTACTTCATGGATTGGATTATTCCTTTTCTAGGTGAGACAGGCTTGGTGACATTGCAGGGCAGAAATCTTCTAATTAACAGTGCCCTCACATTGGTTAAATTCCAACCTCCACTTCGTGTGGTGAGATTAGTTGGCAATTAATGCACACTTGCGGCAATTTCTTGAGCTTCAAGAGGATAAGCTCCCCTGTTCTCAAGGCCATCAGGAGAACTCTTTGAATTGGAGTCAGAGAATTGCTACTGTACAGAAGAATATCATTGAGGCCATTGTGTCTGTACTGTCCCTTTCTAGGAGCAACTCATAGTCCCATGCCCTCACATATAACCCATAGACCTGAAAAGAGTATGAAGAACTTTGCAAGAATAGTTCCAGGAATGAGAAACTTCAGTTATGAAGATAGAGTATAGAAGATGGGACTGTTCTCATTGGAGAGAAGAAAATTGAGAGTAGATTTGATTGCATTCAAAATCATAAGTGGCTGGATAAAGTAAACACAGAAACTGTTTCCATTCATAAAGATGACATAGATTTATAACAATATGCAGAAGAAGTAAGGGTGATGTGAGAAAGTTGAAACTTTATTGCTGGAACAGCACAGCAGGTCAGGCAGTAAACACAGAAACTGTTTCCATTCATAAAGATGACATAGATTTATAACAATATGCAGAAGAAGTAAGGGTGATGTGAGAAAGGAAACACGTCCTAATTCAGTACGTTGTATGGAATACACTTACTGAAAAAATCAGAGAGGCAGGTTCAACTGAGGCATTCAAGAAGGCATTGGGTGATTATTTGGATAGGAATAGTGTACAAGCAAATGGAAAATAAATCATGAGATTGCTATCAAGTAATGATGTTCATCTGAAGAGTCAGTTTAGGAATGATGGGCCAAATAACATCCTTCTGCACCTTAACAGTTCCTGTGACTCTGTGAAAATCCTTTGTTTTAACATGCTCATCCAATTCCCTTTTGAGAAGCACAATTGAATTTTCTTTACAACATACTCAGTTGTATCAATCGTGACAAAGTTTCAACAAAGAAATGAAACCAGATGGACCATCTGGCATCAAGATAGGCACAGGAAAAGATAACGGCAGAAACAGCCCTGGTGACCATGTAAAGTCTGCCTTCCAAACATCTTGAGGCTAGTGCCAAAATTGGGAGAGCTATTTCACAGAGTAGTCAAGCAACAGCCTGTCATAATCATATTCACGAATGATACCTTACAGACAATGACTCAGACATCACCACCTTTATCTTTGGATATGTCCTGCCCCACTGGCAGGACAGACCAAGCAGAGATGGTGGAATAGTAGTATAGTCTGAAGGGAGTTACCATGGGAGTCCTCAGCATTGATTTTGGATCCCCTGAAGTTTCATGGCTAAACATGGGGGCAAGGAAACCTCCTGTTGATGTACAGTCCTGATGAATCAGTATTTGGAGAAAATGTTGAGGGTGGCAAAGGTGTAAAATGTACTCTGGGTGGGAGTTTTCAATATGCATCATCAAGAATGGCTCAGCAACAGCACTACTGATAGAGCTGATCAGGCCCTAAAGGACATAACTGCGTGACTAGATCTGTGACAGGAGATGAGGAGCCAACAAGAGGGGAAAATGTACCTGACCTCATCCTCTCCAATCTGCTGGCTGCAGATGCAAACATCTAAGGTAGTATTGGTAAGAGGGATCACTGCACAATGTTATGGGGTACTGTACCTTTAAGAGAGTAAAGGACTTAGAGAGGCATACAGAGTGCTGGATAATTTACAATGTAACATTTGTTCCAGCAGCTAGAGTAGGTGATTTCCTGGATACAAAAACAAATTCAAATTTGGCCAATCAGTTTAAATTTTACCCCCCAAAACACCAAACTGCAATCAAGTTTGAATTTAATATATTGACGATATTAAAAGCCAATGACTCAATCCAATGCTTTTGGGTTTAAGACCGGGAAAAGTTGAACAGTTGAGAAAGAACTGCCAAGCATCCAACATCTGCAGACTGCCTAGAAAATTAGCTCTCTTAAAGGTACCTTTATTGATCAGTGACCTGAGAGACAGAAATCCCTCAGACGAAGAAAATCTACAGAGGAAGATATTAACAGAAGATGCGACAACTGGCTGGTTTTGAAATCTAAATTTTGGTAAATCTTAATTGGGGTTTTTTATTGGACTTGTATTATAGAAGTAGAAAATGAGGACTGCAGACACTGGAGATCAGAGCTAAAAATGTGTTGCTGGAAAAGCGCAGCAGGTCAGGCAGCATCCAAGGAGAGATTCCTGAAGAAGGGCTCATGCCCGAAACATCGATTCTCCTGCTCTTTGGATGCTGCCTGACCTGCTGCGCTTTTCCAGCAACACATTTTCAGCCTAGTATTATAGAAGAGAAAGTAAAAGATAGGTTAGGGGAAGGAGTTGTAAGTAGTTGCTATTTAATTATTCTCTATTACACTTTAGGATATAAGGTTGTCATTTTTCACTTTAAATAGTTCTTGGCCTCTTGAATTTTAGTAGATTACTGCATGAGATAAATCTTTTCTGTGTTGCTGGTTTAAAAATAGCAGGGGGAGGGGGGTTTACCCATCTCATAACAACAGTCCTTGTGGAGCCAAAGTCCCACCTTCACATTGAGAATACCCTCCATCGTGCTGAGTGGCACTCTCTCTGTGCTAAAAGGATCAACGTCCATTCCCTCCACTACTGATGCTCAATCACAGCAGTGTGTATTATCTACAGGATGCACTGTAGAAACTCCAAAGATCCTCAGACAGCACCTTCCACATCCTTGATCACTTCCATTTCAAAGAGCAAGTGCAGCAGATACAGGTGAACATCACCACCTACAAGTTCTCCTCCAAACTACCCATCATCCTGACTTGAAATTATGTCACCATTCCTTCACTGTTACTGGGTCAAAATCCTGGAATTTCCTTCTTAATTGTATTGTGAGTCAACTACTGTACATGGTCTGCGGTAGTTCAAGAAGGAAGCTCACCATCACCTTCTCAACAGCAACAAGGAATGGGCAAAAAATATTGACCAGCCAGCAATATACACATCCACAAGCGAATTTAAATAATATCTTGATTAGGGCATTCTGGATCCTAACTATTGCTGCTTAAAAGACCTTTAGTGCCATTCAGTGTTCCCTTCTCTGCTGCTTTAACCAATGAGGCTACTTTTTCCCTTATCTATCCTGTCCAGATCCCTTACGATTTTGAACACCTCTATCAAATTCCTCTCAAAGTCATTCTCACCTAAGAACAACAGTCTCATTTTCTCCAATCTATCCTTGTTACTTACAGCCCTTATTCCTAGAATTATTCTCATAAAACCTTTTACACCTCTCTGAAGTCATCAACTCTTTATATTTCACTTTGGGTTTTGAGGATTCATACACTATTATTGCCAAGTACCATTTAACTCACTTTATTTATCAAAATATTCCAGTTCCATTACAGTCAGTATGAACTAAACTGACTTTCTTCACCTGGAATGTGTCCTAATCCAGAAGAAAAGTTTGATTGCAGAAAGAGACTGGGGAATTTTAGAGAAGATTAACAAGTTGGATTGGATGGTTCAAGAGGAGTTTTCCTTCTATGGTTCATAGTTGAATTCAGTCTGGACTAATAGGATAACAATCTGTTCTCCTTCAATGCCTACAAGGATCCTCTGATGGGAATGTTCCCATTTGCAAGTAAATACGATGGAAATGAGTCCATAACATAAATAATCAGCGATGCATTTTCTAGCTTTGTAAAATTCTACATCATCAAGTTAACACTCACTTTGTAAAGTGGATTTCCTTGTCTTTTTGTGACAATCTTACCCTGCCATACTGATAATGGCAAGCTGACTCAACAGTTAGCTGCCTCACAATGCCAAGGACCTAGGTTCAATTCTACCTTTGGGTGACTGTCTGTATGGAGTTTGCACATTCTCCCTGCGTCTGCATGGATTTCTTCTGGGTGCTCTGGTTTCCTCCTACAATCCAAAGATGTATAGGTTAGGTGGATTGACCATGCTAAATTGCCCTTAGTATGCAGCAATTTGTAAACTGGTGGATTAGTCATGGGAAATATAGGGTTACAGGAATGGGGTGGGTCTGATTGGGAGGGAGAAAGTGAAGACTGCAGATGTTGGAGATCAGAGTCAAAAAAGTGTGGGGCTGGAAAAACACAGCAGGTCAGGGAGCAGGAGAGTTGATGTTTTGGGCATAAACCTTTCATCAGGAAGGGCTTATGCCTGAAACATCAACTTTCCTGCTCCTTGGATGCTGCCTGATCTGCTGTGCTTTTCCAGTGTCACACTTCTTGATTGTGACTGGGAGGATCAACGCGGACAAGATTGGCCAAACGGCCTGCTTTCACACTATGGGAATTCCACGATTTCTCCTCAGTCTAATTTCTCAGAATCATCAGATTTATTGCACATTTAAGTGGGGAATAAAAATTGTTCCATAAATATTTATAAGCAAAATTTTCACTTCAGTTTTGATATCATACATATGGCTGCAAGCAGACAGAGGCAAGGCTGTTGATGAACCTGTAAACGAGTGCAAACAATTTCAGAGAAAACACTCAGTTAATTCACATAGCACTTTTCTAGGAAGTAGACAAATGAAATTAACATGACTATGATGGAAGCAAGGTGCATAGTACTGCCAAAGCTTACCACACAACATTTCTGTGGATGCAATTGCCTCTCATTGGTCAAATGGGAGAGTAAGGTGTTCAATTTAGAAAGGGAGACACTCTATTAAGGTATAGGGAACTCAAATTTGTAATGAGTTTGAAACTATTTCTTTTTTTTCACCTCTCTGATTGAGATGCGACAATCAGAAAACTGCAACCTTGTTATATAAGGACAACCCAGATCTTACTGGAGATGGCAAATTCTGGAGAAATGTGACAGTACCTCTGGAGAAAGAAACAGTTAATGGTTCCCAAATTTTATTCCTCAGTTGGATGCGTGCAAGCAGGAGAGCTCCCAGGTTTGTAAACCCAAACCTGAAGAATGACTGCCTGCACTTTCCAGTTTTATTTGGGGTTGGAGTGGGGGAGGTGTTGGGGGGCATACTGGATTGTGGTTCATGACAAGCAACCCAGGAAGATCAGAATAAGCTGCTTGTTCATGAGGTAAGCTGGACAGACAGCCTCTGTGGGGACTCCAGCAGGGTGTTCAATGTTTGAAAATAAAGATTAAAACATAAATCACCCCTTCTGCTTTCACCCCTCACTCGCTATGATATCAACCCATGTCACATCATGCCTTGTACCCACCCAATGACATGCACAGCATGCCAACTTACAATCCTTCACTCAACACCACATGGCCCCATTATCCTTGTACCACTATGCAACCCGGCACTCATTGATCTTTTATTGTGACCCTACATACCCCCAGTCCTCCTCATTGACCCAGGGCTCGTTATAGCTCCTACGTGAAATCATATTCTTCACCACCCAAACTTCGCTAATCCTTTTCTGTGCCAACTATGTAAAGGATAGAAAACAGGAGCAGGAGTAGGCCATTTAGCCCTTGGAGCCTGTTCTGACATCCATTATCAAGTTGGATGGCTGATCATCCAACTTAATAGTCTGTTCCTGTTTTTCCACCATACCATTTGATCCCATTAGTCCTCGTGCTATATCCAAATCCTTCTTGAAATTATATAATGCTTTGGTCTTGACTGTTTCTGTGGGTGCAAATTCCACAGGTGCAGCACTCTCTGGAAGAAATCTCTCCTCATCTCAATCCTGAGTGATTTATCGCATATCTTTAGCCAGCAACATCTGGTCTGGACTCCCCTATCATTGGGAACATCTTTCTTGCATCAAACCTGCCCAGTCTTGTAAGAATGTTGTTGGTTTTTATGTGATTCCCCCTCAGTCTTCTGAACACCAACAAATATAATTCTAACCAATTAAGCCTTTCCTCACATGTCAGTCCTAACATTCCAGGAATAAGTCTGGTAAACCTTCACTGCTCTCCCTCTATAACAAGTACATCGTTCCTCAGATAAGGAGACCAAAGTTGCATACAATATTCCAGGTGTGGTTTCATCAAGACTCTATATAATTGCAGCACACATCCCAGCTCTGAATAAGAGTCATCTAGACTCAAAACGTTAGCTTGCTTCCTCTCCATGGATGGTGCTCGGCCTTTATTGTGTTCTAATATAACGTTTGCTTCCTTCACTGACTGCTGCAACTACATGCTCACCTTCAGCAACTTGTGTATAAGGACATCCAGGTGTTCCCTCTCTGAATTTATAGCCTTTCTGATAATAATCCACCTACCTGTTTTTGCTACACCTCACAGCTCAAAGCTCACCCTTCCACTCAGCTTTGTGTTATCTGCCAATTTGGAGAGATTACCTTTAATTCCCTTATCCAAATCAGTAACATATATTGTGAAAAGCTGGATCCAACACTGATCCCTGCGGTATCTCACTAATCAATGTTTGCCCTTTGGGAAAATTCTCATTTGCTCCTACTCCTTGAGTCCTGTGTGCTATCCAATTTTCTATCTATCTATTATCCCTAATCGCTATAATTTTACATGCTAATCTCTCATATGAAACTACATTGAAAGCTTTCTGAAAATCCAAATAAACCCTATGAGTTGAATCCCCCTCATCAGAACTATGAGACACATCCTCCAGGAATTTCAGTAGATTTATCAAGCATTATTTCCCTTTCATAAACTCATTTTTTTTAGATTAGATTACCTACAGTGTGGAAACAGATCCTTCAGCCCAACAAGTCCACATCAACCCTCTGAAGAGAAACCACTCCCCCTCCTATTTTTACCCCTGACTGATCCACCCAACAGGCAATTTAGCATGGCCAATTTACATAACCTGCACATCTTTGTGACTGTGGGAGGAAACCGGAGCACCCGAAGGAAACCCACGCAGACACGGGGAGAATGTGCAAACTTCACACAGACAGTTGAATCCGGGTCCCTGGCGCTGAAAGGCAGCAGTGCGAACCACTGAACTACCGTGCTGCTGGCTAATGCTGTCTGATTCTGTCACTGTTTAGAAAGTGCTCAGATATGAAATCCCTTATGAACATTTTTACATGACTTAGTAACCTAATACAGGCATTCATCAGAAATCATCAATGTTGCCTATCTGTTGATGAATAAATATTGAAAAGATACACATTCTTATTGGCAAAAATAAATCAATATATTACAATTCTTACAACAAGATCCCTTAAAACAAATATTTCACTTATGTGCCTAATCCGTTATATATAAAAACATTTCTATTCTGCAAATGGTTGGAGCACTTATCCTATTCGGAAAATGATAGTTTTGGAAATCAGTAATCCTGCACAAATCGCTATGTTATAAGGATCACTGAAATACCCAACAGTGTCTTGCTTTTTAACTCTACATCTTTTTCAACAGTTCTTTGACAGGTGTAGTAATCCCAATCACCCCAGTCATCTGATAGGTGATGGGAGTGTTATTGAGAAGTATGTGCTTAGCACTAACCCGCTCACTGACACCTAGTTTTGTTCCATCAGGGCCACTCTGTCTCTTGACTTCCTCACAGTTTTATTTCAGATGTATGAGAAATGGGCGTTCTCAGTTGTCTGTCCCACAATGAAAATGAGAGATGCTGGGTTCATGGACAGCACTTGGGACTCAGGGCTCCTTCTCACAGGCTGTCCACCACAGCGAACATCTGTGTCAATGTTCGTCTCGGTGCATCTTCCTGACAATGTGGAAGACTGCTCAAGTATGTTTTGTATACAAAAAGTAGGACAAATCCAATCTGACCAATTACCACCCCATCAGTCTACTCTCAATCGTCAGCACAGTGATAGGAGATGTCATCAACATTGTTATCAAGTAGCACAGGCTCAGCAATAAGCTGCTCAGTGATACTCAGTTTGAGTTCTTTCAGAGTCATTCAGTTCCTGACCTCATTATTGCTTTGGTTCAAACATGGACAAAAGCACTGAATTTCAGAGGTGAGGTAAGAGTGACAACCCTTGACATCTGTGGCATCAAGGAGCCTTAATAAAACTGGAATCAATGGATATTGGGGAAAACTCTCCACTGTTTGGAGTCATTCCAGACACATAGGAAGGTGGTTCTGCTTGTTGGAAGTCAGTTATCTCAAGCCCCAGGACTTTCTCAAATATGGAGGTGTCAGTGTTCAAATTGGGTGGACAAAGTCAGAAGTCACATGACACCAGATTACAGTCCAACAGGTTTATTTGAAATCCCAAGCTTTCGGGGCACTTCACTTGATGAAGGAGCAGCACTCTGAAAGCTTGTGATTTCAAGTAAACCTGCTGGACTATAACCCGGTGTCGTGTAACCTGGAGACTTCCTCAGGGTAGTGTCCTAGACCCAACCATCTTCAACTGCTTTTTCATAGATTCCCTCCATCATAAAGTAAGAAGTGAGGATGTTCACCAATGATTGCACAATATTCATCACCATTCATGACTCCTCAGATGCTGAAGCAATCCATGTTAAAATGCAACAAGACCTGGACAATATCCAGGCTTGGACTGATGAGTAGCAAGTAATATCCACATCACACATATACCAGACAATGGCCATCTCCAATAAGATAATCTAAGCACTGTCTCTTGGTATTCAATGGTGTTACCATCACTGAATTCCCCACTATCAACAACCTGGGGGTTACCATTAACCAAAACAATCAACTTGTCACATAAACACAGTGGCTACAAGACCAGGCTAGAGGTTAGGAATACTGTGACTGCTAACTCATCTCCTGACTTGCCAAAGCCTGTCCACCATCTACAAAGCATGTCAGGAGTGTGATGGAATACTCCCCACTTGTCTGGATTGGTGCAGTTCTAACAACACTCAAGAAATTTGACACCATCGAGGAAATAGCAGCCCACTTGATTGACACCACATCCAAAAGCATCCACTCTCTCCATCACCAATGCACTGTAGTAGCAGTGTGTACTATCTACATGATGCACTACAGAAATGCAACAAAAATCCTTAGATAGCACCTTCCAAACTCACAACCCCACTTCTATCTAGAAAGGGAAGGGCAGCAGATATACAGAAAAATCACCACTCCAAGTTCCCCTCCAAGTCATTCAACATCCTGACTTAGAAATATATTGCTGTTTCTTCACTTTCACTAGGTGAAAATTTGGAATTATTTCCCAAACTGCATTGTGGGTCAGCCCACAGCACACGGATTACAGTGGTTCAAGAAAGCAGCTGACAATCATTTTTTCAATGGCAATGATGGTCAGGCAATAATTTTTGGCCAAACAGCAACGCTCATCCTCCTGAATGAATGAAAAGAATAATAAAGCGGAGACAAGAATACACGCAATGAAGGAAAGTGAAACAAATGGAAGAACTATGGCACGGTGGCTCAATGGTCAGCATTACTGTCTCACAGCGCTAGGGATCCATGTTTGATTCCACCCTTGGCTGATTGTGTGGAGTCTGCACATTCTGCATGGGCTTCCTCCTACAGTCTAAAAATGTATAGGTTAGATGAATTTGCCAAGCTAAATTTCCCATAGAGTTTTGGGATGTGCAGGTCAGGTGCATTAGTCAGGGGAAATAAAAAGTGACAGGGTAGGGTGGGATAATCTTCACAGCGTCAGTGTGGACTTGTTGGGCCAAATGACTGCAGTGATTCTATGAACTATCAGCAGAGAGGTAAATATAAGATAAACTGACATAGCAAAGATTTTTGACAGTGAAGAGAAATATAGCAAGGTATATAAAAAAACCCTCAAAATTATTAAGAATGAGCAGCAGTGAGATGGTAAAAGATTCTGAAATTGATTGCAGAGCAAAGCCTGAGGCAAGATGTAAGAATGGAGGGAGGTGTAGAGACAGAATGGTGCAAGATCATTGAGTGAATCGTTGATGAAGATTTTACAGTGACTTCACAGAGGAGTGAGGAACCTGAGGAGTTCAGCAAGGAAAGAAGTTAAATATTGGTGAGATCTTCTATTGAAATAGGATCCAGTTGAGTTCAGAAAAAAATACAACCTATGGAAAACAAAACAAAGAACGCTGGTAATGTGAAAAAAATGTAAAAATAAATTATTTCAAACATGAGAAAGAAAAGGAAAATAAGCTGAATTTTACTGAAAATCAACTATTTTGGAAAGTTTAATGGAGGGCTTCTCACCATCAGCTATGTGAGTGAATGTCACATGAGCTGCAGCATGGAAATTAAAAAAGAGGGTAGCCATCCTTTGCATCACACAATGAACACTATTCATTTGAATGATAACTATTCTTTCAAAAGTGCTCATACTGGCATGAAACTTTGTCATGATTGAATGACGACATATCAGATATTGTGAAGACTTCTTGTAACCTTGACTTTTATTAAAAGCCAGGAGCAACATAAAAAGATCAAAGTGGTAAGTTGTATTAACAGTTCAGATTCAAGTGGTGGTACTGAGACCTGTAGAATTATAACTTTGACAGACAGTGAAGGATGACTTCACAAAATTCAATTCCATTGAATGAGTCCTATGTGTTTTGACTGATACTGCTGCAGATACTATTGTTGGATGTTGAGGTGCTATTCCTTCTGAAGTGAATTCACCTGGCAGAATGCTGCAGCTCTCATGGATCCTCATTGTCCAGCACATGGCTTTAGTGATCTCCATTTGGAACAGTTAATCCAGGAATTACACAGTATATCAATGAATCCCAGATATGACCTGCATGGAAAACTGACGTGGAGGAGACATGGCTGTCATCGGATCCAGAGGAAGAAGAGATTGTATTGCAGACACAATGGACTTCACGACATGGTGTTCTGACTGCTATCTCTAAACAAAATATAGTGCCATTGTCCTTATCTCCTCTACACAGCATTCTATGAAAGATGAATATCTGGCTCCCTGCATCACTGGTCCTGGGTTTCTAGGCATATATGTTTCTTATCCATTCTTGTGGAAAAGGATATGGATGATACAGACTGTAGGGAAATAGATGGTGACATCTTACAAAATGTCCAGATTACAGAGGAGGAAGTGCTGGATGTCTTGAAATGGGTAAAGATGGATAAATCCCCAGGACCTGATCAGGTGTACCCAAGAATTCTGTGGGAAGCTAGAGAAGTGATTGCTGGGCCTCTTGCTGAGATATTTCGATCATCAATAGTTACAGGTGAGGTGCAGGAAGACTGGAGGTTGGCAAACGTGGTGCCACTATTTAAGAAGGGTGGTAAAGACAAGCCAGGGAACTATGGACCAGTGAGCCTGACCTCGGTGGTGGGAAAATTATTGGAGGGAATCCTGAGGGACAGGATGTACATGTATTTGGAGAGGCAAGGACTGATTCGGGATAGTCAGCATGGTTTTGTGCGTGGGAAATCATGTCTCACAAACTTGATTGAGTTTTTTGAAGAAGTAACAAAGAGGATTGATGAGGGCAGAGTGGTAGATGTGATCTATATGGACTTCAGTATGGCGTTCGACAAGGTTCCTCA
>NC_057715.1:20832983-20896318 GCF_004010195.1 Chiloscyllium plagiosum
GCTGCCAGAGGATATGGTGGAGGCTGGTACAATTGCAACATTTCAGAAGCATTTGGATGGGTATATGAATAGGAAGGGTTTGGAAGGATATGGGCCGAGTGCTGGCAGGTGGGACTAGATTGGGTTGGGATATCTGGTTGGCATTGATGGGTTGGACTGAAGGTTTCCATGCCATGCATCTCTATGACTCTATGACTCTATTGTGGATGCATTTAGTGCAGTAGCCAGAGAACTACTATAGTTTATGTGCCTGGATCCATCAGGGACAGTCCAAATGAGCCAATGTAGACAATTTCAAAAACAAAGCAGTTAGCAGTTAGACCTGTTAAATCTGATCCTATTAGGTCAGTTAGCTGTCACAGCACATACCGAATGAATAATGACACGGCATCCTCAATACATTGGGAGTTGGAGCCTTTGACAGGGAGATCTATGGAACATCTCTGCATGGACTTTGCATATCATTAACCTGATTCACATGTTTTTTGCTCAAGCTTCTTAGCACATACAGAGTAGGAGATTAGGAGAAAGTGAGGACTGCAGATGCTGGAGATCAGAGTCAAAAAGTGTGGTGAGTAGGAGATTGTAAATGTAGGAGCAACTAAGAGAATGTTGCCTTCTAACCTGCAACCCCAAACTGCCACATTTTCCACCAAAGGCAACATTGCATTTAGCATAATAATTTGGATATTTTACACTCCAGGACATGATGTGAGCTGCCTCTGTAACTGATGGAAGCTAGTGAAACTTTGGAAGATTATGAATTTGGGAACTAAGGTAAATCTTTCCACCTTCTATGACATTACTTATATTTCATGGTCATTAGTTGAATTAATTTGTAATGTTAAGGAATATATTCAGGAGAGTTTGCGGCTAGGACTTTTAATTGACACAATTAGTTATTGCATGAGGTCCACATATAAAATTACATGATAATAGACGACTAAAATGGTAATATGTGACTGTTTAATGCTATTTCCCATGAGGAGCTTTACATATAGAATTTGAACCCACTATCTGAAAGGAAAAAAGAAACACTTACGCAGATCAATCCAGGAGTGGTGGTAGCCATTTTCCATTTGGAATGTGCACCTACAAATTGGAAGAGGATGGAAAACAACCCAGATAGTGTTGCAGAATGAATCACAAGCACAGCCTCTCAGTCTAGGAGAATTCTTAACCTTCATCGTCCTTTCTTCATTGTCCTCCCTGCTTTGGGATTGTGTTCAAATAACAACCAAAATCAGTAACTGGCAAAAATACCTTCTCAAAATACAGTTCTTACAAGAGCTCCTTTATATACAGTTCTAACATATCATTACCACAGTGTGATATGGTTCATCTATAGTACACGAAGATTTGAAGGGTTTCTGTCCTAGGAGACAGACGATGGATTAAAAACGTGCTAACTGCTGGCTGCTACTTCTGATGGGATGTCAGTCTGGTCTGCTCGCATAATTAGAAGTGTTAGTTCTTTTGTCTTTTAAATCAGTAAATATTAGTAAAACACCAGGTCTATATGTTCTAAATAAGTTAGAAATTGTTATAAAAGAATAAAAGATATTAAACTGATTACTGCAGCTGTGTGGTGAGAATTGTGGGAGTATCATTCATTCATCCAATTTCGTGCAAGTGCTGTTTTGTCAGTTTCTTAAAGGGATAATGGCCTATCGTTAAAAAGTTTTTAACAGGTAATATTTCGTCGAGACTTGATGGGGATGGTATTGTCCTGTATGCCAGGTAAACACTGCTTGTATCTGGAGCTGATAAGGTGTAGAAATGTAGTGATGGGTTTGAAAAGGTTGTTTTTAAATTTGGATACTACAGAACTGTGGTTTTATGAATAAATGAAAGAAACCATGTTATAGTAAATAACAGGTTAGTAAAGGGTTATGAATAAATGAACAGGAACCCAGTATAGCAAGCTGGTAAGTGAGTTAATAAAGATAGCCTATAGCACAATATCTCATAACACAATATCTCACACCACCAACTCTGTCAGTTTTGATCTTCCCAATGTCCCCAGTGACCCCACAAAAGTGCTGGTCCCTGATAATTTCCTGACTTGAATTCACCATTGCTCTAACCTCCTATGTGACCCCTGACTGATCTCCATGCAGCTCCCTGACTGACATACTGCTATGCTCCAGATTGGTTGCACTGGACTTGCAGGACCATGGCCCATTTCCTTGACAGTAGCAATATGGACCCCTGACTCTGATCAGCCCTGGGAGTGACTGACCCTATTTCTGATGGGTGGCAGTCCACCTGCACTTACACCCCTTAGACGTTTAGACTTTCATTGAAATACAGGCAGCGTGTTTACCATGTACATTGCTGGCACATGCTACAGGTGTGAGGTTGATGGAGCATGTTGCAATACTGCAAAATGTCTATCCCCTTTACTGTTCATTACTGATCAGTATGACAAGTTGCCCTACTTTTGCCTATGCTAACTAGCTGGGGAGACAGAACCATTGAGAACTGTAATTTCTGAAAGAGGCAACAAAGCACAAAAATGTAAGGTAAAGCAAAGTATTGATGCTTTGATCATCCAAGTACGCACAAAGTGAGGGAGTGTTAAATAAGGAAGGTAAAAATCTTTATAAACGGTCTACTTTAATGCATGAGATTGATGCCTTTTCATGCGCATAATGTGATCTGACAAAAGCATTATAATGAAGAGTTCCTTGATCCAACGTTCAGCACTGAGGTAGAGACCTGTACTGTTAAGTGTGTCAGAGATGTCTGTGATGATATGGTGGGCTGGTGCAGGTCTAATGCCAATCTCTGTGGATAAAGGATGCTGGTGGGTGCTATCCTTGAAGTGATATGACGTTGGAGTTGTTGGCTAAAATGGAGGCCTGGTGAATCAAGCTGGAGTTAGCAGGTACCTGCTCTGATCTTGATGGCAGTTTGATTAGATTAGATTACAGTGTGGAAACAGGCCCTTCGGACCAACAAGTCCACACCGAACCGCCGAAGCGCAACCCACCCATACCCCTACATTTACCCCTTACCTAACACTATGGGCAATTTAGTATGACCAATTCACCTGACCTGCACATCTTTGGACTGTGGATGGAAACCGGAGCACTCGGAGAAAACCCACACAGACACGGGGAGAATGTGCAAACTCCACACAGTCAGTCGCCTGAGGCGGGAATTGAACCCGGGTCTCTGGCGCTGTGAGGCAGCAGTGCTAACCACTGGGCCACTGTGCCGCCCACAAATTATTAATTAATTAATTAATTATTATTGCCGTCTTGTTTTTCTCTGCCACGTGCAAGGATAGCAACTGCATTTGAAAGAGGTAAGATGAGGCATCAGTGCAGTCAAAGAGTCCCCTCGCTGCTCACTACTGAGATTTTTGTCACACCTTTTAAGCTTTAGGTTGAAAATTGGATATTTGCTTCTCATTGTCCAGAATCTCAGTTTTCGAATCTCAACATATTTTCCCAAATGAATCAGCATGGCTGAGAGGTCACTTTGTTCAGGTCATGTTAAAATTCAGGCCATTATTTTAGAGATAAAAGTACTTTTGAGAATGAACTAAACTTAGTCCAGAAGGACTCCAACAATAAAGATAAAAAATAAGGTTAGTGTTGTGCGTGAATTACCACAAGCTGCCTTTAATTTGACTACTTATTAAGAGATCTCACAGACAATCAAGTATTAAAACAATGATGTATGCTTTTAATGCACGTGGCAACCAAATAAGACCCCTCAAGCATGCAAGTTCAGCCTCACTACTCAACCTGGTCCTTACCCAATTAATGATGGAATTTAGCTATGATTCCAACCAACGTATCTGTCTCTGATGTCCAGAGTTTGATCCTTGTGTAGTGTTATTCTTCAAAGTTCTACTCCCAAGGAATCCTGAAGTTAAATTATTAAACAATTTTTCATCCTTCAAATTTTGGGTGTGACAGCATTCATGATTATCTAGCTTCTTTCTTCTAAAATATTGCAAGCCTGCAGTTTGTCTTCTTACAGGAGTGGCTTCTCTGTTCCTTTTTACATTTAACATGGACTGTTTGAAGATACAACTTTCCTGTGATTAACTCCTTGAATTCTTCTGCAGGGCAATCATTTGTCCTTATGGCATAAAGGAACAATTTATCAAGCAGTTGTTAAAACATTTTTGTTTATGTAGCTTTGACATCTTTTCTCAGACATGCCTAATTTTTTTCAATTCCTGTACAAATTTGTTCTGTCCTTTAATAGCTTATGCCATACAGAGCAATTGCTGTTTGTTTTAATCTATGAACATTTATTAAAGCTCTGAAGTTTACGCAATCACATTAGGATAGAGAAAAAGTCAAGGAAAGAGATCAAAATCAACAGGAAATTTTCAACATTCTAATGCACAAATCAATGGAACAATGAAACAGAAATGTACTCTGACTGACAATAGCACTGGATTTCTGTCAGGAATTGTTTCTGCATGTTGGCTCAAGAATTTCTGAAATGTCTTGAGTACAAGAATCTCAAACATTAAAAGTAGTTTTACAGCTCTCTTTAATTTGGTATTATGTTCATAAAAATGAGTGAGATACAGAAGGAGAGAAAGATAGATTACAAAAAAGAACAAAGATTCAGCAGATTGAAGTAAATAAAAGGAAGGGCTAGAAAAAAGAACTATACAATTACAGAAAAGATGCAGTGTAAAAACAGGATATTAAAAAGTGAGAGTCAAATGAAAGGAAATTAAAAGTAAGTCTCCTCTATTTTAGTTTCTCTTTTTGGCTCCTTTCTGTTTCCTGAGCACGTTTGCTTCTGAATCATAAGGTTATGGGTTCAAATCCCACTTCAGGGATGTGAACAAAAAATTCAAATGCTGACAGTTCATTGCAGTACTGAAAGAGTGCTACGCTGTTGGAGGTGTCATTTTTCAGATGAAGCTCCATCTGTTTGCTCCAGTCGATTTCCTGGCCAATATTTATCCCATAGCTAACATCATGAAAATGATCAGATGATCTTGTTATTTTGACATTGCAGTTTGTACGAGTTCATTGAGTGCAGATTAACTGTCTTCTTCAAATACTACAACAGTGACTACACCTCAGTAAGTACTTGATTGACTGTAAAATGTTTTGAAATGTTTAGTGTCTGAACAGCACTACAGAAGTGCAAATGTTATTTTTCCTTTTCCCCTGCTGTTCCCCTGATTAACTAAATGATACATTTCAATATGGTTAATATCTAGCATGTTGAACTTATTTTAAGAGGTAATTCAGTGTTGATAATGGAGAAGCAATAGAAACAACATGGGATAATATGCTGTATGAATTGGCTAATTTCAATACAGCAAACAACTACAATCAGTAGTAAGGCAACAACAAATTGTTTTTGCAGTTGATCTGTCCATCAGACCCACATAGTGTTAAATTTTCTTTAGAGCAAACTACTCAAATAATGGGAAGCTTAAATTGAGGGAAGGGAGAATAAGGATATATTAGAGAGAAGAAAAGTTGGCTGGCAGATCAATCAGATTTTAAACAAATACGATACTTTTAGTTTAATTTCCATCCATTGCTAGCTTACTAACTTTCTACAAAGAGCAATTATTAATATTCTGAATAATGGAGAGAAACATTTACACAGATGATTATTTTCAATGTATAATAATGGCACAAAGTCACCAAAGCTTATGATGATGTCACCAAGCACCCATGTTGATCATTTGCTACAGGGTCTTTCTAAAAACAAATTTCTTGTAGCTGTTGGTGACAAATAAACTTTTAATTCATTAATAGCAATTAAATTCAGAATTAGGAATTATTTTTTCAGTTAACTGAAGGTTCAGGCTTTCTTTTATTCAAAAACAATTTCATTGTGCTTATGTTATGAGCTAATTAAAAAGTAGAAGGTGTCTTCACACAAATTAGTTGGAGTTTCCATCTTGATCCCATATAAAATCAAGTAGCTACATTTACAATTGCAATTTTACTTTTACTGTGTGGCTCATTTGAGAGTAAGCTAAAACTTGAGCACTGATATTACAAAACTCAGTGTAACATTATGAGAGTGCTGCTGTGCTGCACCCTTCAGATGGACCATTAAACCGAAGCAAGGTTTGCCCCTCCCAAATGGATATAAAGGAGCTCATGCCACAATTTCAATCAATCAAAAGCATATTATTTGCTCAGTACACTCTGCTTTTGTTTTTTTTGTGGGAGTTTGTTGCAACTTAGCAGCCATATTTCCAACATTAAAACTGTTGTGCAGACCATTGGGACCCACGAATAACCTTCCAAAGATGTAAAGGAGTTGCTTCCCAAAGGATATAAACAGCACCACGTTGAAGGAGTTGGTTAGATAGATTGAAGATGAAATATTGATTTGTTCAATATAGGAGTAAATTTAGACCCTAGTATCTCTAAGATTTACATGTATACTTGGATATAGAGTTAACAGGCAATAAACAGAGTAGTACAGAATTCTAAGTCTAAAGACAGTATTTGACCTTGCTTTCTCCTCAACTGGTCTTTCTTGAACCCAAACTATTAGGTGTGAACGAAGAAACCAACTGCAAATGAAAAGCAATGACAAGGGTTTACCTCAGTGGTTAGCACTGCTGTCTCACAGGACTAAGGACCCAGGTTTAGATTGCATCCTCAGGTGATTGCCTGTGTGGAGTTTCTCTCTATGCCTGTGTGGGTTTCCTTTGGGTGCTCCGGTTTCTTCCCACGGTCCAAAGATGTACAGGCTAGGTGGATTGGCCATGAGAAATACAGGATTACAGGGATCGGCTAAGGAAGTGTGTTAGGGTTGGATGGTCTTTGGGATGTCAATGTAAACTTGATGGGCTGAATGGACTGCTTCTACACTGTAGGGATCCTATGAAGTTCAAACCCTTCAAAAATGTTTTAGTTTCATTTACTATAAAGTGCTTTAAGATGCTTACTCGTCATGAAAAATGCTATATAAAAGCATTTTTTCTTTGCTCCACTCACACTGACCAGTCTTTCCCCTCTTCTTAAAATGTAAATAGCGGTGAAAAGGGCTTTTTTCTTTGAAATTTTCTTATGTCTAAGCTTCTTATTTTTGTTACTTGGGAAAATTGGGCAAGGGTGGTAATCTTTAGATTGGCAGACAATAGGACACAAGTAACAGGATGAAAGGAATCTAGCCTTATTCCTTTCTGGGGCTCATCTTTACTTTTGTATCTTCTTCTGGTCTTACAACATTATTAGAGCCACTGCACGGTCAACATCTTTTACCTCGGCACTAGTTGAATCTAACTAGGCAGTAAGCATCTGCTTTGGAGTCTAGCGTACATAAAGAGTCAGAATCACATTGTGTTCATTGCCACAAACACAAGTCTCAGTTCCTCACTCCTTGTACTGGAGATCCGGAGAATTCAACCATATAAGTTTGCAGTATTTCAATTTGTCGAGACAAATGGAAGAAATGTAAAATGTATCTAACATTTCAGTTTCAATGAAGTCAGAGTACAATTCAGTTGTTCTGAGAAATCAAAGCAAGGAGTACGAAGTGGTTCTAAGATCGAGTGTTGAAGAGCTGTTGAAACTTTATTGCTGGAACAGCACAGCAGGTCAGGCAGCATCCAGGGAACAGGAGATTCGACGTTTCGGGCACAGGCCCTTCTTCAGGAATCAAGAGCTGTGACAAAGCACAGTTACTGACAGAGGGATATAGGAACGTTCAGAGCTGTGCACGCTGCTACCGAAAGCTTGAAGTCGAACAAAGAAAGATCACTTCCGCTCTTGAAAGTTCTCTTACTTGCTCCTATATTAAAAATTCTTATTACTGATATGACATCCTTGACAGATTTTTAACTCTCAATATATCCTTAAATTCATAATCTTATGTGTGAACAGAAACCAAAGGCTTTGCACTGTGTCTTTCACAATGTCTGGACATTTAAAAGCTCTTTATAATCACTTGAGTTTATTTTGAAATGCAGCCAATGTTAGAAGATGTGGACAGCAAATTTGGCACTGAAATCTTCAATCAGCAGCAGTGGGAAACTAACCACGTAAAGAAAATAACCAAAGTAAGGGGGTGATGTACAGTATTAGAATTGCTATTAGAGGTCTAAAAACAAAATCCCCACACTAAAAAATCATCAAAGCAGAATTTGAATCCTTGCTAAAGCAAAGTCATAACCAATGCAACGCACAATGTGGAGAGATATAATGATCTTTTACCTGCTTACTCCAAAGCTTCAGACGCTGAAAAAAAATTGCGATGATCAGGAACACTTAAGATTATTTTGAACCACCATAAATTCAGTCTTTCAAATAAGCCATTGTAATAAACAGTTGAAACTTTTTTTTCCAGACCCACGGCCATATAAGTTCACTTTAAAAAATAAGCCTGGTGGGTAAGCACCAGGCAGACCAGCCATCTTTGACAGATCCAGAATTGAGTACTCTTGAAAAAAAGAATTTCCCTTAAGATAAAATGAGATACAAATTTATACTGGGATTTGTGAGTAATATTTGTGCATTATTGGTTTTTAGATCTTGAGTTAATTTTTTGAGTGGATTTATAGCTTCAATTTTATTTTTAAGTGGCTACATTTTTCAACTTTTACTTCTAAGTAATTTGCTATTATGTAAAGGTTGAATTGATGATTAAAATTATTCTACATTAGTTCTGTGGTCAAGTAACCATGGGCCCAAAATTGGACATTCTAAATTCACCCACGGCTGAAGAAATCAGGCTTGACAGAACATTGGCCAAACTAAATTAAACAGCAGCCAGCAGCTGTCGGCTACAGACAATGGCAGAAATCAAGGTCATAGAGGTCACAACGATTCAAGGGAACCAATTGCAACCAGCCCAAGTGTTGTGCATTGGCAAAGTATTGATCAGACATCTTGGCATGTTGACTGACTGATTATGTACAAAGGAGTTATCCAGCATTCAATTATCCGAATATCAGATTATCCAGCAAGATCACAAGGTCTTGATGCTTGGCTAAACAATACTATCCAGCATTTGATTATCTGGAATTCAACTAACCAAATGAAACACTCCCCACCCATGTCTTTTGGACAATCAAGGTTCCTTTGTATATTTTACACCTCCTAACCTGACAACAGCGTTGGATACTGATGTGACCCCCATTTGCTGATTTGAACCCAACTCATGACACCATTGGCCAAAGGTCACAGAACACTTGGAAGGTCTGGGAAGAGAGGGGATAAGAACCCACACCTAGAACACCATCCCACAGTACTTTTAATTAGTTATTAGAACTACAGGGTGCGTTCATGGTTTTGAAATGAGCTGCTGCTGACACTTGTAATGGGATATGGCTAGAGAAAGGACCACTAACATGGACAAAAGAACAGTAATTGCAACTGCAGGTAGTATTCCTCAGAATGCTTGACAACCAAGATTATTCCATTATGTCCTCAGCCCTCCTGATCTCTGTGACTATTCAAAACTACATAAGTTTGCACTCTTCCAAAGCTGATCTTTTATAAATCCATGATTTGCATTGTTCCTCCATTGGCAGCCATAGATTCAACTGTTTTGGCACTATTCTCTGGAACTCCCATATAAAATGCCTCAAATTATCTCTCTTTTAAGAAGATCATAAAAATTTCCTCTTTGAACAAGGTTTTGGCTTCCTGTCCTAATACCTCCCTTTGAGGCTCTGTGTCATTTTGTCTTTGCTAGTCCTTCTGGGAAAACACTTGTCAATTTTATTATACTAAAAGTCAATGCAAATCTTTCAGTTGGACTCACTTATGCCTTCTAGATGCTACATCTTCAGCTGCTTCATAATGACCTTCGTTCTCTAACAAACTCAGAAATGGGATGTTCATTGATGATTGCACAATATTTAGCACATTCGTGATTCTTCTAATGCTGACACAGTCCATGTCCAAATGCAGCAAGACCTGGACAGTGTTAGAATAATACAAAACAAAACTTTGGATGCTGGAGATCTGAAACAAAACCAGAATGTGCCAGAGAAACACAACTGATCTGGCAGCTTCTGTTTGCTTTTTTCTCTTCACTGAAGCTGACAAACCTGGATGATGTTGGGTTTTAGGGTTGGTAAGTGGCAGGTAACATTTATGTCATACATGTGACAAGCAATGATCATCTTCAACAAAAAAAATCTAACCATCATGCATGCAATGATATAATCATCACTGAATCATCCACTATCGACATCTTAAGTGTCATCGTTGATCAGAAACTAGAATTAGCCACATAAATACAATGGTTACAAGAGTTAGGTCAGAGGCTAGGAATCCTGCAACAAGTAACTCGCTTCCTCATTTCTGGAAGCTTGTCCACCACCTACAAAGCACAGGTCAGGAGTGGGATATAATATTTCCCACTTGTCTGGAAGAATGCAGTCTCAACAATGCTCAATAAACCTGACACCGTCAAGACAAAGCTGCCCACTTAATTAGCACCACATCAATAACCTTCCACTCTGCATTAGACTTCGCAAATCCATGGTCACTACAAGCTAGAAATATAGGGGCAATTGATATATGGGAACAACAGCATCTGAACGTTGTTCTCCAAGGCACTCACCATTCATACTTGGAAATTTATTGCTATTCCTTCAGTGTTACTGGATGAAAAGCATGGAATTCCCTCCTTTATGGCATTGTGGGTGTAGCTACGCCAAATGAATTGCAGCAGTTTGAGAAGACAGCCTAACAACAGATTCTCAAGGATGGCTAGGGGTGAATAAAAAATGTTTGCTTAGCCAGTGTGTCCAACATCTGATGAATTTTAAAAAATAATCTGTACTACTATGCTGGGACATGTTCTCTACAGGTGCAAGGAACAAGTCCAAACATTTTTGCAGTTCTAAAAAATTGAACAAAAACATGGGGTTAAAAATTCCCTGATACATTTGCCATGACCAGAGTGAACATGCTCACAAATGAGCACCAATTTCTCATGTTGTGGAAATTATTTATACCTTTACAATTTGACATTCTTGCATTTACACTGATTACTGCAAGATGAAAAGCTTCAGCAGCATATTTCATTTTTCAGCAAAATATATTTAAATTATATTGAAGACACTATGTTAATATCAGGTGACATATGAACGTAAGCCAATTATTCTGACAGAAATGCTTAAAAGAACATTAAGAACAACTGTGGGTGCCATCAGTCACGATGTGCAGAAAAAGAACATGGAAAAATAAGAATGTGAGTGAAATGCTACAGTGCAATTTAACACACGGAAATAACTGTCACCAAAAATAGAAATGAGAAAACAGTCCTTGAAAATAAATAGAATATAGAGTAAAGGAGTAAGTTACTGCGTTTACTCAAGAGATGTTGAACACCCAGTAGAGTTAATACCACAACAGCACAAATGGTTGAACAAGGATGATTTGTGACTTTCAAAGATGAGGCCTCTGCAAAAGCAATAAAGACATAAAGCAAAGTAAACTGCAGCTGGAAGCAGAATGGCAAATATGTAAGCCACGTTCTTTTTTCAGGTGGCTTTTCGATTCATTTCAATGTGAAATGATCAGTTTGTTCAATATCTTATCAGACTTGTACATAAATGAACTAAATTTGATTAATGAATCTTGCTGCTAAATTGCATGGAAAGCATGGTCGCAGTTATTACAAATAATAGATTCCATTATAATTTCTCTTTAACTGTGGGAACAGAATCTGTGCACTAGAGCCAGTAACAAAATATTAATTTACCTCTCCCATAAATATTAGTGTCATAGAATCACAGAGGTGTACAGCATAGAATGAGACCATGTGGCCCACTGTGCTCCTGCCAGTCCTTTGAAAGTGCTGTATTTATGGTCTTACCCAGTCTCCATAATGACCTCAATTAGCTAATATCAGCCGCTGTATCAGTGTGAATGCAACACTTCACCTAAAAAATCTTTGAATTAGGGACAGTGAAAAATCATCCAAAATTCCCAGTGCTTAATAACACAGAACAAGTTCAGCAATCCAAAATGTCTTGGAAGTTTGTATTAGTTTACTAACTGATAATTAATCAAGATTTTAAAAGTTCAATCCATTATTTGTTGCACATTGGAAATGAGTACTGGATGAGTCGGATGAGTCAATGTAACATTGATTGACTTTCCTTACACATTATACATATTTCCTTAAAATATGATGTAAACGAAAGCAATCAACGTTGTTAGAACACATTATCTGGTCATAATTACATTGCTGTTTATGAGGTCCTACTGTGTGCAATTTTCTTCCATGTTATAACAGTGACAGTACTTCAAAAGTACATCATTGATTGTAATTCACTTTGAACTTCTTGAAATAGCGAGAGGCACTTTAGGAAAGCAGGTCTTACATTTCTTTTTTCTAATTTGCTTGAAGCCTTTCAAAATTTCTCTCACATTTATGAAATTTATCATTGCACTTGAAGTTTGAAACATTTCCAATTTTAGCTTGACTGACCGTAATGCGTCACTGGTGACAATTGTGTTCTTTTGCTGAGTTGGTGATGCAAAGTCTTTGTCAGGTAGAGTATGTAGACATTACTCTTCATTTTATTCCAGATCAAGTCCAAATCTGACTCAAAAATTCTTATCTTTGTGCTCAAATTTTTCTTTGCCCTCACCCTTCCATACCTTGGGAACCTTATCCAGTCATGCAAATCCTCCTCCTAACAATCTGGCTGAGATATCGGAGCTTATTGAATTCTGACTTCTTGTATATTTCGGCTTCCTTTTGTTCAGCTATGAGTTGCTGAGCTTCATGTGTCTGGATTTGGAGCTCTCGAACTTTCCCCCTAAATCTTTCCACATTCCTCTATATCTTTCCTCCTTGAAATTGTTCCTTGAAACCTATTGCCTGGCTATCTTTTCCAGTATCCCTTTATATGGTTCAATATCAAATAATATTGAAAATGCTCCTGTGAAGTGCCGTTGGTTGCTTTTATTGTGTCAAAAGAGGAAAATTGATAGAATATTGGAGTTTTTATTTTCTATTGTTTCTGCTTTGCCTTATGTACCCATGTTTGATATTCAAAAGGGATATCTAACATTGGAAAATTACAGTCTCCAGTTTTAACATACTGTACCTTGCACTGATCAACACAGAAATTTTAAGTATACTCCAGTATATGTGGCAGTTTTCACTGTACAGCATTTCCGCACTGTACAGGACAATCTTCGGTATTTTGCACATGAAGGTACTTTTTTCAATTCAGTCATTCTACAAAATGGGATTGCACATGTAATACAGAATCTAGAGTGGTTCACAGTGTTTGTGATATAATTCACCTTTAATTCATATATTAAGTGTAATATAAGGACAGAATGGTGTCACATACAGCTGCTAACTACCTGGTTAAATCAGTGTAACTGTTGCCACTAAAGTGATAGAGTTGCATTGAAGTGATAGAGTTGCACAGTGGTTAGCACTGCTACCTCACAGCGCCAGAGACCCGGGTTCAATTCCCGCCTCAGGTGACTGGCTGTGTGGAGTTTGCACATTCTCCCTGTGTCTGCGTGGGTTTCCTCCGGGTGCTCCGGTTTCCTCCCACAGTCCAAAGATGTGCAGGTCAGGTGAATTGGCCATGCTAAATTGCCCATAGTGTTAGGTAAGGGGTAAATGTAGGGGTATGGGTGGGTTGCGCTTCAGCGGGGCAGTGTGGACTTGTTGGGCCGAAGGGCCTGTTTCCACACTGTAAGTAATCTGAAAATTCTGGAAATTGCACAGTTAAAAAGAAATGTAGCCATTATGAATGATACCAACTGTATTTGGTACAGAAGAGCAATTCCGGAAGAACAGCAAAAGCTTTATGTGGGTGTAGAATGTTCACAAGTTTTCAAATCTACAAATATTTGTCAAGTAACAAACCTTGCCAATTATTTTCATATGCAATCTAAGTATAAGCTTATTGAGTCCATCGCAAAATGCACTTTTTTTTGCAATGCCATTGATGCTTCTTTACATTAACTTTTATTTCTTGATGATTGAATGGGAATCTTTTAGAACACTAATTGACTAAAGGATAAAAAGTAGATAGGAACAATTGCATGTGGTCAAAGGGTTTTGCAACACTAGGGCATACCCTTAAAATTAGAGCTATGCTTTTGCATAATGACAACATCAGGAAGCACTTTTTCAAACAAAAGGTCAGGGAAAGTTAGAGTCATCGAAAGTCATAGAGTCAAACAGCAAAGAAACAGACCCTTCAGTTCACCATGTTTATTTGATTTCATTTGATTTATTATTGTCATATGTACCTGTATACAGTGAATAGTTTTGTTTTGTGTGCAGTACAGGCATATTGTACCACATAAAATGCATCAAGGCAATAGAACAGAATGAGAAATACAATGTTACACCACACAGAAGATGCACAAAGAGCAAAATCAACATTAAATTTAAAATTTGAGAGGTCCATTCAGAAGTCTAATAACAATGGGGAAGAAGCTGTTCTTGAACCTACTCTTCTGTGTTTCCAAACTTTTATATCTTCCACCTGACAGAAGAGAGTGGAAGAGAGTATAACCAAAGTGGAAGTGCTCTTATGTCGGTTTCTTTTCCAAGGCAGCAGGAAGTGTAGATGGAGTCAATGGCCGGTTTGTACGGTAGATTGTACTATGCTCACAAATCCCTGTGGCTTCTTAGGAAGAGCAGTTGCAAAACCATGTTGTGATGCATCCAGTTAAAAATCACACACCAGGTTATAGTCCAACAAGTTTAATTAGAAGCATTAGCTTTCAGAACGCCGCTCCTTTATCAGGTCATTGTCCTGACATCTGTTGGACTATAACCTGGTGTTGTGTGATTTTTAACTTTGTACACCCCAGTCCAAAACCGGCATCACCAAACTGTGATGCATCCAGATTGAATGCTTTCTATGGTACATCTATAAAAATTAGTAAGAGTCCTGCTGGCTAACAATCACCAAACTACACTAACACCACTTGGTCCATAGCTACTATGCCCTAGCATTTTAAATACTCATCCTACACCTTCTGAATTGGAACAGTCTTCTCTTGAAAGCTGCTGAGGATATGAGTTAATCATAAATTTCTCAAGTAGGTATAATAGTTTTTCATTCAGTAAGCATATAAAGGCTTATGGAACTGAGGTGGGTATATTGGGTATAGGCTAGCCATGATCTAATTCAATGGTGGAACAGTCTGAATAGTGTACTCTTGTCCCTGTGTTCTTATGAAATTGCATGTTTTGTTTTTAATTTAAATAATAAAGGACCTAGATGAGGAAGTTAGGGAGTAAAACACATTAAGAAGTTGTGGAATTACATGTGGACCATAAAGTCAGTATTGACTGATAAGTACTATATCATAATACAGAAGATACTAATGGTAAAGTAGCAGTATTGTTACAATGGTTGTATACATAGTGGCTAATGGGTCAGATTCTTTGGACTTCAATGGTTTGCCAGCCGTTGAATGTGATTAGATTTTCTACACAAAGTCCTGGAAGATTTTGCCATGTGTGTTAATGTTAATTAGATATTTCATAAGTTTCAATAATTATTTATGTATGCTTAATAAATTTGTTAGCTCTGACAGTCCATGCTATGAACTATATTATTTGGATGAGCAATTTATAAAATTCCCACAGTGTGGGACTTATCAGCTGAACAAGTCCACACTAACCCTCCAAAGTGTAACCAACCCAGATCCATTCTTCCACATTTACCCCTAGTACAGCTCACCTACACATCTCTGAACACTAATGTAATTTAGCATGGCCACTTCACCTTTTGACTGTGGGAGGAAACCAGAGCACCCGAAGGAAACCCACTTAGACAGAGGGAGAATGTGCAAACTCCACACAGACAGTCACCCAAGGCTGAAATTCAACCCAGGCCCCAAATACTGTGAGGCAGCAGTGCTAATTGCTGAGCCACTGTGCCGTTCAAATAAGTATATGTATTCTCTAAGATGGATGGATGGGTAAATGTATGGGATATCCCACAAAATACTAACAAATTAGTTGCACTTTATAACTGTTGATATTTACCAAAATAATACAACTGCAGATCCAGATAAATTTGGCGATAATCCCTTTTACATTCTCAGTCAAACATAAATTCAAAGAAAAAAATTAAAAGGTTAATACATTCTCTTGTTTCATCACAAACGTTGGTCAGAATCAATTGTGTGATAATGCCCTGATGTATACTATACTGATTTCTGTGAAATATTTTCTCATCTGTTTCATAAAGTCCTGATCATGGTCTCAAACTGAAAGGAGAATCATGCCCTCAGGCAGTGAAGCACCTCAAGATACAGTGCTGAACCTTCACATGTCATATCAATGAGTGTGTCTGCAATACTTTCTGACTGAATAACCCCAAGGTATAAAGTGCTCAGTTCTCTATTGTAGCATTATCTAAACAACAATAAGACTTCCAGCTTGAAAGCAACCATCCTGTCTCAAACCAATTAGCCTGTCATGGCAATCTGGCTTTGAGAAGATGCTGTTCAAACTAGGTTAATTCAAGTAACACATCAGTCTTAGGGGCCTTATGAGTTCCATTCCAATGCAGAATCTAAGTAATAATATGTTTAGGAATTTCTGATAAAGTGCTTAACGTTTTCTATGTACAAGTGAATAGGTTAATAATGCACAGTACATCTGTGTCAAATAGAATTTCATTTTCAATCCAATGAATCTTACAAAAAATAAGTTACAGCAGATTACAGTCATCATTAGGATATCCAGTTAACTTGATAACAAAACAAGTGGTATTATAGTAAATTCAAAATGCAAGACTCTCATTAGAACTAGTTACGACAGTTTCAAAGAAACATTATGAAAGATTATTATTTCAGGACTCTCCTTATAGCAGAATATTGCAAGTATCATTGTTTAGAGAGTCAACCTTTGAGTAACAGAACACTTCAAAATGGTAAATGTCAACTGATGTTATTAAATAGATAATTAATCAGATGCATAACTCAAAGGTTATATTTTGAAGGGAACTGCAGATGCTGAAATGATAATAAGGAACCATGCATTCTGAAATGTGCTTGAAGACCACTATGACACTCCTGTTTTTACCGAATCCAGTGAAATGCGTTTTGGATTGAGAGGGTGGTGCTGGAAAAGCACAGCAGGTCAGGCAGCATCTGAGGAGCAGGAGATCGAGCATACACCACTCATTCCTAATGAAGGGCTTATGCCTGAAACATCAATTCTCCTGCTCCTCAGATGCTGCCTGACCAGTAGCGCTTTTCCAGCACCACATTCTCGACTCTGATCTCCAGCATCACTTTCTCCCAATGGGTTTTGGGAAATGTCATTGATTGGGAAAATCATTTAAGGCACTGCCTTGTTTAGCTTTCAGAGTACATGGCTGATGAACAACAATAGTGAATTTTAAATGTTGTCATTTATGTTGAACCTGTCCTCTTGCCCATTTCTTGCAACACAGTTAAAAGATGGTCCAATATTTGAAAGACTTGGTTTGCAGTTGTAAGCTTAAACTTATTGTCAGGCTCATCAAGGTGCAAGCTGTGTAAGAATGGTATGTTTGCTGATAACTTTCAAAAGAAGGTTTGGCTACACACACTGCCCAGCTTCAACTATCACTCCAGGATGTTGAATAAGCTCAGCAGCAAAGACATGCAGAACACATATCCTCATATTTACCAGAAGGTAAACTATTGCTCCTGTAAAGTAAATCAAGTAACTGATCTTATATTACAGTCAAGTTATATTGCAGAGTTCATAATAACTATAGAAAGCACCATCAAACAGAAAGATAAAAATAAAACACATTATCTTCACATAGGAACACAGAAAATAGCATAAAGCATATGATATGTTTTATTTTGTAGTACACATGGAACTAAGAGAGTTCAAGTGAAATCAATGTTAGCCTATGCAATCTTTACTAATAACCTGAAGGAAAGAATTGGGAAATTATCTATGAGCGCACAGAGAGTACAAAGATCTGTGCAAGTTAAATGAGAGGAAATGATTACAGTTACATTAGAAGTGATGAAAATATAGAAAATATAGTGTGATCGAGAGCACAAGATTTGGACATGACAAAGGCAGACCTAGGCAGTTGACTTAGTAAAGTTCTCTTCACTTACCATTCAGGCCTTATGTCAAAATTAGGAGAGATGACCTCAGTATTGGTCAAGCAACAGCTCCTTTCACAGATTCACTCGCAGCAGCACAACTTTCAGCTGGTACCCCAGACTCCTTTATCACCATCACCACTTATGTCCTGTCCCACTGACATCAGATAACTCAGTCACATACAGTCAGAAGGGAGAGGTCCTCCTTCGAGTTCATAAACTGATGGCATACCTTAGATCAGTTGAGCTGCAGAGAGTTAAATAAACTCTTAAGTGTCAAGAGCAGCAAAGTGAAAGAAACATCCTGATCCTGCACACAGAAAGGATCCAACTACAAGGTACAGGAGCAGAATTAGGTCACTTGGCCCATTAGGCTTTGCCCTGTCATTCAATGAGATCATGGCTGATCTGATCATTCTCAACTCCACCTCTCTGATCCCTTGATTCCTTTACTGATTAAAAATCTGTTTATCACAGCCTATAGTTCACTGACAGATCAAACCATGATAATTCACTGCAGGAAGGAATTCCACAGATTTGCAACTGTTGTCGGCATGGCCTTCAGCTGTATTTGACCTATTCCTGCTTATTAGCACTCACACTTTCTCTTCCCTCCCACAACAGCGGTAGGGTCCCTCTGGTCCTCACTTAACACCCCACGAGCCTTTGCTTCCAAATGATTGTAAGCCACCATTTCTACCATCTCCTGCAGGATGCTACAACCAGATACATACTCTCCTCCCCTTCCTTTTCAAAATTCTGTAAGGACAGTTCCCGCCAAGCCACCCTGGTACACTCTTCTTTCATTTCCAACATCTCCACATGCCCCCACAGCACCTTCTCTTGCGATTGCAGAAGGTGTACCATCTGCTCATTTACCTCTTCCTTCTTCACCGTCCAAGACTCCAGGCATACCTTCCTGATGAAGTAGCAATTGACCTATACTTCACTTTTAAAAAAATAATTCATGGGATGAGGATTTCACCAGGGTGGCCACCATACGTTGCCTTTTCTTAATTCTCCAGAGGAGAGTTAAGAGTCAACTACAATGTTGTGGGTCTGGAGTCACATGTGGGCCAGGCCAGGTTAGGATGGCAATTTCATTCACTAAAGGACATTAGTGAACCAGATGGGTTTTTCTGACAATTGGTAATGGTTTCATGGTCATTGTTAAACTCTTAATTCCAGATTTTATTTTATTGAATTCATTCAAACTAGTCTTTGGTATTCACTGCTCACAATGTAGTCTCCTCTACACTGGGGAGATGAAATGTAGTCTGAGTGACCATTTCTCAGACCACTAATACTCTATCCATAAGAATAACCCCAAGTTTCCAGTCGCTTTTCTCTTCAATGCACCACTGTATTCCTACACTAACATCTCTGTCACAGACGTGTTGCAATGTTCCAAAGAGCATTAGTACAAATTCAAAGAGCATCTCATTTTCTATTTGGGATCTTGCAGCATCTAAGAGTTCAATAACTTTCGAGCACGATTTCATCATTCCAAGGTTCTTACCCACCCCATATCTGGCACTGTTATTACATGGGTTTCTTTCAGCATAACCACCCAGTTCCATGTATTCCAAGCCCACTATCACAATATAGAGGTTGCATTCAGCACAGCTATCCCATTTTCTCACTCTTAACACTCATTATCACTTATTCAGGTTTCTTCTGTCCTGGCCTGCGATCCACAATTTCCGACTTTTACCTACTCCTTTCATAGTTCCTTCTCTCTCAGCTCTCTCTCCACCTATATACTCACCCCCCCGCTCCCCAGCTCCCTTCTCTATTTTGGCTTCAGCATAAATACTAAGTTTTCCTAGCTTTTAGTAATTCTGATAAAGAGTCACTGAACTCAAAACGTGAACTCTGCTTTCTTCTGACAGCTACTGCCAAACCTGCTGAGTTTCTCCAGAAATTGCTGTTTTTGTTTGTGGTCCCCTCTACATTGGGGAGTCAAGATGCAGACTGGGTGACTGTGTTACAGAACACCTGCGCTCTGTCTGCAAGAATGATGTTGAGCTTCAGGTTGCCTACCACTCCATCACCCCACTGTGCTCCCTGGCCAACATCTCTGTCTTGGGATTGCTGTAGTGCTCCAGCAAAGCTCAGAGCAGGCTGGAAGAATAGCATCTAATTTCCATTTGAGACCCTGCAACCTTCAGAACCCAATATCGAATGCCTTCTTCAATGTCCTTCTCCAAATCCCCACACACTTGTCATCATATGGGCTGCCATTACAACCAGTTGAAAGTGAGGACTGCAGATGCTGGAGATCAGAGTCGAGATTAGAGTGCTGCTGGAAAAGCACAGCAGGTCAGGCAGCATCCGAGGAGCAGGAAAATCGACATTTCGGGCAGGAGCCCTTCATCATCTTTCTACTACAACCAGCTGAAGTCACACATCCCTCTGACAGAAAAAAATGCTTTCTCATCTCTGTCCTGAAAAATACCCTAATGTTAAAGCAGTGCCATCACTTCTGGACTGACATACAGGTCAAAACATCCTTTCCAGAATGTTGGAAATTTTGAAAAATTAAAGCCAATCTACTATCTGTACCTATTATCTCAGTAACCAGTTCTTTTAAGACCCATGGATGAAGTCAGTCAGGAATTGTTTACTTGTCAGCCTCTACTTTCATTAATTTTCTCAGCACTCTTTCATTGATGATTGTAATTGTTTTAAGTTCCTTCCTTCCATCTCTTGATTTACTATTATTTCTGAAATGTGGCTTGTGTCTTCTGCAGTGAAAACAGATGCAAAACATTTGTTCAGTTGATTTGCCATTTCCTTATTTCCATTATTATGTCTCATGTTTCATTTTCGATAGAACCAACACTTAGATTAGTTACTGTCTGCCTTTTTAAATATCTATAAATACTCTATCTACTCTTATATGTCATACTCTAACTATCTGCTTTTTCCATACTCTAATTTCTCCCCATTACTTTTCTATTAAATCTTTGCATTTTATTGATATGCTGTCTAACTTGTTGACATATTAAACTTTCCAGAATTGCATGCATTTTCTTTCAGTTTGATAATAACTTTAATTTCCTTTGTTAGGGATCTTTTTGTAGATTTTCTTCTTTGTAGTTGGATTTGTTTTTGCTAATTGTTATGAATTATTTCCTTAAGTGTCTGCCACTGCATCTCTACTGACCTATTACTTAACATAATTTCCTAGTTCACTTTAGAAACTCTATCTTCATAATTCCCCATAATTACATTTAAAGCATTCATTTTAGAACCACTCTTCATCAAAGTGAAGGCAAAATTCAATCATATTATGATTACCACTATCTAGGAATGCCTTTCCTGTGAAGTCATTCACTGTTCCTGTCTCATTTCACATGAACAGGTTGAGCATAGATTGCTCTCTGATTGGCTGTAGAACTTGTTTCTCAAAGAAACTGTTCTGAAAACATATTTTGAACACATCTCCAAGGCTACATTTATTGGTAGAAACCTTTGGACACAATCACAACTACCTACCATCAGAGCCATACCAATGGTCACCTTTGTCTCTAAGAAAGAACCATTATTTGTCACTTCCCCAATTTGTGTGCTTGTCTATTTGAATTATAATCCATTCTGCCTTTATTTCCTTCAATGTTCAACATCTCACACAGTTTTCTTCTAACATATATCTGTTATCATTTTGAAAATGGTATTAAGTCTTAGAGAGTCTCCTGCCAACTTGACAGTACACTAGAATCAAATCCTTAGCACCATCACTACCATTTCATATCATAACATGTTGAAGAATTAAAATTAAGAATTTGGACATGAATGGTAATTACCAGTTACCATCACTAATAATCACAGTGATTGATTGTGTGTTCATTTTGCTGCCAAGCTTATGACATGAGAAGAGCACATTGGTTTTCACAGTCCAAAGATGTGCAGGTTAGGTGAATTGGACATGCTAAATTACGCGAGGTGCATTAGTCTGAGTGAGATGGATCTGGGTGGGTTACTCCTCGGAGGGTTGAACATTTACAACAAATCTTCTATAACAATATGAGAGAGAATAAGAACAAAATTACACAAAAGCAGCAGTCACCAGGGAACACCACACCACTTGTACTGCTTCATGTTCTGATTATGTCCCTTTTTTACAATTCTCAGCTTCACAGCTCCCAACTAATTTCTTAGCCTTGCTAAAGCATTCATCTTGTTACGCAGATTTCAATCTTAGCTCATGGCCCTCTGTGTAAGAGGTTTGGTTAGCTCAGTTGGCTGTATAGCTGGTTTACATTAACGGGATGACACTAGCAATGCACATTCAATTCCTGTCCTGGCTGAGGTTATGATGACCCCTCCATCTTGCCCCTTGCCTGAGGTGTGGTGATCCTCAGGTTAAACTATACCAGTCTCTCTAATAAGAGAGCTGTCTATGGGACTATAATAACTTTACTTCTGTGTAAAATTTTATTTAATGTCTTATGAAAGTTTATGTCGATATGTGATGTGCATTAATCCCTTCCTATACTAAATGGGCTTTGTGTAAGGGACTTATTAGGTTAGCTAGATATGACATATGTTAAAAATTTGAAGTCACATTTGATTAATTTCTTCAGTCATTTCCAATAGGAACATGTCCAACAGTCTAACACTAAATCCTTTTGACAGCAAGAAAGCATTCTGAGAACTAACATTTCTATAGTTCACCTCAAGAACTCAGTGTCTCAAAGTGCATAATTTATAGTCAACAATGTACTTTTGATATGTCGCCACTAATGAAACACAACAACAAATTTGCTGGCAGCAATCTCCCATTAAGTAATGACTAGATAATTTGTTCAAAGTGTTGGCTAATAGATTGGCTAAGACATCAAGGTAACTTCCCTGTTCTTCTTTAAATTATGCCATGGAATTTATTCTAGCTACCTAAAAGGAAGATGGAACTCTGGATTAATATAGATTAGATTCCCCTACAGTGTGGAAACAGGCCCTTCAGCCTAACCAGACCACACCGACCCTCCGAAGAGTAACCCACCCAGACCCATTTCACTCAGACTTGTGCACCTCGTATAATTTAGCATGTCCAATTCACCTAACCTGCACATCTTTAGACTGTGAGAGGAAACCGGAGCACTCGGAGGAAACCCACACAGACACAGGGAGAATGTGCAAACTCCACACAGACGGTCACCCGAGGCTGGAATCAAACCTGGGACCCTGGTGCTGTGAGGTAGCAGTGCTAACCACTAAGCCACCATGCTGCCACAATTTGGCATCAAAAAGATGTCAATTCCCTGTGCAGCATTCCCTACACTCCCTAAATTAAAATGTTTTGAAATGAAAACAGAAATTATCAGAAAAACTCAGCATGGCTGGCAGCATCAGTGTAGAGAAAACAGAATTAATGTTTTAGTTACTCCGAAAGCTAGTGATTCCAATTAAACCTGTTGGACTACAGCCTGGTGTTGTGTGATTTTTAACTTTGCACCCCAGTCCAACACCAGCATCTCCAAATCTTGATTGGTGGAAGTAGTGAAGCAAGACTGATAACAAATCAGATTTACTTCAAGTGCACAAGTCAACAAACATCACAATTGCAGACCTTCTTAAATTATTTTCTAATTGGCAATGTCTTCTCTAACAACACAAAATAACAAATTCACATTGATCCAACATTAAAAATGTCACATATACTCAAATATCTGATATACTTTCTCAGTGGACTTGAGCCCAGTTGAGAGCCCAGCATCATGGTTAAAATGACAAAATATGTCTGGCATCCTAAGTCCCGTCCCTGTGAACATCACTTTTCATTTTCACAGGGACACGTTTGAGGGCAGTCAGTCGTTCACCGATGGGTATTCCACAAAAAAAAACAACTGACCATTTATCTGGTCAGCTGCTTCCACTAAAGCTGGATTTTTAAAGGTCAAATTTGTGAAGCCAGGAATTTTTCTCTGCCTGTGCACCCAAACTGGGAATGAAAATCAGGACTTGTTTATTCAGAATTCAAAGATAGGGGAAAACAAAACTATGAATTCAAATAATAATTATTAGCACAGGTGTAAAATTTCAGTGCTGCTTGTTTCATAAAACAAACTATTACATGAACTTTTTTTTTGCGGCAAGTGTAATCTTAAAATTATACAGTTCAGAAGAGGTCCATTCACCCTATTATGATTGTGCCGGTTGCTTTACAGAGATATATAATTAAACTCAATCCTTTGCACCATACTAATAATATTGATTGCATTAAATATATTGAATATTATATCAATTTTATTTCCAGTACATTTTAAATGAAGGCATTAAATACATTTCAAAATAATTCATAAAAATATTAGAGCCACATGATTATTTCTAAATTGAAAAGTTTATCAGAAATTATCAGAAAAACTCAGCATGTCTGGCAGCATCAGTGGA
Source organism: Chiloscyllium plagiosum (assembly GCF_004010195.1). Taxonomy (NCBI): domain Eukaryota; kingdom Metazoa; phylum Chordata; class Chondrichthyes; order Orectolobiformes; family Hemiscylliidae; genus Chiloscyllium; species Chiloscyllium plagiosum. Next base: position 20,857,418 of record NC_057715.1, read on the forward strand.
GAGAAAACAGAGTTAATGTTTCAGGTGCAGTCACCCATCCTCAGAACTGATGATAGCTAGGAAAATTTCAATTTTTATCAAGAATATAGTGTGGAGAGAGGGGATTAGGAGTAAATGATAGGTGGAGATAGAGCCCAAAGAGAGAGAAGAACAGCTGAGCAGACAATGAACTGGATAATGATTAGGCTGGGAGGGTGTATAGCTATTAATGGGGACTGTTTGGCTAACAATGGGTTGTGTGTACTAGCAGACAATGTGATAACAAGACCTGGTATGTGGGGTTTGTAATCAGGATGAGGAAGAGCTCAACCCCTAAAATGGTTGAATTCAATATTGAGTCCAGAAGCCTGCAGAGATTTCAAGTGGAAAGTGAGATGCTGTTCTTCCAGCTTGCTTTTGAGCTTCGCTGGAGAACGGCAGCAAGCCTGACTCAGAGATGTTGGCCAGGGATCCAGGGAACACAGTGGGGTTTTGAAGTCATAGGCAACTGGAAGCTCAGGGTCTTTTTTGTGAATAGGTGTAAGTGTTCTACAAAGTGGTCATCTGAAACGCTAAGTCTGATTTCTCTCCCCAGATGCTGCTGAGCTTTTCCAGCAATTTCTGTTTTCATTTCTGATTTCTCGCACCCACGGTTATTCAAGTTTTTCAAAATGTTTTAGAATTGTTTTCTAATTTCGCCAATGCCTTGCTTCTCCTCATCTCTCTAACCTCTCTGAGTCTTATAATTCTTTATAACTATAACTCCTATGCTCTACCAACACTGGCCTCTTGGGCATCTTGAATTTTGTTTGTTCCACCACTGGCAGCCTGACCTTCAGCCATCAAGGTCATACCACTGGAGTTCTCTCCCTAAATCTTTCGACTTCTCTTCTTTCAAGCCACTTTATAATACCTAACACATTATGCAAGCTATTGGTCATTTGTCTTACTTTCCAATTATATGACTCAGAGTCAACTGTTCATTGTTCCTATGATTCACCTTGGAGGAAGTAAACTTGACTTTGTGCAATATATTAACTACATTAACTGTATTAACTACACTTCACTACAGTAAAGGTCTATATAAATGAAATTTGTTGATGAGAAGTAAAAATGAAGGGAAACCAAGAAATATGAGTATCATTCTTTGTATCCAAATAACACTTACATTTCAATTTCCCTATGATGGCTTCAGCCATGGGTAGACTTAAGGCAAATACTGATGTTTCTCCTATTCATCTATCTTGAGCTCTGCTGAATAGCAATCTCACTCTGGAAAACAGAAAGAGAATATTCCCTTTAGGATTGTGCAAAATGGATTGCTTATGGGGAGACTAATCGATTCTTGGTCATCTAAAGTGTCTTCTTTTAGTCCTAATTTTACGTCATAAACCCAAAAGATGCAATTAATTATAACACAGCTGTTAGAATAGCATTGCCAGCATCTGTAGTTATATTAAAAACAACTCTAACACAAGTAACAACTGCACAAGTCAAGTTTATTTCCTTGCAAATTACATGTCCTGCTCCTCCTGTTCTGGATAAGGCTAAAGAAATACAAAAGGAGGAAGCATATCAATATATCTTGAACCCTTACTGTGAGAGATGGACCTAATAGCTGGTTAAGCCATTAATCTCACCTATTGCTCTTCACCTCCAGAGACCTAGGCTCAAATCCATCATCTTTGAAAGGTCACAGATAAATTGAGTCTCGGCAGTTCCAACCTAATCTACAGTGAACAACACACCGCTCTACAAAGCCACCTTATATTTCGTACATAATTAGCCAGTCACCAGCCTGAAAAGCCTGGAAATGATAGTGTGAAACTGTCACAAGTTGGTGCTCATTTGGGGAATGCGATTCATTACTGGAGCAATTCAAGGCTTGCCCATTATTCCTCCTACTCTGTTCTATGTAGCTGACAGTACACAATGTCAGAATTAATGTGTATAAGTCTCCATTACCTGTCTCCTGAATAAATATAGGAATGTTCTTAACTGTGTACTAGTGTTCATACCACTACCAGAATTGTATCAGAGCTGAATCAGGAAACCAATTAGGTTGCTTAAAATTCCTGTTAAAGGCGCATTAACTTTAGCCACAGTTACTGAAGAACAGTTGATCTTCTTTAGCAGCAACAACCAACTGCATTTATATAACACCCACAATATAATATTCCCTCTCATTACGGATAGCTGAGTAGATAGTAGGAAAGGTAATTAAAAACTTTGTAAAAGAGGTAAAAGTGTAAGGAGATTTTAAAGGTGGATAGAAAGGAAATGATTTTTAAGCTGAAATTTACAGAGCCTGGGCTCCTGGCAGAAGTGGGTAAAAATAAACTCAGTGATATATAAGAAATTAGACTCAGAAACAAGATGCCCATCAGCACCAAGTAATTTAAATACATGGTAAATGCATTCATCGGACCAAGTATCCTGACCAATATGTATCTCAGTAATTGGTGTGTATGGTACAATCTACAAGACACTGTCTCACAGTGTATAACAGATCACCAATACTCTATATTGGAAGAAGCACAATATAGTGCCAATATAAGTGCCAATATAGACAAACAAACTGAGGGTATTATTGCTGAGATTGCAGATGAAACAAGCAAAGCTGGAGGGATATGTTCCAGTGTTGCTTCATTCATGTACAAATCCCAGGGATAAATTTACAATTAAAACCAAAGTGAGACTGACCAGGAGCTATCAGCATTATTGCTGGGCATTACCCTGGACTTGTCAATTGCCTCTGTGCAGCAATAGCAGAATTATTTTACATTGTTGGTTCCTGGATATAACTGGAAGGTCAGACCAGACAGCATTTGGAATATTCTGAGCAGTTTATTTTTATATTTGCTCATTGGACATGGGCTTTGTCAGTTGGCCAGCATTAATTGCCTGTTCCTTATTGCCCTTGATAAGGTGGTGGTGAGCTGTCTTCTTGAACCACTACAATCCATGTGCTTTAGGTTGACCCACAATGCATTGCGGGAGGGAATTCCAGGATTTTGATTCAGTGACAGTGAAGGAACAGTGATATATTTTCAAGTCAGGATGGTGAGTGGCTTGGAGGGAACTTGCAGATGGTGGTGTTCCCACATATCTGCTGGCGTTATCTTTGTGGATGGAAGTGATTGTGAGTTTGTAAGGGGCTGTCTGAGAAGCTTTGGTAAATTTCTGCAGTGTCTTTTTCCTGTGTAAATATTGACAAAAGAAATGTCCTTGACTGGCCGTAATCTTAATCTCAGGAGTGTGGTGCTGCAAAAGCACGGCAGGTCAGACAGCATCCAATGAGCAGGAAAATTGACGTATCGGACAAAAGCCCTTCATCAGTAAACATACTCTAGTCATTCTTTTATTCCTGACATACTCATGGAAAGCTTCAGGGTTTTTGTTGATCCTACCTGTCAAACACTTCTCATGTCCCCTCCTGGCTCTTCTTGGCTCTCTTTTTAGGTCCTTCCTGGCTAACTTGTAACTCTCAAGTACCTTAGCTGAGCCTTCACACCTCATCTATACATAAGCCTCCTTCTTTCTCTTGACAAGAGATTCAACCTCTTTAGCAAACCATGGTTCCTTCGCTCAGCCACTTCCTCCCTGCCTGACAGGTACATACTTATCAAGGATATATAGTAGCTGTTCCATAAACTAGCTCCACGGTTCAGTTGTGCCCATCCCCTCCTTCCAATTCTATGCATCCTAAATCTTGCCTAATAACTTAATCATTACCTTTCTCCCAGCTGGGACACCTGCCCTGCGGTATATACCTATCCCTTTCCATTGCTCAAGTAAACGTAACCGAACTGTGGTCACTATCACCAAAGTGCTCACCTACCTCCAAATCTAACACCTGACCTGGTTCATTATCTAGTGCCAAATCGATTGTGGCCTCGACCTTATTGGCCTGTCTATGTACTGTGTTAGGAAACCATCCTACACACACTGGACAAAAACTGACCCATCTAAAGTATCCAGTCAATATTTGGAAAGCTAAAGGCCCCCATAACAACTAACTTGTTACTTTCGCTCCTATCCAGAATAATCTTTGCAATCCTTTCCTCTACATGTCTGGAACATTTCAGAGGCCTATAAAAAACTTACAGCAGGGTGAACTCTCCTTTTTTGTTTCTAACCTCAGCCTATATTATCTCATTAGACTAGTCCTCATCAAATGTCTTTTCTCTCACTGTAATACTGTCCTGGACTAACAATGCCACACCTCCCCCTCTTTTACCACCTTCTCTGATCTTACTGAAATACCTAAACCCCAGAACCTGCAACAACTGTTCCTGTTCCTTCTCTCTCCATGTCTCCGAAATGCCTACAACATCACGGTCCCAGGTACTAACCCATTCTGCAAGTTCACCCACCTTATTCTGGATACTCCAGTAGTTGAAGTAGACACACGCCAAACCAGCCTCCTGGTACACTCCTGCGACCTTGATACCTTATTCATGACCTCACTACTCTCAATCTCCTGTACACTGGAACTACAATTCAGGTTCCCATCCTCCTAATGAATTAGTTTAAACCCTCTCGAAGAGCATTGGCAAATTTACCCTCTCAGATATTGGTACCCTTTTGGTTCAGGCGTAGACTATCCCATTTGTAGATGTCCTACCTAACCTAGAAAGAGTGGAGCATTTCATCAGTCTTGACTTGTGCCTTGTATATGATGGACAGGCTTTGAGGATTCATTACTTGCCACAGTATTCCTAGCCTCTGATCTGCTCTTCGAGCCAATGTGTCTTTGAAGCAAGTCCAGTTGAAGCAAGTCAGAATGTCGATAATGAGGGATTCATTGATTTGTAACACCATTGAATGCCAAGGAGCAGTGGTACAATTGTCTCTTATTAGATATGGTCATTCATTGGCATTTGTGTCGTGCGAATGTTGGGTGCCATATCTTATGAAGGTTGTGCTGGCTTGGAGGAGGTCCAGAGGAGGCTCACAACAATGATCCGAGAAATGAAGGGCTTGTTATATGAGGAGCAGTTGAGGACACTGGGTCTTTACTCAGTGGAGTTTAGAAGAATGAGAGGGTATCTCCTGCCAGAACGGCAAAGTAGCAGAATTATTAGTGTGAACAGATTTTACCATAGTCACAGTCTATCAGATTCAAACCACACACAATCCAATTGAATCAGTCAGTCACTGTAATGTTGAAAATGTTCTCATGTTTTATCTGTTACAATTTGACCAGAGACAAATGCACACAGTTACAACTGACAACTTCTGAAGATGATCAAGAATTGCAAAAAATCATTATCCAGTGATGGCCTGTCAGTATTAAAGATGTATCTGAAATGATTAATTCATTTTGGCCATACAGAAATAAACTGAGCAAATGTGATTGCCAGGTGAGTTGTCAGATTTCCAAAGTGTTACATTGAACTTTGAAATGATAATTCTGGAGACTCTTTGTTTCCTGTTCATATGATTATTGAAATGGCAACATATGCATATGGACAGCCAGGTCTATCTGTTTAGGATAAGCTTATCTATCTGTGGAAATGGGGTGTCGTGTTATGATTCATGGCCAGCATATCTCGGTTAGCACTGCCTCACAATATCAGGGACCTGGGTTCCAATTCCAGCCTTGGGTGATTGTCAGTGTGGAGTTTGCACGTTCTCTCTGTGTCTGCGTGGGTTTCTTCTGGGTGCTCTGGCTTCCTCCCATAGTCCAAAGATGTAAGAGTTAGGTGGAACAGCCATGCTAAATTGCTAATTGTGTCCAGAGATCTGCAGGCGAGGTGGATTAGCCAAAGCAAAAGCAGGGTTACGGTGAAAGCTAGGGGGCAGGTCTGGGTGGGATGGTCTTCAAAGGGCAATGTGGACTTGATGGCCTGAATGGCTTGCTTCCATACTCGGGATTCTATGATTCCCTGATTCTATGAAAGCATGCTAATAGTATCACCACTACATCATGTCATGTGACTTCAAGGTATGAATTTTTCAGGTTTTTGGTTTGCAATATAATAGTGAGAAATAATAATTACCTTCTGGCTTCTTTAACAGCACGATATTCAACCCTGATCTTTTTGTTATGAGCAACATGCATTACTGCATCAGGTAAATTATCCTGCCTGGGGCAAAACCATATCACTGACTTGATTTGGGGCTTGGTTGGGAGTGAACCTGAACTGTAAAAGAAATCTCAAACCTGACTTCCAATTTGGCAGGGATTGAAATCTAGAGCCAACGGTTTCAATGAAGTGAAAAATGTTTTATTATGATCGTTTTAAAACAAGTAAGTCTGTGGAGAATGACAGATATGAACCTGCACTCCTTTCATCCATGAACCATTGTGCCAGCGCACTGTTCCTTTGCTCCTTAACATTTCTAAGAATCTTTGTTTCTTTTATTTATGTTTGTGGTATTTCATGTTCCAATTCTTATTTACCTTTCAGCAATTATTCTGTCCCATTATGATAAAGGCTTGATGAATTGTTTGATGTGGTATAGATCGAGAAAGTTGAGTTCAAATCTTAATCAGGCCTGTGCGTTAGTAGACTGACCAAGAATGATCTGAATGGAATGAAATGCTGTGCATTTCTTACATGTTTTTCAGGACTCATAAAATATAATGCACCAAGCCTGGGCCAGAGGAGTGAGGTTTGGAACTCACCAGGTCTGGCAGCATCTAAGGGGACAAAGTAGGGTCTAGTTCAGTGACTCTGTGAGTTCTGATGTTTATTTAGGTATTGCGCAATATACCACTGTAACGTCTTCCAGTCACACTGTTCCACCCCCGCCCACATTCCCATTTCACTTACTGTCAAATTCAATACCGTTGAAATTAAGTCACTGGTATAGTGCAGTTTATGTTAAAAACAACACTTGCAATTGTGTTAATGGTGAGATAACCTGTTTTTGTGACTTTGTTGGCCAGGATTCCAGGGGAAGTCCATTGTTCTTTTTTGAAATGTTACAATGGCTTTTTACTATAGGGCATTTGTGTAGTGGTAGTCCTATGTAGGTAGTCTTTGTGTAGTCCTGATGAAGGGCTTATGCCCAAAACATTGATTCTCCTGATCATTGGATGCTGCCTGACCTGTTGTGCTTTTCCAGCACCACACTCTTGATTGTAGTGGTAGTGCCCCTACATCTGGGCTAGAAGGCCTGGGTTCAAGTCCCACTTGTTCTGGAGGTGTGCTATAACATGTTTGAGCAGGTTAATGATGTGATATTTTGCATCCCCTGAGCACTCAGTTCAACATCTTTGCTGAAAGTTGTCAACTCCAGCAAAGCAACATACCCTCTGTATTGCCAGCTCAGCCTTTTGTGCTTCATATCTGAAGGATATGAACCTGGGTCCTGGTAACGCCATAAGCAAGAATGCTACCTACTAACACCATGCTAACATTTGAAAGGTGGCTTTGAGTGAAGCAACAGATAAGATTGCTCAACGACAATAATGTACTTAAATGGAAAAACTTGGAGATTTGGAGATAGAAAACTGTAATTGAAAACAGACTTTGATTCAAAAATGATGCCAAAAAAAGTCACAAGTCAGGTTATGCAGACTTGAAATTGATGGAGACACAAGATTTTCATCAAAGCATTAGTTGACTATTTATGACATGAACATGGAAAATAAGGACTGAGATGAAGAGAACATTCTTATTTCAAAAGGTTGTGAATCTTTGATATTGAGAATACATTAAATGAATGTGATTAATGACCCATAAAAGTGTGTTGCTTTGAGTTCAAAATCCAGTTCTTGTTCAGAAACCACATTTTGAAATACAGGTATTAATTACATATTATACAATGGCCAGAGCATTCCAAATCAAAGCGGTGTCAAGTTCAATGCAATCATCCCTCTGCATAATTTCTGGATGACTTGCAGGACTGAAATTGAAGAGACTTTTATTTCCTGGAGGAAGAATGATATAAGATCTAATTGAAAAACAGAAAATTCTTATGGGGTTTAAAAGGATGCTGCTCCAGGTGGAATATCATTAAGACAGTCAGAGCCTTGCATGTTTTCTTGAGTCAAGAGACCTACAGTGCTTCTTCCAGGGAAGGCTTACTGAACCATATGCCAATCAGCCTGTACTGAGGCTGTACTTGAGCTTTTGCCTGGGAACAAGACTCTGGGCTGGAGGTCTTGCTCATCAACCACAAGTTGTCTGTTCTGATGCTAAGCAGAGTCCTCGGAATGTAGAAGAACCAGGGAAATGTTGAGGGATTTATGCAAGAGAAATGAGGCTGGGGCTTCTTGGGCCATGAGTCTCAGACAGAGAGACTAAGGGAAACTGAAGCAAGAGAATGGGATAGTCTCCTGACGAGATGCTCTGTCTGATGTCCAGTCCTTCTGCAAGCACTGAGAGCCTTTGATTGATGGAGTGCATTGACTCTTACCAACAAACTTGAGTGCAAACGCTGTCTGCATAGGTTGACTTGTCAGGTAATCAGTATGGCAACAGGCTTATAGAAACATGGAAGGTAGGAAAAGGAGGAGGCCATTCAATCCCTCAAACCTGCTCCACCATCCAGTGTGATTATAGCTGGTCAACTAGCTCAATACTTTAATCCTCTCCCTGTTTACCTTGATCCCTTTCGCCATTGCAGCTATATCTAATTCCCTGTTGAAAACACAATGTTTTGGCCTCAACCATTTCCATGGTCATAAATTCCACAGGCTCACCACGCTTTGGGTGAAGTCATTTCTCCTCATCTCAGTCCGAAACGTTTTACCCCTTATCCTTAAACTATGACTCCTGCTTCTGGATATATCACAGTTAATCCTAGCAGTGGCTGGCTGTGGCCCTCATATCATCCTTAATTGCCCACTTAAGGGAGAAGAATGACCATGAACCTTCCCATCCTGAACCAAATTCTAGTGGATGTGGGACGGCAGCGAGGTTCGGGTAATTCACCCCTTGCATAATTCAGCATCCTAACTGCCTTCAAGCTTGATACCTGTGTTTTCATTTCATGGAAATTTATAATACCGGATCACAGTCACAGAATAAAGGACCGGCCATTTAGGTTGAAGCTGAGGTGAAATATCTTCATCCAGCAGGTTGTGAATTTTTGAGTTCTCAAGCTGAGAGAGTTGTCAATGCACAGTCATTGAGTATGTTAAAGACAAATATGGATAGATTCCTGTATACCAAGGAATTGATCTGTTGTGTTATAAATTCTTGTGATCACATTTAACTTGGAAATTATCTACCTGAGCTTATCACAAATAGAGTTGCAACTCCTCTAGCAAAAGTGAGAAAGAATTCTTCCAGTGGCAAATGATGCCATTAAAACATAATAAGTTTGGGTAATGACTTGCGTAACGGTGAAGTCAGGACTTAGAATGGCAATGTTAACAGCAAATGCATCTAGATTTATTTTATGCAGTATATCATGCACACACACACACACGCATTGACACAAGCACTATAAAAGGCACATGGTCTCATTTTCTTTCTGCCTAGTTCAGTAGTATCCAGCAAAATTCTGACAGTAGTGTAAAGGCAGTTTTAAGGGTATATTAAATATATTGATGCCGACAGCATCTATCGACCAGCAATACTCATCAAAATTTGGTTCATCTGAATTCTGACCAGGAGCAATTCACCAGGTTTTCCTGGTAATCCTTCATGAAAATGTCATTCTTAAATTATTTTCTCCCACAAATGATTCTTCTCAAAGTACAACTACTGAATGTCTTCAATTGCCAAGAGAAAGAAGAAAAATAATAGTGATGCAAAGATTTATTACACCTGGATGTGAAGAAGCACTGCTGCATTTTAACTACAATGGGCAAACAGAATGTACTTTCTCTACTTCACAAATTCAAATTTGACTAAATTGAGATGTCATGACAGCTAAAAAGAACAAATTAGATTTATATCGCAGCTTTAACAAAGTAAAATGACCCAAGATACTTCAGAGGAGAGCTATCAAACAAAATTTGACAACTAGTCATGCTAAGTTTCTTTCGCTCACATAATGTCGGCATCACTGGGGCTGAAAATTTATTGCTCATCCATAATTGTCCCTGGAGAAGGTGCTGGTGAGTTGTCTTCATGACCCACTGCAGCTCTTGAGCAGAGGTTAAGCCACAGGACTATTACGGAGGGAATTTCAGGATTTTGACCCTGTCACTATGAAGAAATGGCAATACAGTTCTATGGCTGGTATATAGCTTGACGGGAATTTTACAGATGGTAATTGCTCCCATGCATCTGTACCCTTATCTTTCAAGGTGATAGAGGTCAACTAGGAGAAAGTGAGGACTGCAGATGTTGGAGACCAGAGTTGAAAAGTGTGGTGCTGGAAAAAGACAGCAGGCCAGGCAGCATCTGAGGGGCAGGAGAATCGACGTTTCGGGTATAAGCCCTTCTTCAGGAATGAGGCTGGTGTGCTAAGCGGGCTGAGATAAAAGATAGGATGGAGGGAATTTGGGGGAGGAGCGCTGGGAATACGAGATAGTAGAGGTCACAAGTTGGAAGATACTCTTGAAGGAAGCTTGGTTAGTTGCTGCAGATTATGGTGTGGATGGTACATGCAGCTGTGACTGTCTTTAATAATGTGATGGTTAGAATTCCAATCAAGTGAGCTGCAGTGTCCTGAATAGTGTCAACATTCTTGAGTGTTATTGATATGTTGTGATATCTAAGCAAAAACAACATTTGAAGGAGTACATAACAGAAAGACAATGAAGCTGAGAATCAGAGAGGAGTCAGGAGAAACTCCCAGAACATATACTTAAATAGTTTAAGACATAGCCATCAGCAGTGGAGAACATTAATTTAGTGTTGTGCAGCTACCAGAACTGGTGGAACAAAGTCAGCCCTGAGAATTGTTTGGCTGAAAAGATAACGAAGGATAAAACTATGGAAAATTTGAATTCGAGACAATTTATCTTAAAAAGAAAAGAAAAACACAGGGTAAGAAGCAGAAAGTGTCAGAGCTTAGATGGGCTTGCAAAAAAAGTGGAGAGAAACTGCACTGAGAAAGAAGGAATGCACACTGTGAGAAAAAAGAAAACATCAGCAGGAAGACTCTGCAGTTACATGAGAACCCTTTCCTTTAACATACAGCATGCAACACCAAGAAAACAAATTCCACCTATTCCTATTTCTACTTCACCACCTGACATACCAATGTCTGAATACACTGCTGTTTACCAGAACTCTTAATGTTAAAACTACTTTTTTCTAGTCAATATTACATTCCCCAAGTTCTTATTTTTCTGTAATTTATTTTTCTTGGTCACTGTTTTACTCAACTCGAAATGCCTTCCTCTTATTCCACTCACTGTCACTGTATGAATTTACAGACAATATTTTATCCTTTCAATCCTTAATGTTCCGTAGGTCTTCTTCTTAATTTGGACTTGACACTTTCCAATAATTCTCTTTACTGTAAAAAAAGCCTCCTTATTTACAATGTGACTGGAAGAATGCATGTAATTCAACAGCATTAGTTTCTATCGCCCATGACTAGGACTGATCTCTCGTGGTATGTGGCATGGATAAACTGCTTGCTAGTAGTAGCATGTTGCCACGACTGGCCAATCAAGCATGCAGTTTGTATTGATTGAGCTTTTCTGTTACGATTGTTTAGTGTCAGTCAAAACCAATAATGTACTTTATTGTAATCTTCAAAAGCTTCAGTTTATTCTCTTGTATGTGCCATTATAATGGCAGTTTCCAAGATGCACAGTCTAAGGAATCCGGCCAGTGTATTCTTTAGCAGCATTGGCTTAGAATTTGTTGTAACCAGTCAATAACTGGCTCCCATCATTAATTCCTGCGACTGTTTAATCCATATCATAGGTTGTGCTGCAAATTGCTGTTAAATGAAGAGAGCTCGGTGTGGTATCTGGAACATGAGCAAACAGGACAAGTAATTGTGTGTCTCCTTTACAAATCAAATTGGAGACTTGAGAAATGCACAATGTAACGATTAAGAAGCCAGTGTCAATTAGACTGGGTGAATTCAATGTCAAATCAGATACAGCGGAAAAGTAAAAGGAGGCAAAGAAAGATTTGGTTTTGGGGGGGAAAGAGATATTAAAAGGAAAAGTAAAAGAATAATGTATGATTATAAATTAATCTGCTCCCAATTTTAAGTGGAGTGGTTCTGATTTATAACTATATTTCACTTCTCAGTTTGCTGCCACTCTCCTCCCTGTTGTTTGGCACGATACACAAACTGAAAGTGATATGACCATGGCCGACATCCTCCCTCACCTTCCAATTTTAGGTTTCAGCCACCTCAAATTTTTCCAAGCAATAAGAGAGAGAGAGAGAGAAAAACACCGTACGACAGGCTAAGAATGAAATCACTTGATTTCACATTTGCAGCCATTAGCTCAGAAATTGGATCTGCATTTAATGTAGTGGCTACTACAGGGTCACTGGTTATGGGTGGAATGTAGCCAGGAGAAAGGGTGGTATATGAGCTCAGTGTACCAGTTCGTGTGCAAACTCCCAAGAAGACAAAGTAACGGACAGGTTCTGCTGCAGAGGACTCTTATGATGGTTTGACAGGATGGTATACAGGTTTCATTAATACTATATATATATGTCAGGTGAAGAATTATGGAGGAATTTTGTACCAATTTGAAACAGGTATTGCACAGACCTTGGAGCCCATTCTTAGCGTTTTGAAATGATGGCCAACTCCACGATAGCATGGTAGTGATTGTAAAGACGTCATCCCAGGTTGACCTCATTGCATATGACTTCCCTGATTGGAGCTGTTAACATGGTCCAATTGGGAAGCCCTGTGCGACAGATAAAAACAGGAGTGTAGCCTGCCCCTCTTCCGCGGTTACGTTAGGGCCCGGGTGTCCTTGGAGAAGGAGCACGCGGTGTCGACCAACACCCTGGAGTTGTTCAGGGAGGGGTGGGCACTGCAGGGAGTGGAGTGCATCATTTCTCCCTCCAACTCTATTTTGATTTAGTCCCTACCCTCCCCTTCACTGTTTTGATCACACAGCACTGCCCTTTGATGTGAAGGGCAGTGCTTGTCACTGGCCACCTGGGTGTTTTCCTATCTTCCTGGTGGTGGAAATTGAATAAAAAATTCATGCACTTTGTGTCCTTCACTGTGTTTCACACGTATACACACACACCATGGGTGCTGGGGATAAAATAAGCACTACCGCACTTAGGTGGTATTGTGGGGGTTAAAAGGAAAAAAAAAGAAGTGTTAAGGGCAGTGTTTGTCACTGAAAAAAAAAGAATATAAAGGGGAGTGTTCCGGGTGTCCTTGGAGAAGGAACACGCGGTGTCGACCAATACCCTGGGGAAAAAAAAACAGGAGTGTTGCAGGGCGTGGAGTGCATTATTTCTCCCTCCAATTCTATTTTGATTTAGTCCCTACCCTCCCCTTCACTGTTTTGATCACACAGCACTGCCCTTTGATGTGAAGGGCAGTGTTTGTCACTGGCCACCCGGGTGTTTTCCTATCTTCCTGGTGGTGGAAATTGAATAAAGATTCGTGCACTTTGTGTCTTTCACTGTGTCTCACACGTATATACACACACCATGGGTGCTGGGGAAAAGATAAGCACTACCGCACTTAGGTGGTAGAGTGGGGGTTAAATTTTTTAAAAAAAGAAAAAAAATACAGGAGTGTACACCCGGTACGGAGGAGGGAGGGCAGGTCTGAAGACCTCCTTGTGGGTCTGCTCCTGCGCCTGGCCAAACTGGCCATTAACAGGCCCAGGCAGCGGGCCATGGAGGGGGTCGTTAGGGCTGACTGCCTGCCCCTCTTCCGCGATTACGTTAGAGCCCGGGTGTCCGTGGAGAACGAGCACGCGGTGTCGACCAACACCCTGGAGTTGTTCAGGGAGAGGTGGGCGCCGCAGGGAGTGGAGTACATTATTTCTCCCTCCAACTCTATTTTGATTTAATCCCTGTCCTCCCCTTCACTGTTTTGATCACACAGCATTGCCCTTTGATGTGAAGGGCACTGCTTGTCACTGGCCACCCGGGTGTTTCCTATCTTCCTGGTAGTGGAAATTGAATAAAGATTTGTGCACCTTGTGTCTCTCACTGTGTCTCACACCTGCACACACACACCATGGGTGCTGGGGAAAAAATAAGCACTACCGCAGTTAGGCGATAGTGTGGGGATAAAAAAAACCAGGAGTGCCAGAGATTCTGTTCACTCTGAGACCGGCTCTGAGGAAGCTGATCAATAACTCTCTAGTGTAAATAAAGGGTGACTTGATGATGGGATACTGACCTCTGTGGAGTTATTTCAAGCATGAGTAAGTCAGCTGTCATCACACTAAGTGGTGAGCCACGCCTCAGGTTTGAGCACAGTTTAAACAGAAGTCAATGAGCATCTCCAGGTTGCAGATAGAGATCACGAGTTCCACAGGAATAGGAGTTGGCCATGTAGCCTATTAAGCCGATGATGGGAAATCATCACAAAGTCACTTTTCCATTTCATGCTTTGTGCTAGGCAGGCTCAGACTGCTGCCAGCTGAAAGCTGCCCCAGTGAAAGTCACAACCTTGTAGCAACCATTGGGTTAGAACTACAATGGGCACAGCATTCTTCGCCATTGTTTTTATTTGTTAATTCATGGAATGTAGACATTGCTAGCTAGGCCAGCATTAACTGCACTTTCCGAAGAGTAATTCCAAGTCAACCACATTGATGCAGGTCTGGCATGAAGGCGAGACCAGGTAAGGACAGCAGATTCTTTCTCTAAAGACCAGAGTGAAGCAGATGGGTTTTTTTCAGAAAATCAACAGTGGTGACTTGGATCATTAGATTCTTAATTCCAGACTCATATTGAAATCAAATTCTATCATGTGGCTTCTTACTTGACCCTATACTCCTCCTCCATCCCCTGCCTGAACAGATTACTTCCGAGTAAAGCATTATATTCCAGGTCTTGACTAAACTTGATTACTTCTGTAACTTAGTTCCTGCATTTGTTGTAGTTGGTTCAGTTTTCCAGAATCCGCAGAATTGTATTTTGGTTTGCTGCATTCCTACCTAATTAGATAAAATCTCGGAACTAACAGTACCCCTGGTGGTGCATAGAGTGGGGAGGGGATCAGTGAAGTAGAGGGTGGTTGACACTGTGTCACTGAGTAGGACTCACTCTTGTTGATTTTAACCACACTACGAATAGTTGATTTTAACCTCACTTTTGTATCAGGGTCATTTGGAGATCCCTCTATGCTGCACTCCAAGCATGTTGCAGGAATAGAACAGAGGGAAAGAAAAAAAAACCTTAGGATCATTGATCTATGCTTATCTGACTTTCAAAGAGCATATATTGGTTGTAGTTTTGTCATTTTATGAATGACACAGCTACTGCATACCATCATTAGTATAACAAGACAATACCACAAGGGAAAATAGAGAGCACTTTGAAACTTAGTTTACTAAACTCCTTACAGATAACTGCATGATAAACATACATTTTCAAAAATAGTGTAAAATATAACTTAATTGGTTTGTTAAATACTTTGTGGCTTTTCTACCAGCATGAAACATTCCCCAGGCTTTTTAACAATGAGCTTTCTCATTACATGTTTGAAAGTACTGGCTGTCGATTGGTATTCCACAACTTAGTTCATTAGGACTTGTTTTCTCTGGAGTGATGATCCTGAAGTCTGCTTCTGTCAACTGTTAAATCAGTCATTCTATACTTCTTCACAAAATCTGTGTCACAAATTATTTTAAATGACAAAACAATTTCCATGCAACACATGGGAAATAATTATTGTCAGTTGTCCCTCTTCAAAAAGAAAGGCTGGGTAATTTTCTGAAAAGTGTGAACGGTACAAGGTAAATTGACAGTTTGAGGAACAGGCACTTGTAATGGCTTCAGATGCTTCCTTTCATGTCAGGTATTGTGTGGTTAAATTAAGTCACAGAAATAATTTTGTTTGCAAGCTAGCTGGTTTTGAGAAACACAAAAGCAGTTTATCATTTAATTTTATCAAATATTACGAATGTATTTTGTGTTCAAGTCCCAATGTAACCCATATTCTGTTGTTTCCATTCAGTCCATTCATTTAAAAACTGTAGAACAATTATTGATTTTGGAATGTTTGTTGACTTGGTTCCTAACTTGTAACCTATATTCAAAAGGAAGAAAGCATTTGAAAGCCGTATTTCTTAGTTTGATAGCTTTTTCTCTGAGAATGGGGAGGGGGAACAGAGTTGTTAAATTATCTCAATTCTGCTATCAACAAACTCTCAATGACTTGTTTTTCAACTTGAAAACAACAAAGTGCAGATAAAGTGGGACTTACGTTTCTTTGGCCAAATTGAACAGTTATTCCTTCACACAGAGGGAGGTGGAAACCTGGAAATGTGTTTTGCCCACCACCTAAAATAGCCAAAAACCCCAAGACCCTCAGCAATTCTCCTTCCTCAACACACAAATACATGCCATTGCACACAATCTATCGAAGTCAATTGAAAATGTCAAAATGTTGTGGTCCTTTTGGGATAGGTATGAATGAATACAGAAACATGAAAAGTAGTTGCATGGGGATAGGATACAAATTAGTCGCCATCTAAATGAATGGCCAATCAGGCTCGAGGCACCCACAAGTGGTGAAGGTTCACTCATTGCATTGGTCAGTGAAGCTAACTTGGAGGTAAAACCAATAAATTAGGAGATCAACTCTCACATCAATTAAACTTATGTTTTATTCTTTAAACACTTGGGAAAATCATATGGGTGCCTCTAAGAGACATTGGCTGAGAGATTGGAGGCAGAAATGTGTCAGTAGTCCATCAAGGCCTATCTTAACAATAGGAGTGACTCACTGCATCACTTATGCATCTGCCGAGTGTTGAAGGGAGTTTCTCACTGGGTATCAGCAAGATGTCTATTCATGGAAATTAGTGCTTGTCAGCACATTTTGCCCCAATAATATATTGGATCCCATACAGAATGGAAACAGGCCTTTCGGCCCAACAAGTCCACACCGACCCTTTGAAGAGTAACCCAACCAGACCCATTCCCTTATCCTATATTTACCCCTGACTAACACTATGGACAATTTAGCATAGCCAATTCACCAGTCCTGCACATCTTTAGATTGCTTCCCCTTTCTTTCCAAGACCAAACAAAACATCAAGAATTCTCGGCGAAGAGGTCAGACCAGGTAGCTGGTGACTTTAGCGCGTCTCTCATCCCCAAATGGTATCTCAGGGTGCAATCCTTGGGCACTAGATACATTGGACCCCTCATCTAAGAACATTAACATCTGAGATTTGCCAACCTTTCATGATTCTCATGGCACTCCCGATCTACTTGCCCGATGCATAGGAAACACAGCTGCACAGCCGGATGCATCAGCAACTAACATTGGAATGCTGCTGCAAGGACCTTTGGCATGCAATGCCAAGCATGCAGCACATAGATTGGCCATGGCTTTATCTCAGGGCTACTGACGACCCGTGTGTCACAACAGCTGCAGCCTTACCTTGTTTGCCTTGCCATGCCTGTTGAGCTAACAGGACTGTTGTATCGACCTGCTGAGTTGCACAGACACACTGACAGCCTGCTTTCGGAAGTAATGTGTCTGGGGAAACGGAAGGTGGAGGGCAGCATTTGATGTGTAGCTCACTAAGACATCGATCTAACAGCTTTGGCGTATGCCAGCTGCCTGCACAACAAACACATTACATGTTTATTCAAACAAATAGACATGTTGGAAACTGGGTGAGGGTGCTAATCGTCAGTCTAGCCAAAGATCAAGTTAAGCCACTATGGGTGGGGGGATACTGATATCAACAGTCACAAGCGCAGGCTACACACAGTCCTCAGGCTTGACTACAATCAATCACCCACTTAGACTGGGTACATAGAGGGTATCTCTGCAATTACTATCTGGGGGATGGCAATGGTCAGTCCAGTCAGGTCATCACAAGCAGTCAGGACAATCATATTCATCAGTCAGGGAGCTACAAAGACAGTGCTCAGGGGCCTGGTCAGTCATATCAAAGTGCTAATTGTCAAAGTTAGTCAGAGATCTGGGGTGATTACAATGCTATGGTTCCATGCATTGATAGTTGATTGTGCTAACATCAACTGGAATTGTACAACGCTGCAGATAATATCAACTGGCATGGTGCAGCCTAGTTAAATGGCCTCAACATTAAGCCACCCACATCAGGTGGACAAGGATTTCAGGCAGGAGAGTTAATGACTACAACATGGAGAACACATCCCCAAGATGTCATGAAGGCTCCTGCAATTCTCTTTGTGGGTCCCTGCTGGCAAATCACTTCTTACCTCCAAGATTTTATTGAGTCCATTTAAAATTATCTCTGTTGCAGGTTTTCCCAGTCGTCTGGAAATGCATCAGGGAGGAGAGGTTTGACCTGCCATTTCCACATGGTACATTTCATTTCTACTAAGTGCTGCAACTAACACAATAGACATGTTACCCTCAGGTCCAATAAGGAAATCGTCAGCCTTGTCTTTGCAGATTGCAGCCTCTCTCTCTACCCTCCTGACTCCCTGCAAAGGTCTTCCCCTTCAACTTGTTGCCTAGCTTTCCCCACTCCCATATGCAGTGTGGCCCACCTGCTGTGTGGCCCTTCTGCCATAGACTAATCCTTCCACTTGCTGATTTAGCTGTCAACATGGTTGTCAATGTGGAGATGGAGTGCAAAATCCATGAAAAGGTCCTGGAACTCTATCCAATTTACTGTGTTATTGCAATCTGGGCCGAAACCTTTTAGACGCAGGAAAGATTTTTTTCCTCATAATCAGCATCACAAAAAACAGATTATCTGGTCATTATCACTTTCTTGATTGTGGAAACTTGCCATTTGCAAATTAGCTGCTACATTTCCCACATTAAAACAATGACTAAACTTTCAAAAAAGAATGTGGTTGGGTGTAAATTGCTTTGGGACGACTAGTCCCAAAGGTTGTTTTATAAATGCAGGTTTTTCCTTCTGTGAAACATTTACAATCTTTTGAATAGAATAATGTATGATGATTTGATGATTTGATTCAAAAATATGTTCTCCAACTGAAAATATGTGGTCTCAATTTTTTTAGTGTAATGCAGTGAGATGCAATTAATGTACAATATTTTGTTTTATTCATGTACAAACAAATATAATTTTTAATATTAAATTTGTGACATTCTCTTTAAGAGGTGTCAATTATTACTCACTTACTGACGTAAAACTTGTCTTTAAATGATCAGCATGTGATGATGCTGTTACTCTCAACACAGATGGCAATGGCACATGTACCAACTGTGACATTAAGTCTTTCTCACAACTTAAATGGTAACGTTGCATGAGACCTGCAAGTTGAATTCCTGAAGCAAACTTTAGTCTTAAAATACTTTAAGGAATTAATGCTCTTCAGAAAATTACAATTTGATTAGATTATTAGATGCAGTTTCTTTTAAAGAGGCACCAATGTAATGAATATAATCACAGAGTACAACACATTATAAAAATTAATTTGCATCCAGCGAAGCAATACTAATGAGCATATATTGAAGAAATTGGAGGACAGACTATAACAGAGTACATAAAGAGTACATTTGTTAAATGCCAGAACACTCCAGAAACTGCAGTTTGGTCATCCCTTGAGTTTCTAACTTAAGATGGCATCTGTGTCCAGTGAGAGGATTGCATCACTGGAAAGTCATCTTCTGGACATGAGTCTAAATCAAAACCTATCATCCTGTCCTTGTGGATATAATGGATCCTATGATATTATTTGAAGAAGAGGAGGACATTGTCCTATTGTCCAGGTCAACATTTTTCCTTTAAACAAAAATGAGTTAACCAGCTGATCATTTCATTGTCTTGTTCTTGGACTATGAAGTGTGCATATTGGCTGCTTAATCTGTCAATCACAGTAATGAGGATAATTCAATGGGGGATAAACTAATTGGAGTATCCAGAAGATATAGGGAAGCAATATGAAATCACAATAACTTTCTTCTTTTATTCCTTAGGTCTTGCATAAATGAAGCAAAAGTGGTGAAAACCAATCAATCTAACAGTATTCTGCTCCTGATTGTAATTCATTAAACCACTTTCCATCCCTTGGGAAGAACAAATGAACATCAAATGAGGACATGATTAGGATGGCATGATGTTTTTGCGACAGGAATTGTTATATATTCAATCAACGAGGCTTAGAATTAGAACTAAATGAACTATTCAAACATGGTTCCTTTATTATCTCTCCTTACTCCCTTTGCTGATACTTGTCTGAATGGTAGCCTCAACTGAACAAAATGCATCGTGCAAATTTCCGTACCGAATAAAGTAGTTACAAAGTATTTTTTTTAATGCTGAAAAATAAGGCTGAGGTTGCTTAGTGGTTATGTTTTTTGAACAGTAGTCCTGAGACCTGAGACTAATTATTTGGAAATGTAATTACAGAAGTCATCACAGTCGCTGGGAATTAAAGAACAATTAATGAAATAGACATGAATTTTAAAAAACACAAGTAAAACTAACAAAAAATATAAGCAATGGTGAATAAGAAATCATAGAATTGTTGTAACATGCTGTCAGGTTCACAAATGTGCTTTTGAGAACGAAATCTACTCATGATTTGGCCTATGTTGGTTTGCATTATATCCTTGTCTCTAAAATGCCCTGAGAAGCCACTCAGTTGTATTCAAGGGGCTCACCATCATACCAATTCCCCTCCAACCCTCAACCCCATTCTGGGTAATTACAGATGGGCAATAAATTCTGGCCCTACAAATAACACCAGTTTCAACAAATTATGAAAAAAGCCTTCCCCAACAAACCATTACATTTACAAATGTTGCTTTGCCAAAAGGTCCTGTAGCACCCAAATGTAGATCAGAAAGTCACCACTGCAGTTTTGGGAACTCTTCACGCAATTTCACTATTTGCATTGCTACACTCCAAGTGAATGAGGACCTCTCTGAGATCAATGTTTTATTAAATTATTAAATCAGCTTCTTACTGTTTAAGCTGCCCGAAGGATAGACAGTAGAATGCTTGGAAAAGTGAAATTATGATCCATCACGCATCACTGCCTTCAGAGGAAAGGAAATCAGACAAAAAAGGGGAAAAAAAAAGCTCATTAACTTACTTTCTTACTCCATGGATAATAATTATTCTTTTGAACCAGCAGGTCATTTATGCAGGAATTAAATGCACACTGTTCAAGGGGCAGGATAGTTTCTACAGAAGCTAGGTAACAGGAACTCAAATCAAAATTCTTGAAGGGCAGCCAGCTAGAGTTGAAGGGTGGACTTACAAGAATAAAAAAATCCTTTCATGACAGCAGAATATCCCCAAACATTTTAAAGGCAATGCAACATTTTGAAGTGCAGTCACTATTGCAGAAAATATGACAACCAATTCAATTCAATTCATTTTATAGCAACACACAGAGCCAACAACAATCTGACAATGATTAAATATCCTAAACTTTATTATTAATTGAGAGATAAATATTCAATAGAACACCAAAATGATGAGCCATGTGCTTCTGTGAAATAATATGGGATCCTTTTACATTCAGTTGAGAATGACTGCAGATGGACAGGGATACTTTGGCAAACAACATATCTGAAAGTCAAATCTACCAAGAAGGCAAATTTACAGACAGACACATAGAGTCAGAGAGATGTACAGCACGGAAACAAGCCCTTCAATCCAACTCGTCCACGCCTACCAGATATCCTAAATAAATCTAGCCCCATTTGGTAGCACTTGGCCCATGTCCCTCTAAACCTTTCCTATTCATATACCCATCTAGATGCCTTTTAAATGTTGTAATTGTACCAGCCTCCACCACTTCCTCTGGCAGCTCATTCTATATACACACCACACTCTGCATGGAAAAGTTGCCCCTTAGATCCCTTTTAAATCTTTCCCCTCTCACCCTAAACTTATGCCTCCAGCTCTGGATTCCCCCACCTCCAGGAAAAAACTTTTTCTCTTTACCCTATCCATTGCCCCTCATGATTTTAGAAACCTCTATAAGGTCACCCCTAAGCCTCTGCAAGTCTTTTCTAATTTTGCAGTGAAATATGTCTTTATTTCTTAAAATATAAGTTCCCACAATCAGTAATTCACATGACAGTCTAAAACCAGTGTAAAAAACCAGACTCATAGCTATTAATTTGCAACTATATTATTATTTGTGTACTTTTATGTCTTAATTATGTTGAGAATTGAAGATGAAAGCTACATATTTCTGTTCTCCCAATCACAGTTTCAAATTACATTCTTGAACTGTTTAACAAAGTTATACACTGGCAAAGACTTAAGACAGAATTGATCCACAGAATTAACTTAATGTCCACAAATATTAAGAGTGCATTCAATTGTTTATGTTGAGCCCTCAGGAGATGAGTGGAAGGTTTTAATGTGGAAACAAAGCTTCAACATCAGATCAATATATGCAAAAGTACACCCCATACACCAAACTACCTAAGGGATTGCTGTTGAAGGCATCCCAGCGCACTAAAGCAAGGTGCGATACAGGGAAATCTGACCTTGAATTAGATGGGGTGTATGACTGAATTACAATGTTTCCTCAATTGTAAGGTTATATTAAGGACAAACGTTCCCATTTGCCACAGACAGTTCAATCACAGTGAAACTTTTCATCTGTACCAGCATTTCTCTAAAATGCTCAAGAAATTGGCAGTTACCGTGGAAACTATTTTTGCTACCTACTGATGGCAATTATATCAATTAGTTTGATAAGAAGATGCAGAAAATGAGATTCTGTTTTAATTATATTCAAGTTCATTTTATAGCAACACAGTTATATCACATCAAATATGTATACTGTTAGAAAATGTGTCTGCAATGACAATGAGAAGCCTATTTTATAGAATCATTATTTCCTTGTCTTTCTCTTGTAATAGTGTTGACTCATGGTCCTGCACACGGTAACCTCTTAAGTCCTCCAAAGTCCACCCACTTCTTTGTCTGCAAGTCTCCCCCTTGTAACCCCATTCAAAACTATGTGATTGTATGATGTATTCGCGATTAATCATATGAGATACATAACCACCATCAGTGTCCAACTACAATGCGATTAAGGCAAGAAACCTTACACAAGAGTATAAAGAGGGTAGTTGAGAGAGAGCGAGAAAGAGAGAGAGAGAGAGAAAACAAGCCAGACCTGAGTCTAATGCAGAAGGACTGTTGGATAGAAATTCAATAGACCTACCTTCAAAAGCAATGCACCTTCATCAAAAGCACATTTCAGTGGCACCATGTAAAATGTAAAAGTAATTGTTTACGAAGTGTCATTTGTGATCCCACGATGTTACAGTGCACTTTGAAATTAAGAGTGTGCAGTTACAGTTATAAAATAGAGAATCCTACTTTACTTACGTGAAAAGCAACAAGATCATAAAAACCTGATTTTGTGAGTTTGGTTGAACAATTATGAGTAGCCCATAGACAATGCATTTGATTTTGCTTAAATAGTTCCCCAGAATTGGTTACATCCATCCAAGAGGGCAAACATTAATGTAAAGTCTCAGTTAGAGAACAGTCGGGTGTCCCCTCAGTTCTGTACTGTGACCGTCAGTCCAGGTTTTGTGCAAAATTCTTTGGGTGGATCTTGAATCCATAACTGCCTGACTCTGTGCAAGAGTGCTTCCAACTGAGCCAAAGTTGGAGTGAGGGAAATAGTGTCTGCATTGCACTATCTGTGTTATGATGTACTACTGTTCCAGCATATTGCACTTCACATGTTACTCCAAATTGATCATTTTCAGCCAACAGTTAAAATACACAAACAGATATTGAATAGTGCTAATGTGAGACACTTCCACTGCACGTGTTGAAGGCTGGATTCTAATTTATGTAATAAAAAATAAATGCTGTCAGCTAAGAGGGTAGCAATAAAACTATGCCTAATGAAATGCACAAATTAAACTTAACTTAGTAAGAGAACATGTTGTTATGATACCAAAAGAGAAAATGCTGGAAAATCTCAACAGGTCTGGCAGCATCTGTAAGGAGAGAAAAGAGCTGACATTTCGAGTCTAACTGACCCTTTGACCCTTTTATGTTGTTATGATAATTGCTCTCTTGGAGAAAGACTGTGATGTTTGTCATTTTAACTTTGCTTCTTGTTTTTCTGGCCTCTGGTTATCAGCAACTTGGAGAAATGAGGACTGCAGATGCTGGAGAGTCAGAGTCGAAAAGAGTGGCACTGGAAAAGCACAGCAGGTCAGGTACATTCCTGATGAAAGGCTTATGCCTGAAATGTCGACTCTCCTGCTCCTCGGATGCTGCCTGACTTGCCGTGCTGTT
The DNA here is from genome assembly GCF_004010195.1 of Chiloscyllium plagiosum. NCBI lineage: Eukaryota > Metazoa > Chordata > Chondrichthyes > Orectolobiformes > Hemiscylliidae > Chiloscyllium > Chiloscyllium plagiosum. Next base: position 20,881,656 of record NC_057715.1, read on the forward strand.
CCAGCACCACTCTTTTCGATTTTGGCCTATGGTTATACTCTATATGGTTGTAATATAACTTTTTTTTCTTCATTTCTCTATTCTGTAACTGAGGTTTGTCCCTAGGTACCCTGTACCTAAGATGGCGCAGTAAGTGGTGACTTATAAACTGTTCACTGCACTTGTGTGAGTACATGTGGCAATAAAGAAAATTCAATTCAATTCAATTCACTTCAATGCAGGAAAGCATATATGTCCTGTACTGTCACAAGAAAAGAAGGTGACATATTAGTAATGTCACGAGATTAGCAACCCAGTCTAAGCCTCTTTTGACATTATTTCAATTATCAACCACTTATAACATTTGGAAGTAAAATCTAGATCTGAATTTTCGTATTTTTTGGTCAAGAGTTTTACTCAATGAGTTTCATGGTGTGTGATCCACCACATTCCATATCAATCTTTTTCATTTCAGCTCATCAGTTATGTAACCGGCATAACAGCATCTGGCTCATACAGTGTAGGGCTGTAGAAGCAGACGTGCTCACTGTTACCAGGCTTTACCATGTTCACGAGAATGGTACCATATTTAAACCCCAGCTACACAGTCAGGGAAGCCATGTTTCTCTAACTGGGACATGGAGGTGCTGGTGAACAGGGTGGTGGAGGGAAGAGGTATGCTGTTTTCTCCAGACCAGCAAAGGAGGCTATGCCACACAGTAGTCTGGATAAGGTAGCAGCCTGAGCAGCTTCTAGCAACAAACACATAGAGTGCTGAAAGAAGTTTAAACACTTTCTGTTCTCTACAGGATTACCCCCCCCCCCCCATACGTCTACTCTGCCACCTGGCACTCACAAGGTCACCACAATTTATCTCACTCTGCCACTGCATGCACCTCTCACAAGACTCGCAGTCTGCTACTCTCATTGTTGCTGCAGCAATTCCACTCAATGCTTTTCACTCGCCTCATCCACCCAAGCTATTAACCTTGCCTGCCCTCTGGGCTTTCCCCTTGCTTATTGGGTTACCTCACCATTTCTCCTGTCCCTGCCTGTTATATCTCTACTAATCCACTGCCATCATAGCTCCGTCCCTTCCTTTGTGTTATTGCAAGAAGAAAAGTGTCTCCTAAACAGGTGGAGAGGGTCAAGACTGGCAAGGAGGTGGCAGACATTAGGCTCTTCAGACAGTATGAGGAGAAATTGCAGCAGTTGGCTAAAAAGGGTGATTGCTCATGTAGGGACTTCCAATGAGCTTCATTGTGTTGTGCTTGTGCTGCTGGTACCACTAAGAGCAGAGGAAATATATTCTTATCCTGAACAACTTCTGACCCTTTTTCATAACTAATTCCTTTTCTTCTCTTATGGAGGTACCACTGGGACCAGCGAGCTACAGCACCACTTAGTCTCCAGCTCTGAGGAGGAAGCCACTCAACTGTCAGAGGATGCAATGACAAAGCATTTACTTGCACCCGCCAACAACTCAGAGACTTTTTGTGGGGGTTAGAAGCACAATCAAGTGAGCACATTGCTAACACTTCTCCACAGCCAGTCAAAGATTGAAAGATCTGGAATCACTTGCATTCCAGAAGGGTGATGCAGACCAGGCACGTGCTAATACCTGGGCAAAAGATGATCCCATGGTGTCGGCCTGCAGTGACTTTTGGAATACTGTGTTCGACTCTGGTCTCCCTGCTGTAGGAAGGATGTTGTTGAGAGGATTCAGAAAAGATTTACAAGGATGTTGCCAGAGTCAGAAGTCACACCCATTTGAGGGATGAGCATACTTTCCAGCCATTTTAAGTCTGAAAGAAGTTGTAATGATCAAGCACTGTTCATCTCACATGCAAGTGATTCCTTGATTGCAGATAGACTCAGGCATCGGAGATCCCCAAACTGTGACATTATTAATGACAGGAAAAGTTTTGCTCTTTTAATGTGGGCAACGCTGAGGTTACATGCAATTTTCAAGGATTGTGGTAGGGCCTGTGTTGCATTGATCATCCAAAAAAACATAGAACATAGAATGTTACAGTGCAGTACAAGCCATTCAGCCCTCGATGTTGCGCTGACCTGTGAAAATAATCTGATGTCCATTTAACCTACACCATTTGATTATTATCCGTATGTATGTCCAATGCCCATTGAAATGCTCTTATGATCAACGAGTCTACTACTGTTCGAGGCAGGTCGTTCCATGCCCTTACTACTCTCTGAGTGAAGAAACTACCCCTAATCTGTTCTAAAGCTGTCACCCCTTAATTTAATGCTATGTCCCCTCGTGTTAGATTTCACCATCCAAGGAAAAAGGCTCTCACTATCCACCCTATTTGACCCTCTGATTATTTTACATGTCTTGATTAAGTCACTTCTCAACCTTCTTCTCTCCAATGAAAACAGCCTCAGTTCCCTTTCCTTGTAACATCTGAGTAAATCTCCTCTGAAACCTTTCCAAAGCTTCCACATTCTTCCTATAATGCGGTGACCAGAACTGCACGCAATATTCCAGGTGCAGCCTTACCAGTGTCTTTTACAGCTGAAGTATGACCTTGTGGCTCTATAACTCACCCTACCAATAAAGCCAACACACCATATGTCTTCTTAACAAGCCTATCAACCGGGTGGCAACTTTCAGGGATTTATGCATCTGGACACTGAGATCTCTCTGTTCATTGACACTGCCAAGAATTTTACAACTAGCCTAGTACACTCCATTCCTGTTACTTTTCTGCATTTGCCACTTCTCAGCTCAGCTCTGCATTTTACTTTTCTTTCTTCTCAGGCAACTGAGGAAATTTGACATCACGGCAAATATCCTTGCCAACTTTTATAGGTGGGCCACCGAGGGCATTTTGTCTAGATGTATCACTATCTGGCATGGCAACTGTACCATTGAAGATCAGAGACGGTTACAGAGAGTGGTGAACTCGGCCCGGACAATCACAAAGGCCAACCTCCTATTTACAGAATTCATCTACCAGGTCCGTTGTCAAGGAAAGGCCGTCAGCATTCTCAAAGATCCATCCACCCTGTCAATGTTTTTCTACAACCTCTACCATTGGGGAAAAGGTACAAAAGCCTGAACATACACCAGCCGGTTTTGAAACAGTTTCTACCCTATTGTTGTTAGAATACTGAATGGACTCACAAACTCTGAACATTTGCCTGTACCTGGGTTTTTGTTTTTGCTGCTGTTTACCTATTATTTACTTATCTATGCTACTTAACTCCGTTATCTGTTTGCATTGCTTGCAAGACAAAGCTTGTCACTATGCCTCGGTACATGTGACAATAAATTGAATTCAATTCAATCCACGTCCCTCTATAACCCATAACATGCTTCAGCACTATCTTAGTGTCATCCACAAATTTACTAACCCATCCTTCTATGCCCACATCCAGATGATTTATAAAAATGACAAACAGCAGTGGCCCCAAAACAGATCCTTGCAGCATACCACTGGTAATTGAGCTCGAGGATGAACATTTCCCATCAACCTCCACCCTCTGTCTTCTTTCAGCTAGCCAATTTCTGATTCAAACGACAAGATCACCTTCAATCCCAAAATTCCATATTTTGTGCAATAGCCTATCGTGTGGAACCTTATCAAATGCCTTACTGGTCCACATACACCACATCAACTGCTTTACTTTCATCCACCTGTTGTGTCACCTTCTTGAAGAACTCAATAAGGTTAGTGAGGCAAAATCTACCCTTCACAAAACTGTATTGACTATCCTGAAACAAATTATTCCTTTCCAGATGATTATAAATCCTATCTTATAACCTTTTCCAACACTTTACCCACAACTGAATTAAGACTCACTGGTCTATAATTACCAGGGTTGTCTCTACCCCCTTTCTTGAACAAGGGAACAACATTTGTGATCTTTCAGTCTTCTGGAACTATTCCTGTAGGCAATGACGGCTTAAAGATCAAAGCCAAAAGCTCTGCAATCTCCTCCCTGGCTTCCCAGAGAATCCGAGGATAAATCTCATTTGGCCCAGGGGACTTAAGTTTTTTCACACTTTAGTGAATTGTTAACACCCCTCCCTTGTGATCCTCAATCCCATCTAGTCCAATAACCTGTATCTTAATATTCACCTTGACAACATTATCTTTTTCCTGAGTAAATACTGACAAAAAGTATTCATTTAGCGCTTCTCCAATCTCCTCAGACTCCACACTGTCCTTGATTGGCCCTAATCTTACTCTAGTCATTCTTTTATTCCTTGGAGGTAAAAACAATGACTGCAGATGCTGGAAACTAAATTCTGGATTAATGGTGCTGGAAGAGCACAGCAGTTCAGGCAGCAAAACATACCTATTGAAAGCTTTAAGGTTTTCCTTGATCCTATCTGCCAACAACGTCTTATGTCCCCTCCTGGCTCTGCTTAGCTCTTTCTTTAGATCTTTCCTGACTAACTTGTAACTCTCAAGCACTCTAACTGAGCCTTCAAATCTCATCCTAACATAAATCTTCTTCTTCATCTTGACAAGAGATTAAAATTCTTTAGTAAACCACAACTCCCTTGCTTGACCACTCCCCCCTACCTGACAGGTATATACTGATAAAGGACATGCAGTAGCTGTTCCTTGAAAAAGCTCCAATTTTTTATTGTGCCCATCTCCTGCAGTTTCCTTCCCCATCCTACGCATCCTAAATCTTGCCTAATCCCATCATAATTGCCTTTCCCCCAGTTATAATTCCATCGCTAAAGTAAACATAACCGAATTGTGATCACTGTCATCAAAGTGCTCACCTACCTCCAAATCTTACACCTAGCCGGGTTCATTTCCCAGTACCAAATCCAATGTAGCTTCACCCTTCTTGGCCTATCTACATACTGCATCAGAAAACCCTCCTGCACACATTGGACAAAAACTGACCCATCTAAAGTACTCAAACTATAGTGTTTCTAGTCAATATTTAGAAAGTTAAGGTCCCCCATAACAACTACCTTGTTACTCTCACTCCTATCCAGAATCATCTTTGCTATCCTTTCCTCTACATGTCTGAAACTTTTCGGAGACCAATAGAAAACTCTCAACAGGGTGATCCCTCCTTTCCTGTTTCTAAATTCAGCCCATATTACCTCTGCATTTCTGCCATAGTAATGTTGCACACTTATTTTTGTCTACACTGCAATGTTCTGCTAAAGTGGTCCAGTTATCAAAACATAATTTGAAGAAGGCTAATGGTCTGTTCCATTGTGTCCCTTTTGAAACCACCACTAGCATTCTATTTCAGTTCTTTATCAATTTCTATGTACTGCAAAGGGATCATCAGCTATGTTTGGAGAGTGCAACCCTTGTCTCCCAGCAGCCATTTCTGTATGCCCCAAGAACATTTGAAGGATGCAAGAAACTGTACGTACCCCAGTATGTTTGCAACACAGTGGCTCCTGGGACATCTAGTGCACACCTCCAAAAACTGGCAGTGATGGTCACAAATGAGCTGGACATAAACGGAATGGAAGGTTATTATTTGTTGAACTCTGCAGATTGTTGTTAGGGTCTCTTAAAGAAACAGTGCCAGGAATCCCGGTTCAATTCTAGCTTTGGGCGACTGTGTCAGTGACTGGGGATGGGATGGTTCTGGGTATGATGTTCTTCAGAGGATCAGTGCAGACTCAATTGGCCAAATGGCTTCTTTCTGCTCTTTTGGGATTCTATGATTCTGCTGTATGATTCTAACTTGGACACAATCTAGAGTGCCCTGAAGCTGGAGGGAAATGATGAGCAATCCCACTGACCAACTTGTTTGACTTTACTCATCAGAGCAGATGGATTGGAGTAATTTCAAGTAAGGAGGTAAGCTTGAATATGGGTAGGGCACCCTCAATAGATCTTGGCCCTCTAGAATCAAATGCTCTTTTGGCCCAACAAGTTCAATTCCAGAGGACACTCCCTCCACCCCAACTGCTGAAGTTGAAACTACACTTAGATGTAGCGGTGGGACGAGGAGAGGATGAGGAGGAGGATGAAGTAAACTTTGGTAACGACGCATTGGCAACACTTTGTTGTAAATAATCCTGCCCTTTTGTAAACACATGTTCACTTATGGTCTTAAAATATCTGCTTTTGTGACTTTGCTGGATCTGATGAAATCACTCCCATTTGAGAAATGCAGATGCACTTGCGCTGTGGACTGAGAATTAGAGATTGCATAGGTCCACAGTTGCTCCTTGGAACAGGAAGCTGTGATACAAAGTAAGACAGTAGTAAACTTGATGCTCACCAAGTGGATGACAAAACAATATGCAATTCCTGCTACAGCGGATGCCACAGTTCAGTGTTAACGGCCCAGGGTATCTTTTGTCTCTGACTGAATTGGCATTTTGAGAGTTGAGATACGACAGCAAGGCCATTTGGGATCTGGACGTTCTCCTCTAACACCTTCAAGCTATTGGTTCTCCCTCTGGTCCAGCTTCCTGCTCTTAGATTTAGATTACTAAGGAAACAGGCCCTTCGGCCCAACAAGTCCATATCGACCCTCCGAAGAGCAACCCACCCAGACCCATTCCATTACATTTACCCCTTTTAGCATGGCCAATTCACCTGACCTGCACATTTTTGAACTGTGGGAGGAAACCGGAGCAATCGGAGGAAACCCACGCAAACACTGGGAGAATGTGCAAACTCCACACAGACAGTTGCCCGAGGCGGGAATTGAACCCGGGTCTCTGGTGCTGTGAGGCAGCAGTGCTAACCACTGTGCCGCCGTGCTGCCCACCACTTACTGTGCTCGGTGATGACATTGTAATTATTGTCTTCTTCGACACTGTCATGTCACTTTCATCAAAGCCACAGGGACTGATTCTACCACAGAGAAGTAATCAGATAATCTGTGAGGAAGTTCAAAAGTACTATCTCAATTATGCTATTCCTGAACCTTTGTATCAATCATAATGAAGTGTCATGTTGTGCCCCAACATAGTGTGGCTTGGAGGCTTCACCTTCACAAGAAGGACAACGATATACCTTCATGTGAATCTCTAAGCTGTATAACCTGATGCAGATGTATAATGCAGACCCAAAGGGTTAATGCTACCGTGCAGGAGTTGAACTCAGGCTCTTTTCCACCCTATTTGCAGTCTCTCCCAAACAAAAGACACCCTTGAACATGGCAAGCTATGTAATTGCATACTTGCAGTGATTGCTCAGAATTGTGACAAGCTGCCTTCCTCAATCCTATGCTAAACATTATTACCTGCCAGAGAAAAACGTATGTTCTAGCTGAAGATTCCATGTGGTAAAAAGCAACGGAGTCACCAAGTGAGCTCAAATTGAGGGAGTATTAGAAAAGCTGAAAATGTGTTGCTGGAAAAGCGCAGCAGGTCAGGCAGCATCCAAGAAGCAGGAGAATCGACGTTTCGGGCATGAGCCCTTCTTCAGGCATGCCCGAAATGTCGATTCTCTTGTTCCTTGGATGCTGCCTGACCTGCTGCGCTTTTCCAGCAACACATTTTCAGCTCTGATCTCCAGCATCTGCAGTCCTCACTTTCTCCTAGGAGTATTAGAAAAGTATGATATTGAGATGCCAACTTCGGACTGAGGTGCACAAAGTTAAAAATGACCCAGCACCAGGCTATAGTCCAACAGGTTTATTTGGAAGTGTAAGTTTGTATTTTCAAATAAACCTGTTGGACTATAACCTGGTGTTGTGTGATTTTTAACATTAGGAAAGTAACCTAATAGAAATAAGAAGCTTCTCTTTTAGTTATATGAAATATGTGCATGTGTCCCTACAACCAAGTGAACTTGACATAGCCTGCAAGTCATAAATGTACCTCGTCACCAAAGTGAAGGCCTGAAAGGCTGAAGTGGTGTGTGAGTTGGTCCAAAAGCAGCCAGAATTATATGGTGAGGCTCGTGGTTTGGTATTACCCACTTATGTGGAGAAAGAGAGGAAGAGTGCAGAGCATATGAAGCATGCAAGGAAATGGATGATGGAACTGAGTAAAAGTCTTGAGAAGCAAACAATGCCACCCGGCAACCACTCTGACTTTCACGTGTGGAATTGGCACTGTCTCGTTTCTTGGGAATGTAGGGGAGAACTGGAAGCTGCTGAGAAATGATGTGGAAGCCAGCCTGTCAGTGAACACTAACAGCAAGATTTATGACAGTTATGCAAGGAGACCCAAGAGATCCATCCTGACCTGCGAGTTCCAATTTCTTGGAAAAGAGCTAAGCTTACATCAGAGAGGAAGGAGATTCCAGCAGCCTACCTCAAAGATGTGGATTGTTGTAGATAGTATCTTTGCTCAGTTGGATAGAGCTGAATAGAGACTAAATATTGTGGGAATTTGGGAAATGTTTACATGGCATTTTTAATAAAGAATATTTGTTCATATAATTGAGTTGAACCACAAACCAAATTCAGTATCCCTTTGCCTGCCTCACCAACTACAGCGTTTGGGTAAAGTGTTTTGATTACATAAACTGATTGAAGTGTTCAACGCACAGACAGTAACTATAAGGTACAGCTTTGGATTTGCACAAGAGTGTGAAGTGACATTGTGACTGCTAATATTTCAATGAAGTAAGACATATATTGTCTTAAGTAATTTTCTCTTCAGTTGAAAAAATGATTTGTGAACATTATCCAAAATAACTTGTAGAATTTTGTATCAGATGTTACCGTGTACCTGCACTGCAACAAACCTTTAAGGAAAACATTAAAAATTCATAATTGCATTTAACTTGACATTCATGCTTTTTTTTAGGTTACACCAACCTGAAAAATAAAGATCACTTATTATTAAATAAATTATAAATATATATATTGTTGCCCTTTTCCTATAAACAGAGTTAAATCTGGATGATCTTAACTCACAGAAAAAGAAACCATTTTTTTTTCTAGTTGTAGAATTAATTTGCTGAAGGATTAGATTTTATGCCTTTTTTTTTGCTTTAGCTCTACCTGAGCTTGGGAAATATAAGCTAGAAGTAAAATCTTCCCAGATCCTGAATACTGTGGATCAGTAATAAAGTTGGCAAAATCAGTGGGATTGGCAGGAATCAGATTCTCAAAATCGATGTTGAACCATCAAGATGAGAATCTCATGACTAAGAGCGACCTATATGATATTAACATCTCACATGAGTTAATCTCACCTTATTGATAAATAGTTTGTTATCCTTCCTGTCACTCAATAGAAATCAGAGGGTGAGAATTCCTGATGTGAGAGGCAGGGTCAGCTTGCTGCTTACTCATCTGGCCCTCTTTCTTAGACACCAGTCATCAACATCTCAGGGCAGTGTCCATGGGCAGGGACTACACACACCTCAGATGTTTGTATTGGATACATGCTATCATCTCCTCATGGCACATTTCTGATTCACGTACAATATAGTTCTGCTCTTCAGTCTGCAGTGCACCAATATGTTTCTTTGGAATGCTGCTACCAGGAATCTTTGTGTGCAGTGACAGACACCCATGGTGCATCTTAGGTTTCTTGGCTTGCTCTCTTTCACTTTGCACATCTTTCAATGCTCACAACATCTCTGCGTTGCCTGACATGACATTTTGTGCTTTGGCCCTTCACCCATCAGTCAGGGCTATCTATCCAAGCCAGTCAAGGGGATGGGCCACAGTCAGCCATTGGGTTCTGTCCACTAAAAATCAAGAGCAAGGTTTATTAGAGGTTGTTGCTGTGTAAGGGAAACTGGTGAGCTCAAATGTGGGGAGCTTGCAAGAAAAGATCTTGGATTTTAAACGTTAACTCTATTTGTCTCGCCACAGATGATGCTAAATATGCTGCATTTCTCCAACATTTTCTGTTTTTATTTCAGAATTCCAGCATATTTCACTTTTAATTGACAGCGTTGGGACTTGACTCTCATAGCAGTCATTATTCTGTCCATGGAGGCAGTCAGATAGTCACATGTCCAGAGGCAGCTTGGGGCAATCAGCCTTGGCTGAGTCTCCCAACTTTCAAGTCACTTGGGAGTTACCTCTGGCAAACCTCCTTGCTACTCCAGTGTCTGCTTGTGTATTCCTATGATGTTATGAATAGTTTACTCCAAGGGATTGTCTCTTGCCTCAGGCTGAGAAAATGCTTGGTCTCCAGCAGATCTTCGAGTCCCAGCTACATACAGTGTTCCTTCCTTGACCAGCTGCAGAGGCATAGCAGTGACACATTAAGCAGCATGTGCTCCCAATTCAACTCTAACTAATGTAACAACCAAATTGTCAGTACCTGAGCTGGTGGAGGGTGCAGTAGACAGCCCTGCCTGTGTTTCCTTTGAGGGATCGATGGCTCCATCCTCATTGGTGGAGGAGAGGATATTTTACCGTGTTCCTTCTTGACTGCAGAGACCATCCTCTTTCCTCTGGCACCTGCAAAGTGAAAATTGAGAATATTTTGCAAGATAATGGTAGCAGTTTGGGTATGTTGAAAGGGCTTTCACAATGGCAGCAATGGGAGTGCAACACAACAATGGACAATGCCACTTCCTTGGTTGCCAGGATGCGGAGGTTTTGACATTAAACCACATTACTGCAGTCCTAACTGGTCAGGGTCAACAACCTCCCTTCATGGGGTCGGAAGAATGTTGTGCAAATGCCACCCACCTTGGCTCTCTCTGACCTACTGTGGGGTCCAGTTTCTTCTGGAATGAGACAAAGAGAGGAATCGAAGTGGCTAGCACAGTTGTTAGTGCTCATGCACGTGAGTGAAGGTGGGTAACTGTTCCAAGCGAGTGAGAAGGAAACTCACAGGTCATACCGGAATTGTGATATGGGAGTGCTTGGGATGGATGAAAGCAAATGAGGGAAGATGTTGTAAGAACAGCGGAGCATGAGCTTTGGTGGGAAATGGACATCATTGTATAGATGGCATGACAGTAGCCAAGTGAAGATGGTGGATCGTACACTTGCAGAGCACTGCTAAGCATTTCTTCTGACGAGGGAGACAACACTGAACTAGGTGGAAACCTCAGATAAGAGTGTCAAGAATTGGTGGTGTGCTCTCCTCTGCTGGGGAAGAGGACAGCCCTCTTCAACACCACCCAATCTACCCGAACCTCCAGGTCCAAGTCAGCAAAACAGAGTGCTAATTTTCCCATGTCCATCTTGTCCTGTGCAATTCATATGAACCAAGTAGGGCAGCTCCAGATTAACATGCTCCTGGTGCACAACTGCATTTTAAATATGGCAATGATGCCAGGGATCCCAGATGGTCGCAACAGTGGTGAGTACTTATACCTGGAGTGAGATGGAAGATGAGAAAAGTAGGGTACCACAGGGACATGATGCATTGCTAATAACAAAAGCTTGGAAGATAGTGCAAGAACACTCCCTTGGTCTCACAGGGACACTTAGCTGATTTTTGGTAAGATTCAGTCTGAGGTCTTCTGCAGGATGACAATTAGACAAACATTTGCTTCTAGAATGTCTCATTTTAAAAAAAATGTACAGTCAATACACTAATAATGTGGTGGAAAATGCAATGTAAAACATGATCTGTGCTCTCTTTGGTGGCAAGATGCACAGGGCAAATTCTGCAACTTAAGCTGAAGAATAAAGTGGTGCCATCAATGCATGCTATTGCTGGAGCAAAGTGCAATTTCCTCCAGCACTAGATAATATAATTTATCTTTGCTTGAAAAGAAGAGAGAGATTTGACCACCGAGCGCTATAACTTCGTCCTACCATCGGCTGTAGATTTCTAAGTGGCATCCTACATGTTATTAAAGTATTGAGAATTCTTGATATTTTCTACTCAGAAGGCTATGAATGTTCACTTATTAAGTATAGACTGGAAACAGGTTCATAAGATAATTAGATTTAATTCATCAGTTAAATATCTAAATAGAAGATGAAGAGACATTTTTCACTCAGAGATATGTCAGGATCTGAAATCCACCTGACATAGAGGTTAAAACTGTTTTCACAAATATTTTTCAAAGAGACTTGAGAATATGGAGTTAAAGAGACAAAGTCAAAGTAAGATGTGCTTCACACAGCTGGCCTTTCAAAAAGCCATCACAGACACAAGGGACCCAATAGTCTCCTTCCCTGCAGTTAGTTTCTATAATTCTATAATAATTCCATGGAGGCTGGTTTCCCATCACCAAGTCATCCTTTATTTACGTTGGCATCATATTTGAAACTTATCCAGCTTCCTCAGAGCCAGCTCTCAGTGAACAGAACCTCTGACATTCATGTTTATATCAGTCAGCCAGGGCTCCCTGATTGGACCAGATTACAGTCCCAATCAGGGAACTCATATCGTTCGAAGTCCACTTCATGACAAGTTCTATGGACCTTTCTGGAAGCAGTGGGTTCTCAGTTTATCCTTTGTTGAAGTCAGTTACTTTCAACACTTTAAACAAGATCTTAGGTTCATCAGTGTAAGAATGATAATGAAAAAGCCACAATGTTTCCAATGTTTTTAGTTGAATAATTTAAAATGGGAGAACAAGAATGTCAAATGGCCACTCAATTGATTGAGGTTACGCTGTTTGTTAGATCCTTATTCACACCCTTTGAAAGAACTTTTGTGTTCTCTTACCCTCCTTTCCACTGAATCTGGAATTACCTGACACCCTAAGTTACATTTTCAACTATTTCAATCTAATATATGTGCATGATAATTATTTATTTCCAAGGTTCACTGCTCTATCACGTTATCATTTCTTGCAGTTACAATTAATTGAAGTTTATCTTATAATTATTTGGCCTAGTTTCCATCTCTTACGACATCTCCTACTGAATTCACAAGAGAACAGAGAGAGAACTTCTCCAAATCTTCATATAAACCCAAATTAGATTCGTGGCTGGTTCCTTTGAGCCATTTTGTCAATTAACTCCTGACAAGAGAGAAAAAAAAATCAGGGTCCCCTACAGACTTCTTGAAACGATTGACATGGTATTTTAATTCATTAGTAATATTCTGTTACATATAACACTCGCTACCAATTCTCTACATCACCTTCATACCATGACCATTAGAATCCAGTTCCGATTCGAACCTGGACATACAGTTGTTGTTTCCTCTGGAAGAATTCAAATGAAATAGATTTGGAGGAGTCTCAAGATTGCTCCAATTGAACTCCATCACATAAATCTACCCACATGTCCCCACTAATTGACCATAGTCTAAAAGAGAAAGAGCACAAGGCTGCCTGCTGTGAGAAACTGAAATGTTCCATCCTGGAAGCAAATAGAACACATTGAAGGTTAGTTGGAAAGCAAATATTGATCTATTGTGGACAGATCTTCCCTCTGCATCTACATGTGTTACCCTCGAGCCAGATCAACACTCACACTTAATGAAAGAAAGCAACAAAGATTAACTTCTGCCTTTCAGTATCAGCTGCTTTCACATTGATGGACATTATATATTATTCTAAAATTAAACATTTACCAAAGGAAAAAGAGAAATTTTGCTGAATTGCAACCCAGTAGGAAACAAAACAGGAATAGTCAGATTGTGTGAATGGGAAGGAGATATCAGGTGGTGTAATCCAGTACTCCCAATTTTGACAATATCATGTTTTACCCATTGATATCCTTCCATGGTACTATATGCTAAGATTTGGAAACGAAATTCAATATTTGATGTGAAAAAAATCTCCTTTTTCTGAATTGAATCTGTAAGGGAAAGGGTGATGACAAAAAGTTACATTGGCCAACAAATGTCCAGCTTATCATAATTTCTTTCACTAGAAATGGGCTTTTATTCAATGAGATTGTTTGGTTTAAGGAAAACTTTTAGTCAGCCAATAGGTTAAGAAAAATGATGAAAGCCCACTGCTGTCTTAGTATCAAGTTAAAGTGTCATCACGTCTAGTTCTGGTCTTCATGTTATGGACAAAAGTGCAAACAAGATTCACACAGATGCTATCAGAAGTGCTAACCATTGGATATACTAAATAGGCCAAGGCAGTATTTTTCTCTTGAAAAGGAGAAGGCTAAGGGGTGACCAAATGGCTGAGACCTTCAAAGTGATGGAAGGGTTCAATAGAGAGCTATAAAAAATATATTTCCTTTCCAAAACTAGAGAGTCTAAGTGTAATGAAGGAAACTAATAATTCCAATGTGGAATACAGGGGGAATATCTTTATCTGAAGAGTGTTTAGAACACGTAGCTCACTAGCACATGAAGCAATTTATGCCAATCATATTGATAAAGAAATTGTGTAGAAAATACATCGAAAGATAAGGGAGAAAGGACTAGAAGAATATGCTAACATAATTATATGAAACAGGGTGATAGAAGGTCATATGGAACCTAAAGATTGATATGAACCAGTTGGGCTGAATCTCTTGCTGCTGGGCCATAAATTCTATATAATCCATGGACTACTGTCTGTGTGGAGTTTGTACATTCTCAAGTGTCTGTGTGGGTTTCCTCCAGGTGTGAAACTTTATTGCTGGAACAGCACAGCAGGTCAGGCAGCATCCAGGGAACAGGAGATTCGACGTTTCGGGCACAGGCCCTTCTTCAGGAATGAGCAGAGAGTGTTCAGCAGGAGAAGATAAAAGGTAGGGAGGAGGGACTTGGAGGAGGGGCGTTGGAAATGTGATAGGTGGAAAGAGGTCAAGGTGAGGGTGATAGGTCGGAGTAGGATGGAGGCGGAGAGGTCAAGAAGAAGACTGCAGGTCAGGAAGGCAGTGCCAGGCTGGAGGGATCCGGCTGAGACAAGGGGGGGGGAGGGGGGATGAAAAAA
>NC_057715.1:20898679-20920404 GCF_004010195.1 Chiloscyllium plagiosum
GGTGGCCATCTGTGTTGTACGTATTTTGAACTGGTCCTCCTGGGAGCAGATGCGGCGGAGACGAAGGAATTGGGAGAATGGGATGGCGTTTTTACAGGGGGCAGGATGGGAGGAGGTGTAGTCCAGGTAGCTGTGGGAGTCGGTCGTTTTGTAGTAGATGTCCGTGTTGATTCGGTCACCCAAGGTAGAAATGGAAAGGTCTAGGAAGGGGAGGGAGGAGTCCGAGACTGTCCAGGTGAATTTGAGGTCGGGGTGGAAGGTGTTAGTGTAGTGGATGAACTGTTCAACCTCCTCGTGGGAGCACGAGGTAGCGCCGATACAGTCATCAATGTAGCGAAGGAAAAGATGGGGTGTGGGGCCAGTGTAGTTGCGGAAGATGGATTGTTCCACATATCCTACGAAGAGGCAGGCATAGCTGGGGCCTATGCGGGTGCCCATGGCTACTCCTTTTGTTTGGAGAAAGTGGGAGGATTGGAAAGAATAGTTGTTCAGGGTGAGGACCAGTCCCATTCTCCCAATTCCTTCGTCTCCGCCGCATCTGCTCCCAGGAGGACCAGTTCAAATTACGTACAACACAGATGGCCTCCTTCTTCAAGGACCGCAATTTTCCCCCCCGACGTGGTCGACGATGTCCTCCACTGCATCTCTTCCACTTCCCGCTCCTCCGCCCTTGGGCCCCGCCCCTCCAACCGCCACCAGGATAGGACCCCACTGGTCCTCACCTACCACCCCACCAATCTCCATGTACAGCGCATCATCCGCCGTCACTTCCGCCACCTCCAAACAGACCCCAGTACCAAGGATATATTTCCCTCCCCTCCTCTATCAGCTTTCCGTAGAGACCACTCCCTCCGCGACTCCCTTGTCAGATCCACACCCCCCACCGGCCCAACCCCCACTCCCGGCACCTTCCCTTGCCCCCGCAGGAGGTGCAACACTTGCGCCCACACCTCCCCCCTCACTTCTCTCCAAGGCCCCAAAGGAAACTTCCATATCCGCCACAGATTCACCTGCACCTCCACCCACATTATCTACTGCATCCGCTGCAGCCGGTGTGGCCTCCTCTATATTGGGGAGACAGGCCGCCTACTTGCGGAGCGATTCAGAGAGCACTTCTGGGCCACCCGGACGAACCAACCCAACCAACCTGTGGCACAGCATTTCAACTCCCCCTCCCACTCCACCGAGGATATGCAGGTCATTGGACTCATCCACCGCCAAACCACAACAACCCGATGGTCGGAGGAGGAGCGTCTTATCTTCCGACTGGGAGCCCTCCAACCGCAGGGGATGAACTTGGACTTCACCAGTTTCTTCATCCCCCCTCCCCCCACCTTGTCTCAGCCGGATCCCTCCCGCCCGGCACCGCCTTCCTGCCCTGCAGTCTTCTTCTTGCCCTCTCCGCCTCCACCCTACTCCGACCTATCACCTTCACCTTTACCTCTTTCCACCTATCACATTTCCAACGCCCCTCCTCCATGTCCCTCCTCCCTACCTTTTATCTTCTCCTGCTGAACACTCTCTGCTCATTCCTGAAGAAGGGCCTGTGCCCGAAACGTCGAATCCATTCCTGAAGAAGGGCCTGTGCCCGAAACGTCGAATCTCCTGTTCCCTGGATGCTGCCTGACCTGCTGTGCTGTTGCAGCAATAAAGTTTCAACTTTGATCTCCAGCATCTGCAGACCTCACTTTTTCCTCCAGGTGCTCTGGTTTCCTCCCACAATCCAAAGATGTGCAGGTTTGGTGAATTGGCCATGCTAAATTCCCCTAGTGTTCACAGAAGTGTAGGTTTGGTGCATTAGCCGGGGTAAATGGAGAATGATAGAGTAGGGGAATGGGTTTGGGTGGGTTACTGTTGGTGTGGACTTGTTAGACTGCAGTGCCTGTTTCCACATTGTAGGGATTCTATGATAATCTATGCTGATCACAGCGTATCTTCTGTTAAAAAAAGATGCAAAAGTTCACAAACTTTTGACTGCACCTTGCAATACTCAGCTAAAAACCTGTCTGCCAGCCAGTTATTGTATAATTGATTGTAAGGCAACCCATAACCTATTTATAATATTTAGATTATACTATTGAACTTTAAACCAGCTCAGTCCCAGCATTGTTTGAATTAAACACTTAGTGCTTTTTTCTGTGAAAGTGTTGACTTCATAACATCAATGGCTCAGTGGTTAGCATTGCTGCCTCACAACACCGGGGTCCCACGTTTGATTCTAGACCTTGGGCGACTGTCTGTGTGGGCCTGCTTCCACACTGTAGGGATTCTTTGCTGATCGCAATTCATCTTTTGTTGAAGAAATGATGCAAAAGTTCTCAAACTTTTGACTGCACTTTGCAATACTCAGCTAAAAACCTGTCTGCCAGCCAGTTATTGTATATTTGATTGTAAGGCAACCCATAACCTATTTATAATATTTAGATTATACTGTTGAACGTTAGAACAAGCTCAGTCCAAGCATTGTTTGAATTAAACACTTAGTGCCTTTTTCTGTGAAACTAGAAACTTCATAACATCAATGGCTCAGTGGTTAGCACTGCTGCCTTATAACATTGGGGTCCCACGTTCGATTCTAGACCTTGGGCGACTGTCTGTGTGGGCCTGTTTCCACACTGTAGGGATTCTATGCTGATCGCAGTTTATCTTTTGTTAAAGAAATGATGCAAAAATTCTCAAACCTTTGACTGCACTTTGCAATGCTCAGCTAAAAACCTCTCTGCTAGCCAATTATTGTATATTTGATTGTAAGGGAACCCATAGCCTATTTATAATATTTAGATTATACTGTTGAACTTTAGAACAGTCTCAGTCCCAGCATTGCTTGAATCAAACACTTAGTGCTTTTTCTGTGAAACTACCAACTTCATAACATCAATGGCTCAGTGGTTAGTACAACTGCCTCACAGCACCAGGGTTCAATTCCAGCTTCGGGCGACTGTCTGTGTGGAGTTTGCACATTCTCGCCATGTCTGCGTGGGTTTCCTTCTGGTTTCCTCCCACAGTCCAAAGATGTGCAGGTCAGGTGAATTGGCCATGTGAAATTGCCCGTAGTGTTAGGCGTATTACTCAGAGGGAAATGGGTCTGGGTGGGTTACTCTTCGGAGGGTCAGTGTGGGCTGAAGGGCCTGTTTCCACACTGTAGGGAATCTAATCTTGTGTTTTTCTGTATCATCAAAGTTTGTTACATTACAGTCTTCAAATATTTATGGCTTGACGATAGATGAAGAAGAAGGATCTTAAAAGTCAATTGTTATTTACTGACACTACTTGGAAAATGGTTCAGCTTCTTCTGCTGCAAATTCACTTTAACATGTAATTGGTCTATTATTAAACAAAGTTTGCAATGGATTAGGAATTTAATTATAAATTGTAACATAGTTTATTCAGTTTTTAAAACGTTGCTTGTCTATTTAATGCTATACTTACGACAGATTAATTTCAGTTATACCTACACATCACTGCCTTGCATGTCAGTGTACCACAACAGATAATATAAGACTTATATTTTTATACAAGTTGCCAAAAACAAAGATTAAATCATTTTTACAACAAGAAGGCATGAATCCATTTATTATCCTTTATTTTCTTTTGCTAAAAAACAATGCCATTCACTTTTCTTAAATAAAATTGAACCAATAGGAAGATTTTTCCATATTTTGTTAAGGATTCCAATGCTCAATGTTGCACAGCCAAGTAAGCCAATCAGACAACTTCAGATGAAAGATGTCCTTGCTGTCTTTTGATCTGATCCTGCCAGTGCTTCCAACACCTCATTACAACATTTCACGATTTCCTGAATGACTCGATGTCTCATTCTGAACCAATGTTCCCTGAGAACTAATTCCAGCTATGAAACACACTCCATGTTAAAGCAATCCTTGTTGTCATCTGTTCCAAACTGCCCTTCACAAGTTTGAGTCTGTCACGGTAGTATATTTGAAATTGTGTAATTAGATTTGTCATCCATTACTCTGAAAACTTGTGGGCAATTTTAACAACCATTTTAAAATGGAGAGTAAAAGGTAGTTTATGCTGATGTGTAGTTCTAGCCACTGCAGATGTGGGAATCATTTGCATGGCTCCAACCAAGATTTTCACACCAACTGGCAGCAGTTAATGGTTGACAGAGCATTGACAATTCCAAACAAGACAAGACAGAGTGGGGGGGGGGGCACATATTATTGTGGGAACCAGAGAGGGAATTTCTGCTTCCTTTGGCCTCACAATCAATAAAAGATCAATAAATCAATCTCACAGAAAAGTGATGACCAATCAGAGGGCCAATGTAAGCAATTGATGATTTTAAAATAAATCTAATATCCATATTCAAAATTGCCCAGGAACCTATGCACTGGCCACGTTATTTTTGTAGCCCTCATGTGTCTGTAACACATGAGAGATTATCCAAAATCCAGTTGCTTCATTTTGACATAAGTTTTAACTTTTTTCCTGATTTATTTTAGTGAAAATCTACAAACTTAGGAAAACTGATAGGATGCCTCACACTTTTGATCAGATTTGAACCCTTATCCAGCATTTACTTTTTCAGGACTTGGCCCACCCAGAGGGGAAGAAACATCATCACTACTGGACCACTAAAACCAATGTACTATGCGAATTGAGACCAATGGATAATAATGGTCCTGAAATCAGTAACACTGCTCATGGCACAAGTAATACTGGTCATTGTTCCTGTCATATGGATGAAGCTGCCTGTCATTATGTACCGTGCCAGTTTATGTACAGTAAGTGGCACTTTCTGTGGTGTTATGAGCAGGCGCTGCCTAAATGGATTCTCTATGGTTTTCCTTGAGTCTAACTAACTGGATGTAAATGTTTGTAAAAGTGAAAGTTTTGTTCTACTGAGGACGTACATGGCACCTGTTTAAGAATTTGCAAAATATTTTATTTAAAATGAACATGAAAGTGCACAGCTAATGATTTATAAGGATGTTGCCAGGGTTGGAGGGTTTGTGCTATAGGGAGAAGCTGAATATGCTGGGGCTGTTTTCCTGGAGTGTTGGAGGAAGAGAGGTGACCTTATAGAAGTTTATCAAATCATGGGACGCATGGATAGGGTGAATTGTCAAGACCTTTTCCCCACGGTAGGGGGAGACCAAAACTGGAGGGCATAGGTTTCAGGTGAGAGGGGAAACATTTAAAAAAGACATATGTGGCAACATTTTCATGCAGCGGGTGGTGCATGCATGGAATGAGCTGCCAGAGGAGGTGGTGGAGGCTGGTGTAATTACAAGATTTGGAAGACATCTGTATGGAGATATGAATAGGAAGGGTTTTAGAGGGTAAATTGGACTAGATTAATGTAGAATATCTAATCAGCATGGATGAATTGGCATCTTCCCCTTCCATGAGAGAAAGTGAGGGCTGCAGATGCTATCTCCAGCATCTGCAGCCCTCACTTTCTCTCAAAGATTTTAACCTACTGCGAATCCTCTTACAAGGATGCCTTCCTTGAAGAAGCTCTCTTCCTCACACATCCCTCATTCCTGAAGAAGGGCTTATGCCCGAAACGTCGATTCTCCTGTTCCTTGGATGCTGCCTGACCTGCTGCGCTTTTCCAGCAACACATTTTTAGCATCTTCCCCTTCCATGCATAGCAACCTGAGTTGTCATTTAAATATGATTCCTCTACTCTTCATTCTGTAATATCAAGAGAAAACACCACAATGTACATCCAGCTCTGATGTATTTTCATTTAGAATTCATCACTGCAATCATAAAAGAAGAGAGAATGGAGGTTTGGTAGAACAGGATCTGTCACAGCAGAGAGTAAGAGGCAAGGTTTGAGAGTTTGGAGAAATGAGGGTAGGGAGTTGAGGGTGGGTGCTGAAGGTGGGGATGGGGGATTGGGAGCTGTGAAGCTGGTGATGAATTGGGATGTGTCAGAATTGTGAGCAATCATACTTTAGTGGACATTCTGTGTGGATGGCTATTGTCAAATGGGACAGGGGCTGTGAAGGTGGAGAATCAAATGTGCAGGGGTCTAAAAGAAAAAAGACCAGATGATGACCATGATATTCAAGTGGATTATATATATGACCATGACATAAGGAGATGGTATTGGATTTTGTGCAGAATCATCTCAACCTGTGCTAAAAAGTCATGTAAATTAAATGGTGCCAGATTTCAGACCAGTAGAATGAATGTCATTGTAGTAGCTTCCAGTGTGAAACCCATATGAAACCAGATCAAGATCCTTGTTTGACCTGATCAGTTCTGGTTTTGAGAGCTGACCAGGTCAAAACAAGGATCCACCAGTAGATCTTGATCTGGTTTCGTACAGGTTTCATACTGATCTATTCACTTTTTCTGTTTGGATATTCATCTTAATCGACCTGTTCTGTAATGACATAGTGTTTTTCTTTGGCTCCTCCGTATTGGTTCTGGATTAGTGGTGCTGGAAAAGCACAGCAGTTCAGGCAGCTTCCAAGGAGCAGTAAAATCGTTCATCAGGAATACAGGCAGAGTGCCTGAAGGGTGGAGAGATAAATGAGAGGATGGTGGGGGTGGAAAAGCACAGCAGTTCAGGCAGCATCCGAGGAGCAGTAAAATCGACGTTTCGGGCAAAAGCCCTTCATCAGGAATACAAGCAGAGTGCTTGAAGGGTGGAGAGATAAATGAGGGGAGATTTTATTGCTCCTCGGATGCTGCCTGAACCACTGTGCTTTTCCAGCACCACTAATCCAGAACCCTCCTCTCATTTATCTCTCCATCCTTCATGCACTCTGCCTGTAATCCTGATGAAGGGCTTTTGCCCGAAACATCGATTTTACTGCTCCTCGGAGGCTGCCTGAACTGCTGTGCTTTTCCAGCACCACTAATCCAGAGTCTGGTTTCCAGCATCTGCAGTCATTGTTTTTACCTCCTCCATATCGGTTGCCCTGTTCCCACATCATGGCTTCACATCGCCTTGGCATCAACACCCACACCCCTGCAGATGAAAGTTTTCAAAAATGTGTGGGGAAGCAGTAATATCAATATTACTAATTCTCCTGAACATCATTGCTGAATTTTTCTCTCACTAGTGTCTGGGAAATCAGTCTTTAAAACCTGAAGACCCCAGGATAATTTTGAAAGACTGTCAAACCTATCAACCACAAACATATGCCTACATCCCTCCTTCTTGAGAATATTTTTCTCAGTAACCTTTATGTAAGTCAACACTGAATTTTTAAAAGGTAGAATTTTTTTCAATGTGCTTCCAATTACTAAAGCACAAAAACACTAATACAGTAATAGTTCATGAGCCTTCCCTGAACAAACGCCTCAATTTTAGCTCAAATATTTGAAGTTTCTATTTTTTTTCAACTTATTTGGCCATTATATGAAAAATATTTGTTTTAATGTAATAATCTATTTGTGCCTACTGATCCACAAATTTTTCAATCCATTCCCATTCCTCTTGCTTATTAGTTTGCTGATGTTGTTTGCATAATTTATTGATTGAGTGATATCATCCTTCTGTTAATTTAAGAATTGAATAATGGTGTCTGTGTACGCTGAAGTGTTCATCTGATTCCTTTAGCTGTCATTGTGAAACACAATGCTTTTAGCATGTTGGTTTCCATAGCGGCTGGATTTTCCATTTGAAATTGCATATAGCAAAAATTTCACAATGATATATTAGTGTAAGAATTTGCATTTTCTTTAACTAGTGTTTAATTTCTAGGTTCTGATAATAGCAACTTCATTTAGGCTAGTTTGCCACTGTATTATTTGCAAACATTATGATTAGGCTATTTAAGACACAAATATTGATTCTCCATGTAAGACACTGCAAATAATCAACCACTATACATATAGAATATTTAATGTCTTGTGTTTGTCTATTCCATTGTGTAACATTCACTTCCTTGTGACAGTCAAATTTTACCAAAGACAAGATTTGAATTTATATAAAAACTTTCATGACCACAGAGTGTCACAAACATGTTTTACAGCCAATTAAGTACTTTTGAAGCATATTCATTACTGCAATGGAGAAAACTCAATTGTCAATCAGCACAAATCAAGAGTCTACAAAACAAGCAATTTAATGATCACTTTTACTTTGTTGTCCATACGTAAAATTCCAGATAGAAATTAATTTTTAAAATTTCATCATGGGACATGAGCAACTCTGGCTATCCGATATTTATTGCCTGCTCCTAGTTGCCCTTGAGAAGGTAGTGGTGCACAGCCCACTTGAACCACCACAGCCAACTTGCTGTAGATAGACCCACAATACATTGAGGGAAGGAATCCCAAGATGTTGATTCAATGCCAATGAAGCAAAGGTGATATATTTCCAAGTCAGGATGGTCAGTGACCTGGGAAGTTGTCAGGGTAGGGGGTTGGGAATATTGCAGATGCTCCCACATATCTGCTGCACTTGTCCTTCCAAATGGAAGTGGTCGCGGTTTTGGAAGGTGCTGTCTCAGAATCTTTGGTCAATTTCTGCAGTGCATCTTTAGATAGCACACTTCACTGATACAAAGTGTTGGTGGTGGAGGAAATGGATGCTTGTGGATGTGGTGTCAATTACGTGGGCTGCTTTGTCCTGGATGGTGTCAAGCTTCTTGAATGTTGCTGGAGCTGCACCCATCCAGACAAGTAGGGAGTTTTCCATCAAACTCCTAACTTGTATCTTGTAGAATATGGACAGGGCTTGGAGAGTCAGGAAGTGAGTTACTCTTCGCAGCATTCTTCGCCTCTGACCTGCACTTGTTGTGTACAATATGATGAACCAGTTAAGTTTCTGGTCAATGGAATCCTCCAAAGTGTTGCCAGTGGGGAGTTCAGTGATGGTAACACTACTGAATGACAAAAGGAAATGATCAGATTGTCTCTTATTGAATATGGTCAATGTCTGGCATTTGTGTGGTATGAAGGAGACTTGCCACTTTTCAGATAGTACTGCAGAGAGGAAGAAGTGTAAAATTTGGGGAATTGGGTTTCGGAGCCACAAGGTCATGCATCAGCTATACAAGACACTGGTAAGGCTGCACCTGGAGTATTGCATGCAGTTCTGGTCACCACATTATAGGAAGGATGTGAAAGCTTTGGAAAGGATTCAGAGAAGATTTACTGGGATGCTGCCTGGTATGGAAGAAAGGTCTTACAAGGAAAGGTTGAGGGAACTGAGGCTGTTTTCCTTGGAGAGTAGAGGATTGAGAGGTAATTTAATTGAGCTATATAAGATAATCAGAGGGTTAGATAGGATGGACAGTGAGAGCCTTTTTCCTCGGATGGTGAAGGTTAAAATGAGGGGCCACAGCTTTAAATTGAAGGGTGATAGATTTAGGACAGATATTAGGGGTAGTTTCTTTACTCAAAGAGTAGTAGGGGCATGGAACGGCCTGCCTGCAACAGTAGTAGACTTGCTGACACTAAAGGCATTTAAACAGGCATTAGACATACATAGGGATAATAATGGCATGGTGTTGGTTAGATGAGCATCAGATTAATTTCGCAGGTCAGTGCAACATCAAGGGCCGAAGGGCCTGTAATGCACTGTAAAGTTCTAAAGCTCTAAAAATAGCCTTTCTAATCCTTGATAATCTTATACGTGTGTATTGTTTTACTCAAAATTAAAACTGTTGATAGAAGTGAATCTCAAGAATCGTATATTGCTCAAAGATTTGAATAATGCACAATAGCATCTTACTTTTATAACAATTTCTTCAAACCGTTGATGTAGGCTGGACACGAGAAATGAGTTGAGTTCTGAAAGAATTTTCATTAAATTTTGACTTAAAGGCATTCTATACTATTAAGAAATTGTACTTAATTGTGAGTATAATTTTATCATGTACTTATTTGAATATTTAATTGTTTCTTGAGGTGGATTTAAAAAATCACATGCAAACTTAAAGTAGAATTGTCATGTTATAACTACCTTTACTTACAAAATATTCTCCGATAGAGTATTTGTAAATGAAACGTAATCCTGAATGTATTATTTTAATAAATATTCATAAGTAAGAATTCAAAGCTTGTGGTCTCATAAATAAACTTACATGAATCTGTAAAAAGATAGCAACATCCTCGAATTCTTAAGTTAGGATCCTGTATATTGACATTGGTTAACATCTGACAAGTTGTTTCTTCAATAATATTCCTTTACTGAAATTGCTTGTTTGAAAACTCCTTGGGGAAGGGACATTTAATTGCATGACCCAATCTATAGTTTGTAATGCTGATTAAGTTCGTTAAGTGATCCAAAATTTCTCTCATTTGAGGTTTAAGACTAATAATAAATTGGACTGGATAGATTTACATTGCCAATGGGTAAAGTTAGGAAAACCATTAACAATATACCTTAAATATTTTATGCGAGGTGCAGCTCACTGACAGAAGGTGGTTGAAGTAATTCTCAGTGAGTCAAGGTTGTACTGAAAGCAGAGAAAAATCAAAAGTGGTCATTTGTTACACGGAATGTGGGTAGGCTTAATTTCAAATTACTTTCTTTGAGGAAATGAAAAATGCTGAAATATTCCGTGCTTGAAGCTAAGGAAATTATCTATAGTGATCCTTATTGTTCTTTGTGGCAAAAATAAAGCTCCTTATAGGTAAGCACCGGAAGTATTAAGAAGACATCAAGAACAAGGGACTGAGGTATTCTTGGCCAAGGGGTAGTAAATAAAAGCCTAACCTCAAAGATTGGCGAGAACTGAAAAAAAAAGTAGTTTCTTGAGGATTATTTCATCCTTTTGGGTGATCTTTACAGAAATAAATAATATTAAGCATTTTGTAATATCGAAGAAAGTTCTTGGAAGAACTAAGAAATAATTCAATTGTTATGGTCCCAGTTGATTTTGCTACAAGACAACTCAGATCCAAGAATGAAATCTGGCTTGATAGATCACATTTTGTATTCTTTAAACGTGGCTGCCTTTCACTGAATATAAGCACCTAAAAAAACACGGATTTAGTTTTAACAATGAAACAGAAGATCACAATCGCAAAAAGAATACAAACCAAGCTATCCAAACATATCACAGTTTGCAATGTTTCAAGCCTCACAGCAAACAAAATCCTATCTATTCCCCAATACCATTAATACTTAAAATCCAGGGAAATTCTTTCTGAAGGCTTGATGCAATTGTTTCTTCTCAGTTTCAGGTCGATGACCTGCAAGGCTTTTTTTCTTCACCATTCATGCTACCAAAATTTTAGACTTTCTCAACTTCAACTAACCAATGCAGATTTCTGGCAAAACACTTCTGGTCTAGAAGTTTCACAAAGTACACTCTTTCCCTAAAGTTAGTTATTTCCTTACCTGCTCTGAACAATCTCTTTCTTGAGGAGATACTGTCCTTGTTTTTGACCTCTTAATTATCCATCAAACTGCTTTGCAATGTCTAGAGTTTTCTAAACTAAAATCAATTCTTGATTATTCTAAACCCAATTATTTATGCTCTAAATGATCTGAATTAAATCCACGATTCTAGACAGATTAATTGAGTTGGTTTTTGAACTACTTCACAAGGTTAGACCAATATTGTACGCCATTACTTAAATACCCAAATCTCTTTTGAAAAGTGCTATGCATAACTCAAGTACTTTTCATCATACTATGTGCATAATATATGTTAGCATAAGCTATACTTGCTTTTACTCTGTTTGATTTGCTTTATATACAATAAAGTTTGTCCTTTTGCATACAAAAGGAGTTAAATTCTTGGGTATACAACTATCAATTAAATCATTGGGTCATGGGAGTTTTCTTTAAATATTGATGATCCTGAATCAGATTGTAGAATTATAGACACTTACTCACGTGATGTTTCACACATTCAGAGTTAGCTGTAGGTGGAAGATTTTTGTGACTCTATTTGTCAAATGTCACAGCCAGAGATGTGACTGACATGATGTGATGACAAGATAAAGTTAAAAAAACTGGGTGAGATAACACTCTAAGCCAACAACACAGTGGTTTCTTTCCATATGTATATTGCAATGAGTACAGGCCATTGTATAGGAGCTTCATCTTGGAGTTTGATCTAGTTATCTACTCATTAATTTATGCAATATTTTCAGAAGTTAGGTTATAGTCCAACAGGTTTATTTGAATTCACCAGTTTTCGGAGCTCTGCTCTTTCATCAGGTTAAGTGACTTCACCTGTTAGAACTATAAATCTGGGTTGGGATATAATTTAGTGTCGCGTGACTTCTGACTTTGTCTACCCCAGTCCAACACCAGCACCTCCACATAATAATATTTTAACAAGTAATGTGTTTGAGCGTTCTGAACTTTTGCAGATAAATCTGAAATTAAAACTTGATTTCAGCATATTTGAGAAAGAATATGGGAATTTTAAGATAATGAAAGATCAAGATTTATCTAGTTCAGCTTCAGCTTACCATCATGATAATAACAATGATCATGGAGTTATTGCAGACTAGCTAGTGTTCCAGGGATAGACAAAGCAAATATTTCAAAGGCACTCAGAAACTGTCCTTGAAGCACTTCAGCACTGACACGAATGGCAGCAAAGCAAAGGAAGCAAAATCTGCATTTGGGATCTCAGTACCTCATGGGACATCCCACCCAAAGGGCTGCAAATCAGAAATATCCCATCAGTCACATGAAGACAGTGCCAACAATACACAACCTTGAAAAGATGCCATCCTCAAATTGAGGGACACTGGATGATGACAAAGTAACTCACTAATCATGTCCACCAATCTTGATCAAATGATCTGCAACAGATCCAAACATGAAGTGGATATAATACTCAGTGGTTTAAAGCTTTATGATCCATAAGTTATCTATTCTCCCCCAGCATGCTACACTAACTCCTCTGCTGAATCCCACTCTGGAAATATTAACTTCTAAAAGAAACTGTTTAGATCTGTATTTGAATGAATACAGTCAGCTTCCAACACTCCTCATTTGATACTATTCTACGGATTAACGAATTGTCAGCTGAGGTAATGGTGGTACTTTGAACCTAACTCCCCAAGTAGAAAGCTCACAGGATCAGGTCTAATAGTAATTTACTGACTTCAAAGAAGAATACAACGAAGAAAAAGAAAAGATGCCATTGATTGCCAGTTGCATGAGGAATCCAGATAAGGGATTTTGGATAACATTGACTTTAATGTACTTGGGATCTAAAAATGCAGGACAACTAAGCTGTTAAGATGAGTGGATAGCAAAAGCCTTCAGTAGGAACAGACAATGCTTACAAGGACTGTGGGAAACAAATAACATGGATATTGAAGTTGGGAATTATAATCATGATTATAATATGCATGTGGTAATCTGTATAAAGCTTGAGGGAGTTCTGTAATGCAATGGATCGAGCTTTGATCCCTGTGTTAATACTTCTCTCCACGTATGCATGAAATAAATTATTCTTCCCATGGATTCCTCTATCAATTTCTCACCTATCCCAACAATAAGCCAATACAATTAGTTTTTTGACAGTTGGGGTTGGTGCTCCTATTTCCAATGGATTAATCCCATTGGATGGGTGTAAATTCAGAGTTCCATCTGATCCTGTGGGTTTCTTTCCTATTAAGTCCAAATTAAAACTGTCCCCCAAGTTTTCTGCAGATTAGTTTTAAATTACCTTATTGTAAACATAGACCACTTTATCTGATTTTACTCTCGTAAATAGGACAAAGCAGTTTGTCTTGATCTGCAAATAAAAGGAAGAAGCATTCACCTTTTATTATTTGAGAATTTTTTTTGAATGTGACCCAGTTCTTTCCAACTTTCTTACTAAAGAAAGAGAACCTCCCTTTCTGAAACTTAAGCACGATCAAGCATTGTTTAACCAAATTGTCTGGTTTCCTTCACAATAGCAGTAATGCTTAAAAACGTTGTGTCACTTGTTCCAATTTGTCATCCTGTAAATATCTATACAGTGATATTTGTTGAAGATAGTTTGAGTCACCTTCAGTATCATTTTGTACTGTCAATTTATAGTAATGTTAATGGATAGGTAGTCTCCCAATGCATCACACCTAAAAGGCATTGCAGTTGCTTGTCAATTTTATACTACAGATATTGTTGAGATAGCATATATTCATTACCTACTTTGTACATAATTTTTCCTTGTTTATCTAAGGATTGGTATTAAAAGATAACACTTATGATTTATCAAAGACACTCCTTTGATCATCAGGACAGACTTTGAAATTTTCGCTGATGATTGCAAAATGTTCAGCACCATTCATTACTCCTCAGATACTGAAACAGTCCATCTCCAAATACAGCAAGACTGGGCAATATCCAGGCTTCAGTGACAAGTGGAAATAACATGCACAACATTAGTGCCAGGCAATGGCCTTCTGCAATAACAGAGAATCTAACCCTCACTGCTTAACATTCAAGCGTATTACCTTTGCAGACTCCCCCACTATCAACATCCTACTGTTACCATTGACTGTGGCGGCTCAGTTGTTAGCACTGCTGCCTCACAGCGCCAGGGACCCAGGTTCAATTCCAGCCTCAGGCGACCGTCTGTGTGGGGTTTGCCCATTCTCCCCGTATCTGCATGGGTTTCCTCCAGGTGCTCCGGTTAGGTGAATTGGCCGTGCTAAGTTGCCCATAGTGTTTAGGGATGTGTAAGTTAGGTGCATTAGAGAGAGGTAAATATAGAGTAATATGGTCAGGGAATGGGTTTGTATGGGATCCTCTTCAGTGTGGAATTATTGGGCCGAAGGGCCTGTTTCCACATTGTGGGGATTCAACAATTCTATGATGCTAGGAACTAAACTGGCTGAGCCATATAAATACACTGGCTATAAGAGCAGGACAGCAGTGACTAATTCACCTTTTGACTCCCTGAAGCCTGTCCACTCCCGATACCCCCCATTTGCCTGAATGACTGCAGTTTCAACAATATTCAAGAAGACAAAGCAGCTTACTTGAATGGCTGTGCTTCACAAATATTCTTCCAGTGATACTCAGTAGCAGTACTGTGTACCATCCACAAGGTGAACTTCCAGAATTTACCAAGGTTCTTTAGATAGCACCATCCAAATCCTAAATATTTAGAGGGACATTGGCAACCCACATATAAAGGATAAGAGGCTATTTAATAATGAGGTGTTGCTGAATGCCAGAAGTCCATTAGCTAAATTCTCAACTCGTCAACCATATACAGAAAATTCGATAACTTGTCTCTGCATTGTGAATCTCATTTTTCTGTTCTCAGCATATTTCCCCAATTGCCTCGGCCTTTTCTCATGTCAGAGATTGGGAAAATTTCAACCGTGAGTCTAAGAACATAGAGCATTGAACAGTACACCACAGGAACAGGCCCTTTGGTCCACCAAGTCTGTGCCGATCATGATGTTATTGTAAACTGATCCCATCTGCCTGCACATGGTGCACATCTCTGTGTTCTCTGCTAGTTCATGTAAAGTTAACAGTGATGGAGGGGAAACTACTAGTGAGTCTTAGGAAGAAGAAGCACTTGTCTTAACAAGCTGTAGTTTATTGCCTGATAACCCCCAACAGGAACAAGTTACATTGACTTATCAGACACAATAACTAAGATTATCAGAAGACAATGATGACACATTGGTTTTCATTAAAATCTTGAGCTAGACTTTTCTAAACCACATTCAAAACAGTATAACATCATCAAACTGGATAGACCTTCATACACGCATGAATATTAACACTTTCATAACTATTATCTCATACAATGAATAATGATAGATAGTGATCTCACACCAAGTTATATCGAAGATATTAAATCTTTTTAAAATTCACTAATGACATGTCAACTAGGCTGGCAGAGTTAATATCCATCTATTCAGATTTAATATCCATTCATAATTGTTTGAGAAGGTTGTGGTGAGCTGCCTTTTTGAACTACTACAGTTCATTTCGCGAAGATACATTCACAGAAATATTAATGACCACATTACATTGTGGCTGAAAATGTGTTGCTGGAAAAGCGCAGCAGGTCAGGCAGCATCCAAGGAGCAGGAGAATTGATGTTTCGGGCATGAGCCCTTCTTCAGGAGTTCATGAAGAAGGGCTCATGCCAGAAACGTCGATTCTCCTGCTCCTTGGATGCTGCCTGACCTGCTGCGCTTTTCCAGCAACACATTTTCAGCTCTGATCTCCGGCATCTGCAGTCCTCACTTTCTCCTAGAAGACATTAATTGTGGGTCTGAATTAATGAGGAACTGGTGATTGACAAGATTGAATGCAACAGTGAAGTAAGCTTGTATTCGGCAATATTTCCATTTCCTTACTGTCCTGTCTACACTGTTGAGGCTATGAGTTTTCAAGGTGCTGTTGAAAGAGGCTTGGTGAATTGCTGCAGTGCATCTTCTACAGAGTACATATTGATGTCACTCTGCCTCAGTGGTAAAGGGAGTGAATGTTTTGAGTGGCAGACAGGGTACCAATCAACTGGAGTGCTTTGTCTTTGACAACATTGAGCTATTGAGTGATGCAATCTGCTCATCCAGGTGAGTGGACAGTATTCCATCACACTCCTGCTTTGTGCCTTTTGGATGGTGGAAGGTCTTTGAGGAGTTACAAGTGACATCCTTCACAACAAAATTCCCAGTCTCTGGCCTGCCCTTCTAAACACAGTATTTCTATGGTTTACAGTTGACTGTCTGATCAATAGGTACAGCAATATTTTAGATTAGATTAGATTAGATTACTTACAGTGTGGAAACAGGCCCTTCGGCCCAACAAGTCCACACTGACCGGCCGAAGCGTAACCCACCCAGACCCATACTCCTACATTTACCCCGACACCTAACACTACGGGCAATTTTGCATGGCCAATTCACCTAACCCCTGCACATTTTTGGATTGTGGGAGGAAACCGGGAGTTACAAGTGACATCCTTCACAACAAAATTCCCAGTCTCTGGCCTGCCCTTCTAAACACAGTATTTCTATGGCTTACAGTTGACTGTCTGATCAATAGGTACAGCAATATTTGTGCCATTCAATTTTGAGTGGAGATTGTTAGAGATGGCCATTGCCTGCCACCAATGTGATTATAAGCTTCCTTGTCATTTATCATTCCAAACATGATTTTGTTACAGCAGGACTGCCTTATTGTCTGAGGATTCACAAATGAAGCTAAACATTTCCACTTCTGAACTTGTGATTGTAGTAATGTCAGTGCTAAGTCAGCTGAAGATGGTTGAGTCTGGGGATACCACACTGAGGAACCCCTGTTGCAAGTTCTGGGGCTGAGCTGACTAACACTCCAACAGTCACAATCAGCCAAGTTTAGCTCCAAATAGTGGAGAGGTTTCCATTGCTGAGCAATGGAGAATGGTAAAAAAAAATGGAGAATGGACAGAGATATCAGACCACAAGATACAGGTTAGCTTTTCTCAGAGGGATGTGTTCTCCAAAGTTTGGTGCCTTTGGGTATCTTATGTTATATCCCATTTAATGTTGAATCCTTTTTCACTATTCAGCTCATAAATATGTAATGATGCAAATTGTTGTAAGTATGAACTGATAACAGGGTTGGTAAGGGTATTTGGTTACCAATGACTCAAATGTCTATCAGCTTAACCAATGAAATTTAGGGATGGAAGAATCAGAGAGAAGAAAAAGAATGAATTAGAGTCAAATTAGACATGAACAAAAAAGGGTGAGAAAGATCAGATAAAAAAGAGAGCAAATGATCACCACGAGAATGCTAAACATTAAAAGATCTCTAAGGACAATTTACTCCTGGCAAAAAATGTGATTCCATAGTTCTATATATTTTTCCTTCTGGTTAGAGAGGTTATGTGGCAATGTAAGAACATAAGTTATCTAATTAATGATAATCTTGTTTCTTTCAGTACTGAACATAACCATCTCAGGTGGATGCTGTCTTGTGAAACAATGCAAATATATCAGTTACTTGATATTCACAGGGAGATTTGTGGGTAGACCATTATTGTAAGGAAAGCAATAGGAGTGGCACAAATCATCCAAAAACTTGTGTTGCTTAATGGGAGTTATCTCTGCTTCACCACAAATTGTTGAGTTAATTGTGCACTAAAAAACAGTTTTTGCCTTTAACGTAATCCTTGTTTACTAGCAAATTCTGAGTAATTATGTAATTCTTCTTTAATATTCTGACAAGTAGATGAGTATGGAGCTCTGTGGGGCAGCAATTACAAATTGACGTAGGTGTGTTGAATCTGTTTTTAGACTAAGCAGTTCAGGAATCAGCATTAGAATTGTAAATATTACTAAAGAGTAGTGTATTTAATAGGAATATTTATAAAAATTCAACTGTTTTTCTTCTCCCAGAAAGGCAGCATTTTTTTAAATAGTAGCCTTCTTTTAAAGAAGGGCAATGTGAATTGAAATGGAAGAAGTGTTTTTGCATTGGTATGACACTCCTCATCATTTCAAAAACTCTTGGAAGTATGAAGATGGGATGAGGAGAATACTGGAACACATCAAAATAAATGAGACAATCACTTAAAATAATTTTCAAAAAAATAATGTTCACCTCAGAGTTGAATAAAAATGTATAGACTTCACAAATAAATTTATGTCAAAATGCTTGAGGTTTAAAATGCTATTTTGAAGTGTGCCCGGTGTGTTTCGTCACCTGACCTCAACTTTCATGCAGGATGGTGTTTTGATTTCAGATGGTGTTATTTAGCTTGAGGGACACTGGATGCTCATTGTTTGCAATTAAAATAATCACTGAAACCTTCCGGAAAAGAATAAGTTATGGCAATATTGCAGAAAATCAAGAGTGCCTATCACTTGAAGAATCTACAAGGCAGAAGCAAAGGAATGTTTCATATGCACTCTATCAAAACATTGTGAGACATTCAAGAACCAAGTGACCTTAGCATAAAATAAAATTATTGACTGCATCTTGCAGGAACACCAGATATTTGTAATGAGTCCATAGGATGCAATACAAATAGTTAATGCCACTCCTTTCCTCATTAGTCATTACCAACTGCATTAGATGTGAAGCAAAATTTTCCCAGAACTGGAACATCCCAACAATGACCCAGTGCAAGATATATTTGACACAAGACGTTTGTCAAACCTCTTTACAATCCTCTTAAGGCAAATGTATGTTTTTTCGGGTGAATGTACTATTGTAGCTGTATAGTTTGCGAGAATTAAGCGCAGAGGGTTGAAAACCTCTCTGGAATCATTTAAGTGACAAGAGTGTCTCTTTGAGCACCTTGGCCCAGTCTCTCATTCAGTGAAATTTGGGTGGTCTGAAATTGCACACCATAAGGGAGACAGTGGCATTGTGATCATATTACTTGGTTACTAATCCAAAATCCCAGGCTAACACTCTAGGAACATAATGGCAGATTGTGAAATTTAAACTCAATAACATCTCAAATTAAAAGCAGGTAACTATCAGTCACTTAGTGTAACATCTGTAACTAGGAAAATGTTGAGAGCTGATTGTAAAGGATGTAATAATGCATACAAACCAAGCAAAGTCAGCATGGCTTCACGAAGGGCAAATCATCTCTGAAAAATTTATTAAAATTCTTTGAAGAGATATGAAGCAAGATCGATAAAGGCAAACAAGTAGATGGAATCCCACAAGGCATTTGATATAGTACCACACTTAAGGCTATGTAATAAGGCAACAGCCCATAGTGATGGGGTTGTACGTTAGCATAGATAGGATATTGGTGGGAGGTGGGTCCAGTAGCAGAGTGAGCGTGAGTATGAGATGTCAGAGAGAAAATGCTGGCACCTATTTTATTAGATGGAGAAGGTTGTTGATCATATTGCTAAGTTGATGTGCATTCCTTCAGATGACTGAGGCTTCACTGATCTGGATGGCAATCTCAAACCAAGCTGGCATGGTCTAGTGTTGTGGCCTTCACTTCCGGCCCTGTGAGAAGAGAACATCCACTTCTGCACCATCCCATCTTGCAAGAGCTTCAAATTTCTGCCTACCCAATGGGGTGCTAATTTTCTCTTGTTTGCCAAACATCCAAGGCAAGAATCAAACAGATTTTGATAAGCTACAGTGAAGAACTGTCAGGCCTCATGGCAAAAATCCATCCAAAAAACTCAATGTATCTTGAACTTAGCCAAAACCTCATAAGATTCAGTCAATAACTGCAAAGTCATTCATATCACTGCCTCCGTGCTAGTGAAAATATTCATTCACTTTTGCTTTCGGGACAGAAAGTGGGCAGCACGGTGGCACAGTGGTTAGCACTGCTGCCTCACAGCGCCAGAGACCCGGGTTCAATTCTCGCCTCAGGCGACTGACTGTGTGGAGTTTGCACGTTCTCCCCGTGTCTGCATGGGTTTCCTCCGGGTGCTCCGGTTTCCTCCCACCATCCAAAGATGTGCAGGGTCAGGTGAATTGGCCATACTAAATTGTCTGTAGTGTTAGGTAAGGGGTAAATGTAGGGGTATGGGTGGGTTTCACTTCGGCGGGTCGGTGTGGACTTGTTGGGCCGAAGGGCCTGTTTCCAAACTGTAATCTAATCTAAAATCTATAGTTGTTTGTTCACATTTTACAAACAACTACAGATTTACAGCTATTCTATGTTATATACTGTTTCTTATTAAATATTTGGGAAGTTAAACTTACAACATTGCAGATAGTATGTGACTGTAAATTAGCATCTTTTGTTTGTTTATTTGTAAGTCTCATTAAAGTTAGATTCTACCAAATATTGACTTATAATTGTCTTTTGGAAATCTACAAAGATTCCCAATACGTGGACGAATAGTGATCATTTTTCAGGAAATTCTTCACTCTTCCATGTTTGTCATAGTATTTATAGATTTCCTCTTGATTACTATGTCCATTTAGCATGTAAACAATTCATTCACGGGTGACATTGCTGTATTTTTTGAGTGTGTTCACTGATAGCATCTTGCTGTATATCTTCACAGTCCTGTTACCAGGCTGAGTTCCATTCAAGCATTCTTAACAAATATCATTTACATGTCAAGGATTACCATTTGGGATTCTAAAATATTTTTGGGTGGCAGCTAGCTTATTTCATCTGGCCTTAGCCTGTGTTTCTCAAAGGGCACAGTTTAATAAACATTGCCTCTAATGATGAGCTGTATGTTGATGTGTTGTTTTAAATGTCACTACAGTTGATAGTGTGCTACGATTGGACTGAAAGCAGGATTTTATGTGGTAGGCAATGATACAAATCAATACAATTTTAAATATCTTCCAATGCTTTCATCTCCAAGTGTAAGGAAATATAAAATTAAATTAAAGATCAGTCATTTTCTTTTGTAACATTTTTTCTAATATTTGTCATGTTTTCTTTTAAGTTTTATCTGACTTTGAGTAATACCTTTTGCTATGCTACAGCTAGGCAGCTCTTCCTGTTTTTACCATCAGGTGATCAGATTTGTAACAATTCATTTTGTGGATTATATTTGGCATGGACTGGTTGGACTCAAGGATCTGTTTCCATCCTCTATGGCTTTATGACCCGATGACTGACATTCTATTTTTTTCTCATTCTTACACTTAACCAAAAATATGGATCGAGCAACTTGCACTAATCATATCAAATAAACACCTCAGGGCAATGGTATTTTCTGTTATAAAAGCATTTACATTAAAATACACTTTCCTGTCATTGTCAAAATGTCCATCAAACTGTCTTACCATTATACTTTTATCATCTGAGGAGAAAGTGAGGTCTGCAGATGCTGGAGATCAGAGCTGAAAATGTGTTGCTGGAGAAGCGCAGCAGGTCAGGCAGCACCCAGGGAACAGGAGAATCGACGTTTCG
>NC_057715.1:20920638-20941232 GCF_004010195.1 Chiloscyllium plagiosum
TCAGCACCGCCTTCCTAACCTGCAATCTTCTTCCTGACCTCTCCGCCCCCACCCCAGTCTGACCTATCACCCTCACCTTGACCTCTTTCCACCTATCACATTTCCGACGCCCCTCCTCCAAGTCCCTCCTCCCTACCTTTTATCTTAGCCTACTGGACAAACTTTCCTCATTCCTGAAGAAGGGCTTATGCCCAAAACGTCGATTCTCCTGTTCCCTGGATGCTGCCTGGCCTGCTGTGCTTCTCCAGCAACACATTTTCAGCTACTTTTATCATCTGCCAAGGTGACTGATACAAGCACAGTGAACACTGCTTTATCACTCAAAGTTGTTTAATTTCCACATGACTTGCCATCTTTAGTAAAATCCTGAGAAATTCCCTTTGTTTTTCAGCTCAGCCATCAACTGAAGTTTGGAAAATTCAAAATTTCACCTCATAACTTGTATGAAAATCAGTTGATCCTGTCTTGTTTAGCTTTGCTTGATTCTTAAGGTTTCAGAACAATGCATTTGTTTTTGCCAACAGCAGTCTTGCCTTTCACTTCCATGATATTTGTTTGTGCTGTCCTCTGACTTTTTCTCTTGCTTGCTGGAAATTCGAATAATTTAGTTTAAACTGAGTTTAGTGGTACCACTAATCTGAGACAATGAATGTAATTGCATAATTATCTCTTTTGTCACCTCAGGAGACTTTTACTGCTTTAAGTCACTAGGATTGATCGTACATGTATCATTTGTATGTAACTACCCTCCACTAATTGTAATTTGCTGGAGTTTGCTTTTACCAGGAGAATTTGTGACAGTTTTGATCATGAGCATTGTTTGCTGTAATTCAAAAAATCATATTAAATGCATTTGTGCATAGTGAAATAGACCATTTTCTGTCAATATTACCCTACCTGCAACACATTGGCTGACACTGTATAACTCAAGTGCTACTCTACTTTGCTAAACAGTTTTCTTTTATTCTCAATGGTTCCAATGTTATTTCCAACATGGCTAAAGTTATTTGGTTTCAGCGATGCACAAAGGTAATCAGAATCCACATAGCAATAGAAATGTTTAACTTACAAAAGAAAACAATATTGATGTACAAAGTTAAAAATCACACAACACCGGGTTATAGTCCAACAGGTTTATTTGGAAGAACTAGCTTTTGGAGCACTGTGAGTATACTCCACAACCACCTGATGAAGGAGCAGTGCTCTGAAAGCTAGTGCTCCCAAAATTATCCTGGACTATAACCTGGTGTTGTGTGATTTTTAACTTTGTGCACCCCAATCCAACATTGGCATCTCCAAATCAATCTTGATGCAGATCAAAATATTGCATGACAAAGACTAATTTGTACAGATTGATCCATTGAAAGAACCAATTCTTTCATCTTCACCTTCAAAGAAAAGCAGCACCACCTAAGCCAAATGGATGGGAACAATATTTCAAAGGCTCTCATTGAGTGTTGCTCCTCATTGTCAGAATATAAAGCATCTTTATCATGGCCTCATTCTGTACATGAAGAAGGGTGAAGAAGGTTACGTTGAAAGGAGAGAACATAATGTGAAGAAACTATTGTGGAGAATTCAATGTGGTTTCTTGGATGAACCATCACTGTAGTATGAAATGGTTTGAGTGCAGCCTGATATGTTAGCCTATTGTTGACATGGATGTCTTGAAGTTTAATAGCACTACTTACAATGTTCTATTATCTCAGACTTATACATAGCCTGTGTTCTATGCTTATAGATGTTAAGGCTATATTCTGTGACTGAAACACTGGACACAGTTGACTGCCATGACTACACACTGCAATGACTTCATTACACTGAAAGAGATGCAGATAGTGCTGAGTGAGGAAAGGACCCAAGGAATGCCACTTGCTGTAAAATCAACAAACCTTCTTAAAGATTCACTGTCCTTGCGGGATCTGTGCAATAACGTAACAACACTAACACCAATGTAGGACTAAAGCAAGGATAAATTATCTCAGTAGTTTTAAACCTGATTCCTGTGAGAAAGCAATGAATATCCTGTTGGTCTCTGTTATACACCTTTGGATTAATTACCTTTTGCATCTTTATGAGTTTTTATGACCCCACTCTTTGATCAGGGCCTAGGCAGAGAGTTGGAAGTGGGTAGGTGATAGTAAACAGAATGGGGTGGAGATGGAGGGAGATGGTGGGAGAATTACTGGATGGAAAACTCAGTGCCACAGATTCCCTAGATACCTTTTTAATGTTTTTTTTTCCACCACTTGGTGGATCATTTAATTAACAGAAGTTTGTCAGGGGGGATCTGAGAGTAGGGTGAGAATCAGTAATCACTGGAAGATTTAAGAGGTGTGGTGAAAGTTGCATGATTTAGAAATTTAAATATGCATCATTATTTTCTTAGATTTTGATATTAAGGAAGTGCCATTTATCTTTGTAAAGGGGTTTACAAACTAATCAGGTCAGTCTTAAATTGATTTGATTTATTATTATCACATACCTAGGTACAGTGTAAATTTCTGTTTTGTGTGCAGTATAGGCAGATTATACCATACAATGTATATAAAGGTAATAGAACAGAGTGAGGAATACAATATTTCGCTTGCAGCGAAGGTGCATGAAGAGTAAGATCCACATTAAATTTAAAATTTGAGAGGTCCATTCAGAGGTCTAATAACAGCAGGGATGAAGCCGTTCTTGAATATGCTGGTATGTGTGTTTAAGCTTTTATACCTTCTGCTAGACAGAAGGGGTTGAAAGAGATTATAACCATGGGAGGGGATTTTGATTACAAGAAGTATAAATGAAGTCAATAAATGGAAGGTTGGCTTTCATGATGGACTGGGCTGTGTTCACAACTCTAGTTTCTTACAGTCCTGGTCAGAGCAATTGCCATACTCAGCCATGATGCATCCAGATAGAATGCTTTCTGTGGTGCATCTATAAAAATTGGTAAGCGTCTTTATGGACTTTCCATAGTCTTTCCACAACCAGGATATTTAAACCACAATGTGTCAAGGATCAGATGGTTACAAGGACCCCTGGGGGAATGAATGGAAGTTTGATTATATTGTGAAGCTTTATGACAGGAGAGAGAAATCATTGAAAGACATTAGCCCTCTTTCAGTTGAGAATAATCAATGATTGATTCTAGGTTCAGAAAAGCTAGAGATTGAAAAGATTTTGAAAAGTTCGAAGGGAACCTAACTGATGTCAGAAGCAAGTACAATTTCTTCTACAAAAGGAGATTATTCAAAGCAAGAAAGGAAGAAAAATTACCTCAGTGAATGAATGTAGTTTGTGAAGTTTCCAGACCACTAGTGTCTGCATAGAACTCTGCAGCTTACTAAAAGACCTGGGAATTCTAAGCTGTCAGTTGTGAGAATGGTCAAGAGAGAAAAAAGAAAATCACAGTTCCAGCAGCTGAAATAAAGATGCAGTTAAGTCAAGCCTCCAAGTTTTATAGAGGATGAATATTTCTCAGAACGTTTGAGTAAATGTCCTCAACAATTCTGGCTGATAATTGTACGAAATTCTTCAACCATATCTTTTGTGCAGATGCTATGAGTTCCATCATCATTAGGGGTGGGGATATTTGAGAAGCCACCACCTTTGGTGTGGGTAATTATTTGTCCACCACCACTCATGACTGGATATAATAGAACTGCAGATCTTAGATCTGATCTGTTAGTTATTGGAATCACTCAGCTCTATTTATCACTTGTTGCTTACACTGTTTGGCATGCAAGTAGTCCTGATTTGTAAGCTTCACCTGGGTGACACCTCAATTTTAGATATGTTTGGTGCCATTCTTGGTATGCCTTCCTGCACTCTTCATTGAACCAGAGTCAGTCTTCAGGCCAATTAGTGAGCTGGAAAAATGAGGAACCACGAGTTCTGGATTGTGATTGAACACAATTCTACTGTTGTTGACGGCCCACATTGTTTCATGGATTACCAATTTTGACATGCTAAATTATTTCAAAACCTATCCCATTTAGTACAGAGGTTTTTTCAAACAATATAATTGAAGACATCTTCAGTGTGAGGAAGGAACTTTACCTACAAAAAAAGGTATGCAGCAGTCACTCATACTAATTACTGACACAGACAAATGTCTTTGAAATAAGCATATTGGTAAGGATAAAGACATGGCTTGGCTGGTGGCGAGAAGGGCTCTGCCTGTGAGATCCTTTTTGCACGCCCGAACTCTCTGCAGCACCGCACGCTGCCCTCGAAGTGGCTGCGGGGGGGACGAGACTGTCACACACCTCCTTCTGGAATGTGCCTATGCAGAGGAAGTCTGGAGAGGAATGCAGTGGTGTTTGTCGAGGTTCGTCCCGAGCAGCGCTGAGACGCGGGACTCCGTGCTCTACGGCCTGTTCCCCGGGACGCACACCGAGACGAACATCAACTGCGCCTGGAAAATCATCAACTCAGTGAAGGACGCTCTCTGGGTGGTCCGAAACCTGTTGATCTTCCAGCCCAACCTGTGAATAGGAATGATTACCCTGTTTCGATACGCAAAGAAATGGAATGTTTACAGAAGGATGGCATGTCCAGTTGTATAGATCAAATATTTATGAATAAAGTATATTTTTGAAATAAAAAAAAATTGGTAAGGATAAAAGGTTCTGTGCCTTCCTTAGTTCCCTCAACATCTGGAAAAGACCCTAAAACTAGTTATGTCCCTTAGGATTTGGCCAGCTCTGTCAGTAGTGGTAATATTGAGACACTTCTGGTCTATGCATTTCACCTAGAGTACATTCTGAGCTCTTTCAAACTTCTTCACTTCGTCTTCCAAATGTTTTTCAACATAAAGGAATACTAATTAATTAGTCAAGGGTGGGGGTTTGGTGGTAATCAGCAAGAGGTTTCTTTGCTCATAGTTGACGTGATGCAATTAGACTTCATGAGGTTCAGAGTCAGTGGGAGGACTTGAGGGAACTCCCCTTTGAGGATATATCATTCTGCTACTACCACTTATGGGTCTGTGTTTCCAGCGATATGGAACATAATCAGGCATGATGATGGTGATGTTTGAGAGATTGTAATGTAGGTGAGTGTAAGGTACTACTCCGTGGGTATATCTATGTAAGCAGTTGCTTGACTAATCTGTTCTCCCAATTGTGGCATGCGCCCCCAGATATTTGTCTGTAAGAATTTGCAATAAATCAAATCGAGTTTGACAGAACCTTGTTTGTCATTGTTATTTCCAGTGCCTAGTTTGAAGCTTAGTGGTATATCAAATTTCATTCCTTATTTTAGACTTTGCAGCCATTTAATACAATTGAATAGCTTGCTTGGTCATTTTAGAGGCAATTCAAGGATGAAGGTCGTTACTGTGGGTCTGAATTCTCATTTTGGCCAGACCACGTAAGGACAGCAGATTTACTTTCCTATAGGACATTAGTGAGCCAGATAGCTTTTTTTTTAATAACAAGCAATGTTTTCTTGGTCACCATTACTCTTATTTTTTAATTTCAGATTTATTGACTAAATTTCAACTTCATCATTGTCGTGGTGAAATTTTAACTCCTGTCCCCAGAAAAATAACATGGGTGTCTGGATTATTCATCCAGTATCATTATGACTGAAGCCAAAACCTCCCTTTAATACTGCCATTTTCCTCATTCCTTTTTACATTTTGGGATATCTGAGCCCTGAAAAGTCAAGCCAATATTTATTAAAGATTAAGATAAAACTGTGAATAGAAAGGCACACAGCTGAACATTTGTGTCTGAAAACCATGTAGCCTCGAGGGACTAATTTACTCGTGGGACAATTTCTAATGGAAGTTCATGGACTTACATTCTTCTGAAAATCATTAACAGTACCTCAAGTAGCAACATTTGAGTCCATTCTGTTGTATATCCTATATATCTCAGAACAATGCACGTGTGACATTAGTTTTTAAATATGCAATAGGTCTGTTTACAAGATTTTTAAAGTACCTTTGCAATCACAAAATGTCTGACAGACCAACTTCTCATAGCCTCTATGGTGTCGGTTTACTTAATCTGAGGCAATACACGGGCTTAATCAATCAAGAACAGTGAAAATTAGTCACTTTCCAGACCCACATAATCAAACATAAACCAAGTGAGAAATGAATCATTACACCTTCAACTTCCCAAAAGACCAAAAAAGAAGAAATAAATGATTATTACATTTTATATCACATTGGTGTTGTCCCTACATCTAGGCTAGTGTTTTGGGTTTAAGGTCTTTGTACTAGACATTTGTCATAAAATGTCTGAACAGGTTGATCTTAAAAAAAAATTACTTGTTTTATGTCTTTCAAAATGTGATGCCAACATTGAGGATAACACCCGTTCTAGACCTATGTCTTTACTGCACAATGTGTTGACAACACTTTAATGAACCAAGCGAAATGCCATATGATATTCAAAGGCAAATAAAAATATTCTACCATATCATGTCCCATTAAAAATATTAGTGAGATGAAACGATTCATGAGGTTTTTGGTGGCGTTAGTTTTCATACTCAGTTAGCCTTGGCAATAACATGCTCCTCTTCAAATAGTACAGGGTGATCTTTTATCCTCATCCAAATGAAAAGACAGTGCCTCAATCAATCTAACATTGTAGCGTTTGCTCAGCACTGTTCCATAGAAGCAACCCAGGATGTGTACGCAAACCTCATCATGAATTAGGAGGCAACACTTTCTGACTCATAACTGAGAGTGCTACTAGCTGAGCTACAACCGACATTCATTAAAAGTTTTGACTGTGAGTGACAAGATAATAATACAGTGAACTGATTGTTAATGAAATATCACTGTATGCTGTTTTTCAAAAACTTGTTTGGGCTGAAATTACGTTGCTACAAATAGACAATTTTTCTTTTCTTGGCAGATTGAACGAGGAGAACATTTATGGAAATATAAAATAATTGGCAGCAACCTGTAGCTGCAGACTCTGATGTCA
This sequence comes from Chiloscyllium plagiosum, assembly GCF_004010195.1. Lineage (NCBI taxonomy): Eukaryota > Metazoa > Chordata > Chondrichthyes > Orectolobiformes > Hemiscylliidae > Chiloscyllium > Chiloscyllium plagiosum. Next base: position 20,927,574 of record NC_057715.1, read on the forward strand.
GACGTGCTAGATATAAAAATACACAACAGAATTTTTTATAGACAAATGAAAGATTTTCCTTCTCCTGCCACTCGTCTTGAGAATCCAAACGCAAATATTCACCACATTAATAAAAAGTGTTGTCAATGCTTACATTTACCAGCATCATCCTACTGAAGAGTCTAATCACTTCATAAAATGTCCCTAATAAATTCACAAGTTTTGTGTCAAACTGTTTCTTTGTTTAACTGAATTCCTGATGTAAAATATCTTATCTACTCTGCAAGGTACAATTTGAACCCTTACTACATACACAGTGGGAAAGTGCAATTTTGAATCTAAATAATTGCAATAAAGGTATGACTTTGACAGATGGAAGATATTTGAAGCTAACTTGTTTTTCAGATTTCAAAGCATTGTTGAATAAATTAGGCTTTGGAAGTGGCTAATTCCTCAATAAATTAAATTCCTAAGAAATGTAAAGAATCTTCCTGAAAATCTTTAAAGAAATGCTTTGCATACTCAGAGTAATCTTCAAATAATTGTGACAATGCAGTTCCTGCCCGACAGACTCGACAGATGTCAGCAATTCATAGTTTCAAGCAAAAGCGCAACATAGCTGTTCACAGTGCTTTCTTTCACCAGGATCTAGCAAGAGCGCAAACATAGTGAAGCTGAATATTAATGACCATGTGCACTGCATGCTAAGTAAAGATGCTAATGGTTGATACACTGAATCAACAATTTTTGCAAATTGTCAATGGAACATAACAAGTCTTTTCATTGTTTACATTTCATCTCCCCGGACTTGAAACAAATGGGAGGGGAAAAAAAGAAACAACTATGAATTGCTAGCAACATGATATGAGTTTGTAGCAATGATTCCAATATATCAGTTCTGCTCTTCTAATTTAACCTAAATAGCAAGTCCCATCTCCCCATGCAATGGGGCATCTGACCGTGATGCCACCAGAAATCGCACTTAGCTCACAACAATTTACATATATAGCATCACTCATTATGTTAACTGCCCAATTTGAATACACATTATTTAATGTTACAAAACATCCTCAATGCTCTTTTTAAATTTAACATCAAACAAAATTTGGCAATGAACTACAAGAGGACACATTAAGACAAACAGAAAACCCTTGTTCAAGTTGTGAATAACACAATTTTCCTCCTATTAGGGTATTTTACCTGATATGGCATTGCTTATATTATCTCTCGTAACATAAGAAACTCAGTATGGATATTGTGAAGAATTATTGAAGAATCCACAGAAAGTTATGACAATCACCAATTGTCAACAGACATTACACTGACAGACAAATAAATAGCTGGACTAACAATATGCTCTTCAATTACATTGCAGTAGACTCCTTGTACCATGTACTTAATGTGACCTCAGGTGAGATGGCATATGAGACCTCTGTAGTCTCAGGGCATGACTATTAGAGGTATGCAGACTTACTGACTGTGAGACATAACAGATCCCTTTTCTAATGATTAAAATAATGGCAAACAGATATACATGGCTGTATATAGGCATGTGTTGTCATTTCAATAATTATGCAAACAAAGAAAAATAGAGTACCAAAGATTACCAACTTTAGTGTAATGATTTGGAGGTTTGACAACTTGACTTGACTGGTGATCATATACCCATCTGGGGAAGGTTGCCCCTGCATTGCTCTCCATTGTATTTGTTCGATGATGTGCCGGCAGTGTTGTGGGTCACCTGTAACTTGGCACCTGGCTTGCCATTTTGAAACAGATTTCCTGCACATGCATGTTCAATATTTCATGGTGCTACATCCTTTACAGAAGTTTATAACAGCTGGAAAGCAATTGTGTAGGTGCAACACAAGCATATGTTACAGATTCTGTTCAGTCTTCTATGCTTTGTTGACATTAGCAATAGACTTGGCTGCACCTAAAGGACACAATTATTATTGACCTGCCTATATGGTTTTATGCTTTTGTCCATTCTCAATTAATATGTCAATAGTAGGGCATTTCTTTCTTCCAAAAGCCTTTATTTAGTGTAGTGATGATAACAACTCAATGAGTCTCTCTGACAGTTCTTCTTTACAAAAGTCACTTTCATGTCCTTTGCTGCAACATCTTGCAACTAACTGGTTCAGAGACTCTTGGGATTGCTGTTTGTATGACATGCATTGGAGCCTACGATTCTTGGAGTTACCTTGAGCTGGTCTATTCTGGATCTTCTTGATCATTTGTGAAAAGGTAGATATGTTAATTCTGAAAAGCTCCTCCCTGCCAAGAGCAAGCAATATTTTTAGAGTTCTCTTCTCAAAATTAATGGTTGCTCGGTCTGCAAAATAGAACTACATATGTTGCTTGAACTATACAATTCAGTAAGTATGTTGTTGGATGCCCATTCAGTAATGAGGTTTCTGCTATCCATGACTAAGTGTTAAAGTTGCTAACTTGTACCTTTAAGCTGTCTATTCCTGAATCTGCAGCTATTGCTCTGAGTTTGTTGTTTTCATATTACTAAAAGGAACAGAGCTTACTTGCTTTCTAGGCCTCTGTGTCTCAGTTCAAGAGTCAACTGCAATATTTTTACATTTAATTGAGGCCACCTTCAACATTTTGCGTATCCTGAATACACCTATATTCCAATCAAAAGAAGTTAGTCCTATCTTTGTACTGGCCAGATATATAATTCAGTCTGAAATCACAGAAATCAATGCTGCAGAATGCCCAAATTTTTTGATGTCCACAGATGTTGTCTGGTTGGCCCTCAATAAGCTTTTCAAATATTTACCACAAAGATATTAGAATCATTCAAAGACAGGCTCTGTGACCATAGAGATGTGAGTTTTCCTCCAGCAGGTTACTTTATTGTATGTGTCAATGTTTATGTTATTGCATGTCACCTGTACATGGATATTTCAATATCGAAAAATCTAACAACATTTATTACAACCTGCTATTGTTTACAAGCATAATACTCACAGGCTCATCACTATCTCTGGTAATATTAAGTCAGTAAGTTATACAGAGTTGCAAGAACATGCTGCATGTCCATGTTCAAAGTTCCCCAATTAAAATAGAATGTAGAACATAGAACAGTACAGCGCAGAACAAGTCCTTCGGCCCTCGATGTTGCGCCGTCCTGTAAACTATTCTCAGCTCGTCCCCCTACACTATCCCAAAATCACCCATGCGCTTATCTAAGGATTGTTTAAATCTCCCTAATGTGGCTGAGTTGACTACCTTAGCAGGTAGGGCATTCCACGCCCTTACGACTTTCTGCGTAAAGAACTTGTCTCTGATATCTGTCTTAAATCTATCACTCCTCAATTTGTAGTTGTGTCCTCTCGTACAAGCTGACGTCATCATCCTAGGAAAAAGACTTTCACTGTCTACCCTATCTAATCCTCTTATCATCTTGCACGTTTCTATCAAATCCCTCCTTAGCCTTCTTCTTTCCAATGAGAACAGATCCAAGTCTCTCAGCCTTTCCTCACAAGACCTTCCCTCCAGACCAGGCAACATCCTGGTAAATCTCCTCTGTACCTTTTCCCATGCTTCCATATCCTTCCTGTAATGGGGCGACCAGAACTGTACACAATATTCCAAGTGTGGCAGCACCAGCGTTTTGTATTGTTGCAGCATGATATTGCGGTTCTGGAACTCAATCCATCTACCAATGAAATCTAACACACCGCATGCCTTCTTAACAGAAAAATGACATCTAAGGCAATTAAATAATGCTATGATACAGTGATAGATCATGAGCACATTTCTTAAAGGCATACTGAATCTTAGACATAAGATATAAGACAACAACAGGTTTTAAGAAGTTTTCCAGAGAGGCGGAGAAGGTTGGGGAAGGAATTACAGAGGAAGGATGTTGGCAGTGGAAGACACTATTCCCATAATTGAATCATGGAAATCGAGGAAATTCAGAGGCCAGATTTGGGTGAGTGCAGTGATCTCAAAGGATTGGAGGGTTAGAGGACATTAAAGAAATCATAGTATCCAACATTTTGGAGTGTTTTTTTAATTGGATAAAGAGGGAGCGAACATATCTCTAATTGAGGGAGTCCATGATAAAGTGTCAAATTAATAAATGGAGGGTCGAGATACTGAATGGATACCATAGCTTTCAACTGCTGTTCTATACGCCAATAAACTCAGAGATTAGCATGATGGTCATTGGTCATAGTACAAACTTGTCTTATAATTAATCAAATTGTATATTCTGTCACGTTTGTTTATTGTAAACCAGGCAGCTGATTCATTGTTTGATTATTTACTTTCTGGATGTTGACCAATATTCTCCCCATTATTCAGAGAACACACTAACACTACATTTCCATGAAATTTCCAGTATCAGGCAATCTGATCTTGCGGTCCCTGCTATACCCAGAATGCGGTGACGAATGCTGTTGGGAAACTGTCAATCCACCAATTACAAATCAATATTTGTTCAAACTTCCAACTGGCTCACAGTGGAAGTGCTGGTAAGCAGTGATAAATTATTTACTCTGAGTCTAGTTCCTACTTTCAATTTGAGTTATAGTCAAGTATAAATAAGGGAATTTGGATAATTCGGTGTAAATAACTTAATGCAATTCTGTCACATTTAACTGTGAAGGAAACTATGGCAAATGGATTTGACAAGTAACGTAAATAGAAATCAATTGCATGAACTGGATCAAAATGATTCAAATGCTACAAAGCAAATGCCATTTGAAATAGGGATTTTTGAAAAGCTCTCATGGAGGGATAGTGGCCAATGGTAATGTAGTTGGGTTAATCCAGAGATGCAGGCAATTGCTCCAGATACAGGATTTCAAATCCTACTATGAAAACAAAGTAATGTAGATGCTAGAGATCTGAAATACAATGAAATCAGCAGGTCTGACAACATCTGCAGAGACAGAAACAAATTTGAGTTCAAAATGAATCTGGTGGTTAAGTGGTTAAAAACATTGCACTTTTTCAGTTTAGGCCTCAATACAAATCCTGAGGAACACCACTTTTCACTTGTTGCCCCAGTGAACCTCTGTTCACTAACTCTACTCTCTATCTTCTGCCACTCAAGTCAATCCCTGTAACAGGCCAATCATTGCTGTTGGTAAATTTGTATAAAGTTTCCCCTTTAAGATTCTGGATATATTTTCTTGCCAACTATGCCTGATCTGGTCATTATTGCTGCAGCTTGATGAAAATTGGCTTAGTGTAAGGAGGCAGAAAGTGATGTTTTTGTGATTGGAAGCCTGTGTACGCTGCTGTAGTTCAGGCTCAGTATTGGGTTCCTGATAGTTTTGATGTGTACATTAATCATCTAGACATGACTTCAGTAAGTTCATGGATGGCACAAAAGAGTTTGGTGATAAATCATGAGGATGGAAGCTTCAGATAACAGGACAATATGGACAAGATGGTCAAATGGGTTGAACAATGGTAAATTGAATTTAATTCTGAAAAGTATGGTGAGGACGAACAAGGCAAGAAAGTACATGTTGAGTTGGAATGCCTTATGAAATACAAAGGATTAGAGGGACCTTGGTCTGCATGTCAGCAGCTCCTTGAACAACACAGACAAGGTGATCAAGAAAACATGCAGGATACTTACCTTTATTAACCAAGGCATTGAATACAAGCAATACAAGCAAGGGAGATGGAGCTGTATAAAATGTTAGTTGTTATAGTAAAGTACTTTGTACAGTTCTGTTTGCCACACTGCAGGAAGGTTATCATTGTACAAGAGATGACGCAACAAAGGTTCACCAGGGATATTGTCTGGGCTAGACCAAATCAGCTATGAGGCTGGACTGGTAGGCCGGGCTTGTTTTCCTTAGAGTAGAGAAGGCCAGGGGACGGTCTGATTGAGATATATAAAGTTATGACCGGCATTGAAAGTGTAGATAGGGAGAAACATCTCGCCTTATTGTAGGATCAATAACCAGTGGAGATACTTATAAGATAAGGGGCAGGGGATTTGGAGGAGAATTGAGGAAATATTTTTCACCCAAAGGGTGATGGGTATCTGAAACTCACTGTTTAATACAGTCTTAGAACTAGGAACCCTCGAGATATTTACGAGGTATTTAGATAAGCACTTGTTACACAATAGCAAATGAGACAATGAACTAAGTGCTGGAAAATACGGTTACAGTAGATTTATGCTTGATGACTGACATGAACATGATAGGCTGAAGGGATTTTTTTCCATACTGCAAAACTCAATGACTCAATCACCAATTCAAAAGTTATATTTAATGTTCCATATGCTTGCTTCCTTTTCATTTTGCACTTCTCAAATTATGTGTTATGACCATACAAAGGTTTTGCATCCCTTTCAATAAAAAAGTTGAAAAATGTGGTGCTGGAAAAACACAGCAGGCCGGGCAGCATCCAAGGAGCAGGAGAATCTATGTTTCGGGCATAAGCCCTTTGAATAAACTACAAGTATATTCAAAAGAAAGTGCTGTACTCAGAGGGCATTAGGTGTAGATCTTTCTACCACAAGGAAATACTGAAACAAATAACATTGACCCATTTGAGGTGAAACTTAATAACTACATGCAAATTATGGAAGAGTAGGCCTAATAAAACGGATGAAGTCAGGTAAAAGGAGGCTCCTATTGAGCATAAATGCATACCTATTGTAGACCAGGTGGTGTTTAGGTTTTCTCTGTGCATTCTCAATTGTAAATGTAGTTATTGCTCTAATATCAGCCCTGAACCTCAGATTACATAGGATATATGGATCAGAAATAGTCTGTTCAGCCCAAAATGCCCATATTGGAGTTTAATTGAAAGTTAAGCCTGCTCCCATCTTTCCTCATCTAAACCTACCATTGTGGCCATCTTTTTTTCCTCCCTATGCTTGTCTAGTTTCCCCTCAACTGACTCTGTATTTTTCTCTTCAAGAACTCACTAGGTAGTGAGTTCCACACTCTAACAATTCTTTGGTTAAAGAATTTTCTTCTGAATTTCCATTGGATTTTTTGGTGATTATCTTATGTCAATGATTTTTTGCTACATTTTACTCCATAGGAGAAAAAAAATCATTATATTATATTCAATATTTTGTTAAAATACTTCTTATTTTGAAGACCACCTCTCAGCATTCCTTTTCTAGAGAAATGATATTCAGACTTTTTAATCTTTTCCTGATATGTATATGACATATTTCTGATACTATCTTTTTGCAAATCTTCTCTATATCCTCTTTAGTGTCATTGTATAATTATTTTTAATATGGCAACCTGAAAAGTACACAATATTCCAAATATTGTCTCAAGCAAAGTTGATGCACAGTTAACATAATTTTCCTATTTTTCAATTCTATCATTCTAGAAATAAAACATGATGCTTGGTTTTCCTTACTTTTTATGGCCTCAGTAACTTTGGAACTTGTCGTGGTTGATATATTTGCTCAATGAGATGCTGTTATTCCTTTATCCCATCTTGACTTGTGTCTTCAAAGTAACGAGTACCCTAGCAGAAAGTCAAACAATGGGTACGCATGTGGTGGAGAGAGTTTGCAGTCAAGAGTTGAACTCGAGCTTAACTTAATTATGTTAAAGTGGGGGAACAGTTTACTTCAACTTAATATTGTAGCAGTGAGAGGATTGGAGTCAGTGGCAAGGGAACAGAGTTTGTGATGAGACCAAAGACAATGGTCCAAATTTAGCTGTTGGAATGACAATGAAATTGTGAACATTCATCATCATTTCAGCTGAGAAACTGGCAGCAATCCACATTTGGGAATGTGGTTAAACCCTGAAAAACAGTCAGTAATTCACTTCTCTTGCACACATTGCAAAGCATAGTCATTTTACATTATTTAGGAATGACTTGCGTTCATGAGAAGTCCAATTTTCACACAATGAACATCAGTGGAGGGCATGGTGGTTAGCACTGCTGCCTCATAGCACCAGGAGCTTGGTTTGATTCCAGCCTCGAGTGACTGTGTGGAGTTTGCACATGAGTTTTCTACAGGTGCTGTGGTTTGCTCCCACAATCCAAAGATATACAGGTTAGATGGATCGGCCATACCAAATTGCCCATAGTGTTCAGTGTAGGTTAGGTGCATTAGTCAGGGGTAAATGCAGAGTAATAGGGTAGGGGAATGGGTTTGGGTGAGATATTCTTCGGAGGGTCAGTGTGGACTTGTTGGACTGAAGGGCCTGCATCCACATTGTAGGGATTCTATGATTGTAAAAATGTTTTTAAAAGTTATTCATTCTTGCATGAGGTAAAAATGGGTTTTCACAGCATACAAAGGTCATTATTACTTACAAATAAGCTCTATAATCCAAAAAAAAAATTTTATACCTGTAAATCTCAAATTGTCCCATTAAGACTAATAAAAACAAGAATTCATGAAAGTTTCTGCTTTAGTTCCATGAATATGTCCAAGCTTTATGCGTGATTGGCTGATTAATCTCCTTTGACGGCATCAGTGTTGCTGTATATCAGAAGGAAAGTAACATCAGAAATTGTGAAGTGTGTGATGCAGAGATTTCTTGATCTTTGCTTATAGCTTTATTCAAGGTCAGTAGTTAGCACTGTGGCCTTGTCACTGGCAGTAAAATTCTGATCATCAACTTCAGAACATACCTTTGTTAATTTAGAGGAAAATTGGACATGAAGCTGGACAAACGATCTGACGAAGTAGATTTAGTAGGAGTAAAGAGAGATACATTTCTCTGTAGCTCACCTTCTGTAGGGATCTGACTTAATATTACCTGAAGGCAGAACATCATTTTAAGAAGTGATACTTAGAGTTAGAGGGCAAAGACAGTATGCACAGAGAATAAATTGGACTGAGGGTTCAAGGGGTTTAACTTGCTGTGAGGTTTGAACAGACAAGAGCATTAATTATGTAGTTATTTAGTGAGCTTAAATAGTGAGGCCTTTTTGCTCATGTTTCTAAAATTGCTCCTGGGAGTGAACAAGTGTAACATACATTAGCAACTGACCCAGTGTTAATGAATTTTTTAGTTGTTAAGTGCTTTTTAAATAGCATTTAACATGGAGCATGCAAATTTACTCAGGATTTATTTGATTCTCAACTTTCAATCATTTTCTCCAATTGAAATTAGCAACAGAGCACCACAGGGAACAAGCAAGTTCAACTGGGCAAGCAAGGCAGGAGTGTGATTAACCAACTTGCCAAAGAACAGTCTTTCAGTGAGCAGTACAGCATGGATTGAGAGCCAAGTACCGTATGAGACTATATGGAGGGCAAGACTTGTACTACTGCTTTGAGGACTTAGAAACAGCCCTTTCATACTCTGCACTTTAGCATGTGCACTGCTCACATTCACTTTGATTTTTGGTAAGGAGGATGCAGAATTAAAAGCTGTTCACTCTGAACTTACTTTGTTAGTTTTTGGAATAAGCTAATTTCAAAGCACAATATCTTACTGGAATAAAGTCAACATGATGCTCAACATGTACAACATTGAGTATTTCTGGCCACTGAGAGGAGAAGTTACGTGGATTAGCAGCATCCAGCACTCCGCTATATTGCTGAGGTATGGAATGCCCTATTCCAGCAAGTGTCAATACTGATATCCCTCTTAATCGCTCTTTACTTTGGACAGCTGTCCTGTTACATTTTCTTGTTATAAAATAATTAATATTGATTGGAGGCTGGACATGTATGCATTTTGGAAGGACATCTTGGTCAGCATTTGTCATTCGAGGAGAAAGTGAGGACTGCAGATGCTAGAGATCAGAGCTGAAAATGTGTTGCTGGAAAAGTGCAGCAGGTCAGGCAGCATCTAAGGAACAGGAGAATCGAAGTTTCGGGCATAAGCCCTTCTTCAGGAATCTGTCATTCACCATTTGTCATTCACCAACATCAAGTGAAGAGCCAAGGAGACTTTTGTCAGTTGGGTGATATTGTCCAAGCTACAAAGCTGGTCAATTATATTTTTACCACCATTTATGTAGTTGTAGGCAGTCCTTCACCTTTACAACAGAAAGCATTTCCTGCTCTTTCAAAGTTATGATAGCATGCAAATGCCAACATAGAAATTATTCAAGTTTCCACTCATTGTCCAAGATGCGCCTATGCTGCACATAGTTTTAGGGAATTTAAGGTGTTCAATTATAGAGTTAGAGAGTCATACCCACTCATGCAAACAGAGCCTTCAGTCCAATTTGTCTGCTCCAACCAGACATCCCAATCTGACCTAGTCCCATTTACCAATATTTGCTCCATATTCCTCTAAACCCTTTCTATTCATAAACACATCCAAGATGCCTTTTAAATGTTGTAATTGGACCAGCTTCCACCACTTCTTCTGGCAGCTCATTCCATTCACGTATCACCCTCTATGTGAAGAAGTTACCCCTTAGGTCCATTTTAAATCTGCTCCCTCTTAACATAAACTTATGTCCTCTTGTTTCAAGCTCCCCCACCCTTGGAAAAAGACCTTTGCTATTCACTCTACTATGCCTCTCATGATTTTATAAACCTCTCAGCCTTTGATGGTCCAGGGAAAAAGGCCCCAGTTTATTCAGCCTCTCCCTTTAACTCAAACCCTTCAGTCCCGGCAGCATCCTTGTAAATCTTTTCTGTCTCCTCTCAAGTTTAACATTTTTCTTCAAGCAGGTCAACCAGAATTGTATGCAGTACTATAAAGGCGACCTCACCAATATCCTGTAGAGTTGCAACTCCTGTACTCAATGTTATGACAAATGAAGTCAAGCGTGCCAAATGCCTTTCTTCAGCATTCTGTCTACCTGCGACTCCACTGAATCTAAACCGCAAGGTCTCTTTGTTCAACAATACATCTCAGCACCCTACCAATAACTGTATAAGTCCTGCACTGGTTTGCCTCATCAAAACGTAACACCTCACATTTGTCTAAATTAAATTCCACCTGCCACTCCTCGGTCCTTTAGCCCATCTGAACAAGGCCTTGTTATACTTTGCGATAATCTTCACTATCCATTATACCATCCGCTGAAGAACAGGATGTAAGATTAGTCTCTGGGAAATAGTTTTCTAATGCAAGATGGTTAATACCAGTCACCTCTGTTAAATCCAACATTCCCAAAGAGTCTGTAATGAATAATATTCATAAATGATGAGTGACAGTAACTAAAGCGAGCCACTTATATTGCACTTTTAACATATAAAACATCCAAGGCACTACAGAGGAGTTTTATCTCACAAAATCTGACACTAGGCGAGACAAAGAAGTATTAGGGCACGTAATTGAAAGTTTAGAATGGTAGGTCTGCAGGGTATAACTTTTGGCTAGGGCTACTTCAATTTAACTAATTACTAGCTCCTGAAGCAATATTTCAACTCTAAGAAAATCAAATACAGGCTCATTAAAATATCCTAGTTCTTGATTGTAATGCTGAATCTTAATTTCAAAGGTCTTACACCAGTGTAACAGAATGAAAGTGAAAAATATAAAAGGCAATTAAATGAAGCACTGAAAATAATATTAAAAACAATAAAAGCAATTGTTTTTTGTATTTTAACAAACTCACAGGAAGCAGTTAACCACAACAAGAATAGCATTTACTGCCTTTAAGAAGATGATGATGAACTACCTTAGTGATTTACTATATCATTTCAGAATACAGCTAAAGGTCAATTGTATTGCTGTGGATAGTGTCATTTATAGACAAGTTCTAATGATGATGTCAGATATCAGTTCTTAAAGATCATGAGTGAATTATATTGAGTTTTACAACAATCTGCTTGCTTCTTTGTCACCATTATGGAAAGTACATTTTTTTAATTACAGAATTATTTAGTGAGCTAACTTCAATCCACAGACTACCATGTAGGGGTTTGAACCTGTGTTTCTGGATTAGTAGTGCAGGCCCCCAGCTTGGTACTTCTGCAACAAAATCATTGTTTTGTTGCATTATTAGTATTAGTATCACTAGCAAAGCCAATGTTGATTGCCCATCTGCAATTGCTATTAAGAAAAGGGTAGCAATCTACCTTCTTGAATCATTGCAATCCTTGTAGTTTAGGTACGCTCACAGTGCTGTTAGGAAACTAGTTCTAACAGTGCAGGAACAATGATATAGTTCTAGGTTAAGATAGAGTAACCTGAGATGGGAATTTGCAGGATGTGGTATTTCCATGTGGCTACTACCCTTGTCCACTTAGTTGCTAAAAGTTGCTGATTTGGAAATTACTGTTTATGGTATTTCAGTAAGTTGTTTCAGTGCATCTTGTAGGTGGTACACATTATGGGTGACTTTGTGCCAATCAAGTGAGCTGCTTTTCCACTAATTCTTCAGTGTTGTTAGAATATACGGTAAGTAAAGAGAAATGAAAGATGTAATAATATGGCTTTAATGCCCAAATTACAAAGTGCAAGTATGGTCTAACGTGCAAACAAACATACAAATGTTAGTTGTGGGATGGGAGTGTGGTTCAGAGGTAAACGCATATATTCCTTCAAGGAGCATTGTCACCTGACTACTTACTGCTAATACAATTTTCTTAAATTATCACAAATGGCTGACAATCTAACCAATTTTTTCAGTCTTCGAGTATGAATGGTAATACACCAGAATCATAGATGGCAACATTAACCATCCCATAATGAGCTGGAAACATCAAAATGTGGAGCTGGGGGAGATTATAGGTCTATGTATGGAAATGTATTCACAAAACATCACAGATATGTTTTTTTTTGTTATAGCAAAAGTTATGGGAATTTTGTGTGTCCTACCATAGAGAATTGGATTCTCCATGACCATACTTCAGTCATGATCTCATTGCAAATTAATTCACATACACAGACTTCCCAGTACCAGGAAAAGTGACAGAAAAAGGGCAGTGGAAGCTGCCAGATCTCTTCAATTCCAATAGGAGCAAGGTTGTTCCACAAACACTTCAAGGACACATTTGTTCCACTTTCTGCCAATTGCAGCTATCTTTTCCACTCCCTCCGGCCTCAATTTCTGCACCCAATGCCTAATGCTCAACTTGTTCCCATGCACCTTCCTGACTTCCATACCTCAAGACTGTGAGTCAATCTCTTCCAAGTAAATTCTGAAGGATGCATTGGCTCAAATTGTTTCTCCCTGATGATACCAGGCATTGCAATTCAGCTAGGCTAATTAGAAATGAATTCAATTAACAACATGGAGCAGCTGCATCATCAATGATAAGACAGTGAACTTGGCTTCAGGAAAAGACAGGTAGTCCCTTGTGTCTCATATGATGGACGCAGCATGTCGCTTTTACCAAGCTTATGTTTTTGGCTCACGGCATTGCCTTGGGTGTAGAGCTGACTCATGGCTGAAAATCTCATGCAAGAATATGTCCACAGTTGACAGTTCTGCTTATTGGTTCCAATAAAGCATCTGCTGACCATCCCTTTATGGTCAGAGTTGCCTTGGCAACACAGTGCATTGTGCTGTTTGATTATTAGTAAAATACACTCCTTTATTCTGTCCTCTTCTAATTATTATTCAGAAGCTGTGCACAATTCCCTCTGAAACATGCATGATCGCACATCACAGTTTAATTGCAAGTAAAGCAGAAACTAGATTCTGGATTAGTGGTGCTGGAAGAGCACAGCAGTTCAGGCAGCATCCAAGGAGCAGTAAAATCGACGTTTCGGGCAAAAGCCCTTCATCAGGAATAAAGGCAGACAGCCTGACGGGTGGAGAGATAAGCTAGAGGAAGGT
>NC_057715.1:20941796-20955769 GCF_004010195.1 Chiloscyllium plagiosum
GGGAAATATATCCCTGGTGGTGGGGTCTTTTTGGAGGTGGCGGAAATGTCGGCGGATGATTTGGTTTATGCAAAGATTGGTAGAGTGGAAGGTGAGCACCAGGGGCGTTCTGTCCTTGTTACGGTTGGAGAGGTGGTGTCTGAGGGCGGAGGGGCGGGACGTGGACGAGATGTGTTGGAGGGCATCATATAAGGAAGAGAAAAAAGATTATGCTGATCGGGTTAAATAAAGTTAAAAATCACACAACACCAGGTTATAGTCCAACAGGTTTAATTGGAAGCACACTAGCTTTTGGAGCGACGCTCCTTCATCAGGTGACAATCACCTGATGAAGGAGCATCGCTCCGAAAGCTAGTGTGCTTCCAATTAAACCTGTTGGACTATAACCTGGTGTTGTGTGATTTTTAACTTTGTACACCCCAGTCCAACACCGGCATCTCCAAATCAGGGTTAAATAAAGAGGAACATTGGAAATTCATGCGAAGCTCAAACACTGGCATCGTCCTGTGCAGATAAATGGTCAGTTTCTGTGCAGCATATTCTTTGCAAATTCTGAAAATATTTATTAACATCTTTGGAAAGTTAGCCAATCCTGTCACAATGTTGGCAAAGATATGGAGAAGTATTTGCAGATCGTGTACAGATCCAATGGCAGACTGAGAAGAATCAATAATGTAAGTTTAGGTCTATCATCAAAAATGCAAAGATTAAAGTTTCATGAATGATCTAATTGTATGCCTGGTGTTGCTCAGGTGCCATAAAAAAAGTGAATTTGTTGGTTTTCAAGCCTTTTCAGCACAAGAATAAACCATAATCACAAAGTAATTTCAGTAAAAGTTAATTTGATTTCCTCTGTGCTTAGTTTGCAATTTTTCAATATTACAAAGTTAGTAACAGTCATAAATTTTGTTACAAGATCTTTTTACACTCTTCAGCAATGTTTTATAATTCCTATTTGGTGATAATGGGGGAAGGAGGGGTTGGGGAGTTTAACTATTAATTGCAAATATGTTTTTATCTGGAGAACGCATGAAGAAAGAGTAATTTATGCTACATGACAATACATTGCTTTGAGTTCAAAAGTTAATACATGTTCACATGAACATTCTAAACTACGAAACAATTATCTTATACAATAATCAAACCTTCAAATTAAACTAGCTTCAATATCAATGAAATCATTCCTCAGCATATTTTTCATATCATTTCCAGTGTGTTGAAAGCATCACAAACTCTCACTCCTAGTGCAGAGATTGAGGTGATGAGCCTTATATTTCATGAAGTTTAGAAGAATGGAAGGTCATGTGATTGAAAAACATAAAAGTTTCAAGGGACTTGACAGGGCAGTGCTCCATTTCAGTGGCGTACCCAACACATGAGCTTCTCAGTGCCAGGAAAACAGTATGCTGATTATCAAGGTCTGCTATTCCCAGAGTCATAATAAACATTCCTGACTTTATAAAACTACACAAAATTCCCCATACACCAGTCATTTAGACTCAGAGTAACAGAAAGCATGGATCAGGTTTCTATACTTAAAGAAAACGATTTATTGCAAAGAAGTGACTATGGCACAATTGGTCAGGATGTTCGGCTGTTAATCGAAAGGTTGTTGGTTTGAGACCATCCAGGCGTGGGGTTAACTCTGTTTCCATTTCATCACTTTAGTGGGATAGGCAATGGCCTGATCATATTACCGCTAAACTATTAATCCAGAAACTCAGCTAATGTTCTGAGGATCCAGCTTCAATCTCAGCATGGGAGATGGTGGTATTTGAATTCAATAGTTAGGAGTGGCATAGTGGGTCAATGGTTAGCTCTACTGCCTCACAGCACCAGGGACCCAGGAGCTGTCTGTGTGGAGTTTGCACATTCTTTCCAATGTCAATGTAGCTCTGGTTTTCTCCCACAGTCCAAAGATGTGTAAGTTAGATAGATTGGCCTGGCTAAATTGCCCATTGTGACAAAAGGTCTGCAGGCTCATGGATTAGCCATGAGAAATGCAGGATCACAGGAATAGAGTAGGGGTGTGGGTCTGGGTGGGATTTTCTTCAGAGTGCCATTGCAAACTGGGCTGAATAGCTTGATTCCACATTGCAAGTGAGTCTATTGAAAAAAATTGATGCTAGCTACAGAAGAAAGTCAATTATGAACTATCTACATACAACTAACTCTACTCAGTGGAACTGTAATTCACTTTATAAACTCCCTCTTACACATGCAGACAGACACAGACAGGAAAAAGAATGTAATAGAAAGAGGGATGCTGCTCAGTAATCCCTGTTCAAAGGATTTACTGAGTTTTTTGGCCTTTCAGAATATATTGCTCTTTGATTTCGCTTCACCAGATATTTTCACTTGTTTATGTTGGAAATTGGGGTACTCTTTGAAACTCTTTGAAAATTTTCTATGAAGCATGAGTTTGACAGCAGTACCTAGCCTTCTACAAATGGAGGCATTTGAAAATAAATGAAAGGTGATAAGAATCCCGGAGGTCATAATGTTCAATTGCACAGATCAAAGTTGTTGAGGATGAACCTCTAGAGAAGGCACTTAACTTATTAACAAGATGTCAATTATTACATGATAGCAAAACTTAACAAAATGTAGATTACCACGCAATACCAAAACTTCACAAAATCTAGATCATTACACGATAGCAAAATTAACAACTTATACAAACTTTGTGATTATTTTAAAATAGATAAACAGAAATCAGGGAAGAAAATTCTGACCCATTCGAGATCTCAAAGTAGACATCATTTTTTCCACCTGGCTGCATTTCAGAATAAATTTGTGGAGTCTAATATAGTCTCCAAAATGAATCCATTCAGAACAAAACTATATATAACAGGTTGAAGAGAACAAATACTCTACTCCTGATTATATAAAAACTTAAGGACTAAGAGCAATAGTAAGTAATTGCGCCTCTTGAGTCTGCTTCGATGACCCATATGATCATGGCTGATCTTATCACGGGCTCAACTCCACTCTCCTGCCTATTCTCCATAACCCTTCAACCCGGTACTAATTAAAAATCAGGCTATCTCCTTCATAAAGTTATTCAGTGTCCTAGCATCCTCAGCTTCATAACCTTTTGACAGGAGTATGTCTTCTCATCTCTGTTTTAAATCTGCCGTTATCCTAAAACTATGGCCTCTCTTTCTAGATTGCCCCACAAGTGGAAACGATCGCACTGTGTGTACCTTGGCAAACCCCTTTAGCATTGTATATGCTCCAATTAGATTGTCTCACATTCTTCTACACTCTAGAGAGTTTAGGTCTGAACAGCTCAATCTCTCTTCATCAGAAAAACCCACATCTCTGGAATCAATCAAGTGAACCTCCTCTGAACTGCCACCAATGAAGCTACATCCTTCCTTGAGTAAGGAGACCAAAACTGTACACAATAATCCAGATACAATCTCACAAATGCCTTTTGCAGTCTAGATTGTTTCTTATGTTACTTTGGTGGTAGAAGTAATCATATTGCTGAAAATGTTATGTACTGGGGGAGTACTTATTGTGGAAGCAAAATCAAAGGTGTTTTATTCTGCTACAAAAGGATCCAGTGCAGCAGAACATTAAAAGTATGTTCCTCTTAAATTAGACTCCCAATGGTGTGGAAACAGGCCCTTTGCCCCAACAAGTCCACACCAACCCTCCAAAGAATAACCCACCCAGACCTATTCCTCTACATTTACTCCTGACTAATACACCTAACACAATGGGCAATTTAGCATGGCCGATTCACCTGGCCTGCACATCCTTGGATTGTGGGAGAAGACCAGAGCACACCCACGCAGACATAGGGAGAATGTGCAAACTCCACACAGACAGTGGCCTGAGGTGGAATTGAACATGGGTCCCTGGCACTGTGAGGCAACAGTGCTAACCACTGAGTCACCATACTACCCTAAAAGTGCATGCCAATGCACATTTTTAACATTGTTTTAAAAAAGGGAAGAATTTGCACTTGTGTAGCATCTGCAGCTTCAGATGTCTCCATGCATTTTACTGTCAATACTATACTTTACGAACTACAATCACTCTGGTAATATAGTAAACAAAGCATACAAATCACACACAGCAAAACCCTACAAACAGTGCAGTGTAAGAGCGTTAAAGGCCATGTTTTAATTTTTCTGTGTCATTTCAGCTACAGGACTAAATTGGGAAAATAACTGTATTAAACACAGAGGATTGATGCAAATTGACTGCCTTTGGTAAAAGCAAATTACTTGACAATCATTGCAAAGTGCTGTTTAAACAGCTGCTTGTTCCAGCAATAGAGAAAGCCTAGTTACAGGTTTGTTGGAATCAGGGAGCTGTTTACAAATAGAAATTTGACAAGTAGCAAATACCAGATCAATCTCTGAAATGGCGACAAGTTACCAGAGAGAACTAGGAGAAGGAATAGGCCATGCAGCCTTTCTAAGTTACTTCACCATTCATTATGATCATTCTCAACTTACCAATGGCAACGGCTGCCTGCCTCCCAACATTGCCAGACGGCTGGATTTTAAAAACAGGGAGGTTATTCTGCAACTGTATAGGGTGCTGGTGAGGCCACTTCTGGAGTGCTGTGCCCAGTCTTGGTCTCCTTACTTGAGAACAAATGTACTGGCACTGGAGGGGTGTAAAGTAAGTTCACTACGTTAATTCTGGAGTTGAGAGGGTTGGGATTATGCTCATTTGAGTTTAGAAGAGGGAGAAACATATAAAATGATGAAGTGAACGAGTAAGTGGGAAGCAGGAGGTTGTTTCTACCGGTGGGTGGTACGAACACTGAAGTGTATAGCCTTAAAATAAGGGGGAGCCGATTTCGGACTCATCGAGGAGGAATTTCTTCTCCCAAAGGGTTGGAATTTTCTGTCCAGTTAAGCCATTGAGGCTACCTCATTGAATGTTTTAAGGCAAAGGTAAATAAATTTTTGAACAGTAAAGGAATTAAAGGTTTTGGTAAGTGGGCTGTTAAGTGGAGATGAGTCCACGAAAAGCTCAACCACAATCTTATTAAATGATGGTGCAGGCTTGAGGGGCCAGAAGGCCTCACCCTGCTCCTATTTCTTATGTGTTTATGTTATAATAGCTATATGATTGACTCATGTAGCTGGATAGCTTTGGCCTAAAAATGTTCAGGTGAGAAGCCATTGGACCTCTAGTAGTGAAGGAGATATTTTCTTCTCTTCAGTATAGAAAGCATTTCAAGCCAAATATAGCCAGGTTATTTTCCCTCATCAGCTGCTATAATTTGTGACTTTATAATTAATACATCAGTGACCTGTATAAGTGTGAACCAGTCATCTCTCAAACAAGTCAAAATATCCGGAGAGGGAAAAATGAGATGCAACGCTGCCAAATCAGCAAAAGACTGGTCTCGGCAAACCCTTTGGATAGAGACCACTGAGCTGCCTTCCCAGTCTTTGCCTCCTTTTATAATGCCCTAGTTACTTCTGTGTCTGTCTTATGTGTGTCAGAAGAGATGTGTTTTCGGTGGTTCGAGTTTTAACTAGTAGAGTTAGATATCAATAATCCATCACAATTTTCCTGTAGCTGGAATCTATTTATTTGTAATAAGTGTCCTTTCTTATTAAGTATTGAAGTCTTATCCTTGACTTCTGTCAGCCTGGATCTAGGTGACAAGTAAATAGGAGAATTTTGAATGCTTTTTTTGAAAATCTTTAACTTTTGTGATGATTCTGGGATAGCAGAGCTTGAGCTCCAGTGTACTATCTGGTGAAGTATAACAGGTCAGGTTGTCTGTTTTAATGATATTGATTGAAGTAAAAAGGTTGTATAAATATTACAGAAATTAATTTCAAAATCACATTAGATATTGATCACTATAATGATAGGCATACCTGAATTGACACCTTTGAATTTTTATATTGATAGGTGATTCAGCTATCTATAGCGGGGCCTTTAAATTTCCTGCTTACGTTCAACACATAATACAATAGGAAGTTTACAGTCATTTCTAAGATATACATGTACCTCACATTGGTATATGGCCAATGTATAATTTTATCTTATTTTCTTATATCCTAAAAGTTGCCACTCATTTGGTAATCCTCTGATCTCCAGTTCAGAAAATTGTAAGTTCAAATCACACCCCAGACACTTGATTGTGAAATGTAGACTGATTCAGGTGCAGTATGGAGACAGTGCTCTTTAGATGCTAAGTAATGGGATGTTCAAACAAATCTCTTATCTGCCTTCTCAGGTAGGCATAATAGATGTCAGTTCACTATTTGAAGGAGCACAAGGGAGTTAGATTAGTTGAACTGAACATTAATATTTGTCAGTGTTAGCTGTATTGATGCTGGTTTTCCTGCATTTTAAAAATATTTCACTGGCTGTAAAGTGTTTTAGAACATTCCAAGATCATGAACGATACTTTCACAATGTTGATCTGGTACAAGGTTACTTAGCCCTTGAGTTTTTTTTCAGAGAGGGGGTCACTGGCCAGGCTCCATTGTGTCTGAAGTTTGAATGGTTCACTGGGGCCTCATTGTTTACCCTAACAGATAGTGCTTCAGGTCAAAAGCTTGAAAAGTCTTTTGAAAAACTGATATAGTTAAGGGGTGTGGGCAGCTCTCTCGCTGCACAGTTCAATTCAGTTTGGGAGTGAGTTGAGCTAGAGTCACAGGGAAAACTGAAAACCTTCTCTCTGTTCTTCTACCCTTATGACTTTGAACTGCCCTTATGATTTCGCCTGTGCCATTGTTTACTGTTTGTATTAAGGAATGTGTGTATTGGGACTGTTGCAAGTATTTGTGGAACAGCATCATTACATTGGGTTTGGGTAGGATAAGTTATCTGGTATTCTATTTCTGTTCTTTGTGTTTCATTCCGTAATTTTGTAAATACATTTTGTTTGTTTAAAACTTGGCAGTCAACCCAGCTAATTTACCCTGGGAATATCCACCATTCACCTCATTAAACAAATTGCAAAGTTACAGCCTGGGCTACTGCTTAAAAATGTTTTGAGGGGTTTGGCCTCACTCATGACAATACTATATAAGTGTAATTCTTCCAATTCTTTCCACATTAATTATTCATACTTTCTTATAAGATTCTATTCGAATTGGGCTAATCATCTTTGCAACTTCTCAATTCAGAATTAGATAAATAGCAAACAATTTCTGTTTTTCTCTTCCTTTTATTTAAACAGCAGTGTAGTTGTCTATCTGCAATATAAATGTTTCTTCAGTGTAGAAGAACAGCACTATATCATGTACTTGTCGCCTGTTTTTTACCCTTCTTGCAACTGTTCTAAATGAGTTGTGGAAATCCACTATTTTCATTGAGGACTAGGAATGAATCCAGGTGTGCACTTCTAACTTTAACAAGTTGATGGCAGGCTGCTGTATCAATACAGAATATGACTTTCTGATACTTTCAATTCTCTAGAAAGTTAAGTCTTTTATTCAAAGGATTGCTGTCATCAACGCCAGGAGTGCTATTTGTGTATAGTCAATGACACTCATTGTAAGATTGCTCTTTGATGGAACATAGCTGTTCTCTGGTAGCTTTATTGGTGATCTTATCTGTCAATTTTACAATCCAATATTATTTCTGCCAATGAGATAAGTATGCCACTCTACCAACTTGATAATATTCTTTTGGAGTTCAACATTGTTTTGCATCACAGGTAAGGTGGTTCAGAAGTTATTTAGCATACTTGCCTTCATTGCTCAGACCTTTGATGTCGGGGTTGGGACGTCATGTTGAAGTTATAGAGGGCATTGGTGAGGCCTCTTTTGGACAAAAGTGTGCAGTTCTGGACACCCTGTTTTAGGAAGGATATTATTAAACTAGAGGGCTCAGAAAAGATTCGCCACAATGTTGTTGAATTGGAAAGTTTGTGTTCTAAATATAGGCTGTATAGGCTGGGACATTTTTCACTGGAGAATAGGAGATTGAGGGTGACCCTTATTGAGGCTTATAAAATCATGAGGACCACAGATAAGGTGATTACCAAAGATCATTTTCCTAAGGTGGGCAAGTGCAAAACTAGGGTGTATGTTTTTAAGATGAGAGGAGAAAGATTTAAAAAGGACATGAGGAGCAATCTTTATACACAGAGAGTGGTTCATGCATGGAATGAACTGCCAGAGGAAATGGTGAATGCAGGTACAGTTACGGCATTTAAAAGACATTTGGATCAAAACATGAATAGCAAGTGTTTAGAGGGATGTAGGCCAACACAGGCAGGTGTGAATAGTTCAGTTTGGGAACCAGTTAGACTAGTTGGACCAAAGTATCTGTTTCTATGTTGCATGATTATGGCTATGACCAGTTCCAAAAACGTACAACTCAGATGGCCTCCTTCTTCAAGGACCGCAATTACCCCCCGACGTGGTTAGAAGAATGAGGGGGGATCTTATGGAAACAAATAAAATTATGAAGGGGATAGAAGTAGGAAGGATGTTTTCAGTGGCAGGTGAAACTGGGACAAGAGGACATAGCCTCAAGATTAGAGGGAGCAGATTTACGACTGATTGGAAAGGAACTTCTTCACCCAGAGGGTTGTTAATCCATAGAATTCCCTGCCCAGTGAAGTAATTGATGCTACTTCAGTAAACATTTTTAAAGCTAAGGTAGAATCTTTTGAACAATAAAAAATTTAAGGGATACAGTGAGAGCGCAGTAAGTGGAGCCGAGTCCATGAAAAGATCAACCATGAATTTATTGAATGGCAGAGCAGGACCGAAGGGCCGATGGATGACTTCTGCTCCTAGGTCTTATCTTCTAAATGGGCTGAAAAAATAGCAAATGGAGTTCAATCTGGATAAATGCGAGGTATTGCAATTTGGGACAACAAACAAGGGTACGGTTTTTACAATTTCAGCACCGCCTTCCTAACCTGCAATCTTCTTCCTGACCTCTCCGCCCCCACCCTAGTCTGACCTATCACCCTCACCTTGACCTCTTTCCACCTATCACATTTCCGACGCCCCTCCCCCAAGTCCCTCCTCCCTACCTTTTATCTTAGCCTGCTGGACAAACTTTCCTCATTCCTGAAGAAGGGCTTATGCCCGAAACGTCGATTCTCCTGTTCCCTGGATGCTGCCTGACCTGCTGCGCTTTTCCAGCAACACATTTTCAGCTCTGATCTCCAGCATCTGCAGACCTCACTTTCTCCTCTATGACTATTAAGCATATTAACTGTTCGGAACAGGTGATTGGTACAATTATATATATCCATCAGGAGACCATGCCAGACTACACCTAAATTGAACTGCCCAATGCTCCACCTGATTGCATAATTTATCACCACTGGCAGAGATTCAGATTAGTTCATGGGTTAACCTTTCTTATCTATTGCCTGATATAGCAAAAACAATGATCAGCAACTACTTCCTCAAAAATGGATGGAGTCATAAAGGCAATCCACAATCTTCTGAAGAATTTTCAACGTGTTCTCAGCTGAACGGGGCGGCACGGTGGCACAGTGGTTAGCACTGCTGCCTCACAGCGCCAGAGACCCGGGTTCAATTCCCGCCTCAGGCAACTGACTGTGTGGAGTTTGCACGTTCTCTCCGTGTCTGCGTGGGCACCCTCCGGGTGCTCCGGTTTCCTCCCACAGTCCAAAGATGTGCAGGTCAGGTGAATTGGCCATCCTAAATTGCCCTTTAGTGTTGGGTAGGGGGTAAATGTATGGATGGTTTGCGCTTCGGCGGGGCGGTGTGGACTTGTTGGGCCAAAGGGCCTGTTTCCACACTGTAAGTAATCTAACCTAATCGAACAATGTTGATTTTTCTAACCCAATGTGAATAAGAAGTCCATTGAAAGTGCCCATTTTGGGGGTCCAAAGGTGCAGGTATCTTATAAAACCTCATTCATTATGTCCATGTGATTTTGTTTTTTGCTAGCTTTTGAAATGCCTTCCTTCAGCAAACAGTGAAATGAAAACAAGTGGCTTTAGCTATCCTTGCATTTTCTAGATACTCATCAATAAATAAGAGTAGAGTCAGGAGGTTCAATACTCATATTGTTTTCTTGGCAATAGGTATCCTGCCCTTCACTAGTGGGATAGCGCAGCAGGTCAGGCAGCATCAAAGGAGAAGCCCTTCTTCAGGGCTTATGCCCGAAACGTCGATTCTCCTTCTCCTTTGATGCTGCCTGACCTGCTGTGCTTTTCCAGCAACACATTTTTAAGCTCTGATCCCCAGCATCTGCAGTCCTCACTTTCTCCTTCACTAGTGGGATGTCTTGTACAGTTGTGGTGTCATTCAGTTCATTTTATAGATTTGAATCAGCAAGTTGAGTCAGAGAAAGTAATATTGTATATTGAAGCTTTGTGGCAGTCATTATGATACCTATTTATTCCACTGACTGCTAGATGGCATTTTTTTTTCCATTACAACAAGTCCCAGGATGCCCAGGATGTCTTTTTATCAGATGTGATAGAATGCTGACAATCTACTTATTTTCACAGTGTAATATAAATCTATCCATTTTCTCATCTGAGATGGGACCAAAATGACTTACATGCTTGTGAATACAAGTCAGTCATGTCATACTGAACTGAAGATATTTGACTCTCCTAGGTTAAAAAACGTGTTGTTTTTTGTAGAAAATAATGCAATAACTGTAGTCGATTTTACTCTAAGCTATGCTTCAAAGGATGCAGGAAAGAAAGGTTTGTGGTCAGATAGGGTTTTTCTTGACCCAAGTGTATTCCAAAACATTTTGCAGTTAATGAGCTGCTTTTAAAGTTTCGTCATCGTTGCAATGTAGGAGATATAACAGTGTAGTTGAAGGCAACAACGTTCCACAAACAGCAAGGTAGGAATGACTAGATCTTTTATTATTTCCCCCCCCCCCACACTACCGCCTAACTGCGGTAGTGCTTATTTTATCCCCAGCACCCATGGTGTGTGTGTGTGCAGGTGTGAGACACAGTGAAAGACACAAGGTGCACAAATCTTTATTCAAATTTCCACCACCAGGAAGAAAGGAAACACCCAAGTTGCCAGTGTCAAGCCATGCCCTTAACATTAAAGGGCAGTGCTGTGTGATCAAACAGTGAAGGGGAGGGTAGGGATTAAATCAAAATAGAGTTGGAGGGAGAAATGATGCACTCCACTCCCTGCGGCGCCCACCTCTCCCTGAACAACTCCAGGGTGTTGGTCGACACCGCGTGCTCCTTCTCCAAGGACACCCAGGCTCTAATGTAACGGCGGAAGAGGGGCAGGCAGTCGGCCCTAACGACCCCCTCCACGGCCCGCTGCCTGGACCTGTTGATGGCCAGTTTGGCCAGGCCCAGGAGCAGACCCACGAGGAGATCTTCAGACCTGCCCTCCTTCCTCCGTACCGGGTGCCCAAAGATCAGGAGCGTGGGACTGAAGTGCAGCCAAAAACAGAGGAGAAGGTTTTTCAGAAAATCAAAAAGGGAGTGCAAACGCCCACACACACTATACACGTGGTCCACGGACCCCACAGCGCCACAGAACAAGCAGTTGGGCTGGGACTCCGTGAACCACCGCAATCTGCAGTTGCAGGGGACTGCTGCGTGCAGCACCCTCCACCCCAGATCCCCGAGAGAAAGGGGGAGGACTCCCGCGTAGAGAGCCCTCCACTGGGGATCCCCACCGCCCGGTGGCAAATGGGCACGCCAAGGCGTGTCCGGACGGTGGATGAGGGAGAAGAGGTGGACGGTGTGCAGCAGCAGTCTGTACAGGGCTCTCCTGTTCACCTCCCTAAACGAAACAAAGTTAAAATTTCGGAGGCGGCTCAGGTTGTGGGGCACAGGCTCCCGCGGGAAGTACGGGACCTTGGGGCCAATGTGAAATTCCGTCCGGGCTGGGGTGAGCTCGGACGGGATCCCACCGCACGCCTGAGCGTCCTCCAACTGGTGTACTACGTCGGGTCCGAGCACCGCCGTTTTGAGGCGTCGGATGGCGGTGGCCACGTACTGGACGTCTACCGCCGCCCTGTCTGCTATGTCCTGCGGCAGCGTCCAGCCCAGGTCCCCGGCACGTCCCTGACCCTGGTCACCCTCACCGCCACAGCCCTCCCCTCCGACAGCCAATCGAACCAGTGAGTACGGAGGTGCGGATTCCTGAGCAACGGCTCCCTGACGACAGCCGCTGCTCCAGCCGGAGGGTAGGCGCGACGCGATTCGACCATGTTCCAGACAGTGATCAGGTCCTGGTAAAAGACAGGCAGCGTCTTGAGGGCGACCTGCAAACCGTCACGGTCGACGAACAGGAGCTGCGTGTCGTAGTTGAGGTTACGCACCTGGCGGAAAAAATACGTCGCCAGGGCGCACCACTTAGGAGGAGGCTCGACGTAAAGGTATCGCCGCAAGGTCTGAAGGCGGAACGTCGCGACCTGGGTGCGGGCGCACACCAGCGACTGACCGCCCTCCTCAATAGGGAGACTCAGAACCTGCGCAGTGACCCAGTGTATCTTTTTGTCCCAGAAGAGGTCGACCAACGTTCTCTGGATGTCAGCGACAAAGCCAGGAGGAGGGACCAAAGTGATCAGCCGTTACCACAGCATGGCGGCCACCAGCTGGTTTATGACCAGAACTCGACTCCTGTAAGATAGCACTCGGAGCAGTCCTGTCCAGCGGCCGAGGCGAGCCGAGACTTTGGCCTCCAGCTCCTGCCAGTTGGCCAGCCAGGATTCCTCAGCCGGCTGAGGTAGACCCCCAGGTAGAGGAGATGGGTGGTACTCCAGCTGAAACACCATAACTCCTCCGGCAGAGAGTCCACCCACCACGGACCAACCAGTAGTCCGGAACATTTGGCCATGTTGATCCTGGTGGAAGATGCTGCAGAGTACACGGCCTGGCACTCGTGCATCCTCCCCAGGTCAGCCGGGTCGGTGAAAGTGAGGAGCACGTCGTCAGCGTAGGCAGAGAGGTCCAACCCCGTGCCCGCGCCGCGCAGAACCAGCCCTGACAACCTTCTCCGCAAGAGCAGCAGGAAAGGCTCCACGCACAGGGAATGCAGCTGGCCGGACAGGGGCAGCCTTGACGGACTCCTCTCCCGAAGCGTAGGGGCGCCATCAGGGACCCGTTAACTTTAACCAGACACTCTGCGGCGGCGTACAAAAGTCGGATCCGGGCGACGAACAGCGTCCCGAACCCGAATGTCCACAGAGTCCCGAGCAGGTACTCGTGATCGACCCTGTCGAACGCCTTCTCCTGGTCGAGAGACAGGAAGGTGCTCGGCAGACCAGCCCGTCGACAGAAATGGATCAGGTCCCGGACCAGGTGGACGTTGTCGTGTATCCTCCGGCCCGGGACGGTGTGGGACTGGTCCGGGTGAATCATGTGGGCCAGCACGGAGGCCAGGCGAGAAGACAACACCCTGGCGAAGATTTTGTAGTCCGTGCCGAGGAGGGAGACCGGACGTCAGTTCTTCAAAGAACCAAGGTCCCCCTTCTTTGGCAGCAGGACGATGACGCGTACTCCTGACAGAAGACGCGGATGTGAGCCTTGCCCACGTCCCACCATAGCCAAAGGGAGGGGAAGCTTCCCCGCTTCCTTCTCCAGCCGGCCCAGAAACTACGAAACGTGTCCCGGAACCGTTCATCCTCCAGCAGCAGGTTGTTAAAGTGCCAGTACGTGGAGCAGAGCCTGGCGCCGAACGGAAGGAGCTCTGCCCACACCAGGTGATGGTCCGTGCATGACACCTGCCGCGTGGAGGCCTTCGGAAAACAGGAGGCGTACGCCCGCGAAACGTACAGGCGGTCGATTCTGGACGCTCCGACCCCAGGCCTCATGAAGGTGAAGGCGATGGAGTCGGGATGGAGATTCCGCCAGACGTCCACCAGGTCACAGGACTTGACCAAGTCCCCCAACCTCCTCCCCGACACCCAACCGGTGCAGGCACCGCCGTGGTCCCTGCCCTCGAGGACGCAGTTAAAATCTCCCCAGAGGTCAATGTACTGGCACTCGTCCATGGAGGTGAGATGAACGGACACTTCTTCTCATCTTCACCATGGATATC
>NC_057715.1:20956269-20967134 GCF_004010195.1 Chiloscyllium plagiosum
AACCCAGGTGTTTTTCTATCTACCTGGTGGTGGAATTTGAATAAAGATTCGTGCACTTTGAAAAAAAAAAGAAAAAAGAAAAAAAGAAAAAAGAGAAAAAGAAAAAAAATAAACAGGAGATTGCCTTTTGTGAAGGGCACTGCTTGTCACTGGCCACTCTGGTGTTTTCCTATCTTCCTGGTGGTGGAATTTGAATAAGGATTCGTGCACTTTATGTCTCTCACTGTGTCTCACACCTACACACACACACCATGGGTGCTGGGGCAAAATAAGCACTACCGCAGTTAGGCGGTAGTGTGGGGGTTAAAAAAGAAAAAAGAAAAAAAAACAGGAGATTTGGGTGCTGGAAAAAAAAAGTAACCAGGAGATTTACATTCAAGCCTGAATGTCCCTGGAGAAGGAGCACCTGATGTCCACAAACATCCTTGAGCTTTTCAGAGAAAGGTGGGCACCACAGGGAGTGGAGCACATTACTTCCTCGTCCAACTCTATTTTGATTTAATCCCTGACTTCCCCTTCACTGTTTGATCATGCAGCATTGCCCTTTTTTGTGAAGGGCACTGATGGTCACTGGCCACCGGGTGTTTTCCGCTTTGAGAGTTGGATCAGTGCGAGTGCGCACGTGCAAGGACTCTCCTCCTTGAAGGAGATTGTCCCTGGACTAGCTGCCCTACATCCAGAGAGCTGAATGAAGGAAGGAAGAAAGAAGAAGGAAGAAGGAAGAAGAAGAGGAGGAGGCAGAAGCAGAAGGAGGTGAGAGCTTTTGAGTCTGGGGTCTACTTTTGGAGCTGCAGCCTGGGCCTCACCCAGGTCAAGGCAGTATTGCTGCTAACCTGGGGCCCACGCCCACTGCTGGTCTCTGGGACCCCGCCCAGACATGCCTCAGCTGTTGCTGCTTGGTGCCTACCTCACTGCTGCTGCCTGGGACTTGCCTTGGGGCCCCTCCCAGGACCTCCACCACTGCTGCTGTTATTAGAGGCCCACCTCCACTGCTGCTGCCTGGGACTCAATTTTGGGACTTGCATAGGGGACCCTCCCCAACAGGTCTGCCCTCCACCGCTGTGACCAAGGACCTGCCTAGGACTCGCCAGAGGCCTGCCTCCACCACTGTTGCCTGGGACTCGTCTTGGGCCCCTCCCCACAAACTCCACCACTGCTGCTGCCTGGGACTCAATTTTGAGGCTGCCTGGGACTTGCCTTGGGACCTTCCCCAACAGGTCTGCCCCCCCACCGCTGCGACCAAGGGCCTACCTGGGACTCGCCCGAGGCCTGCCTCCACC
This sequence comes from Chiloscyllium plagiosum, assembly GCF_004010195.1. Taxonomy (NCBI): domain Eukaryota; kingdom Metazoa; phylum Chordata; class Chondrichthyes; order Orectolobiformes; family Hemiscylliidae; genus Chiloscyllium; species Chiloscyllium plagiosum. The sequence continues at coordinate 20,957,550 of NC_057715.1, forward strand.
GCTGCGGTTGCCTGAGGCTGGTCTCCACCGTCGCTGCCTGGGACTCGCCTCGGGTGACTGGCCTTGGGCACATCCCCAGGACTTCCGCCACTGCTGCTGCCAGAGGTCCACCTCCACCGCTGCTGCGTGAGGCCTACTAACATCTAGCAGCAGAGTTTGGCGAGCCCGAAGGTCGCGGGGCCCAGCCGCACCTACGCCGGGGTAGCTGCCGCGTTAGGCTCGGCTGTCCCAACCCCGGCCGCAACCGCAACCCCCCTCAGGCACCTGACTAAACGCCTGGGGGTAAAGGCCTATCCCCACTCGAACATGTCCATCGAGGCCTGCAGCAAGGCCATGGCTAGTGTGGTCGGCCCAATGGCCATTGTCGCTGCGGCCAGGATGTACGGAAAGGCCGTCTTTTTCCTTAAGACCGAGCAGGCGGTCCACCTGGCCGTGGAGAGGGGGCTCACTGTGGACGGGACACATTTGCCCGTCGACCCTCTGGAGGTTACGGCCCAGCGGGTCGTGATCTCCAACGTCCCGCCCTTCATTGCCAGCGAGCTCCTTCTCCCCCACCTCACCACCCTGGGGGAGATCCAGTCAGGTGTGCAACCGCTCCTGCTCGGTCTTAAGGACCCCGCCCTCCGACACATCTACTCCTTCCGACACCAGGTGTTCATTTGCCTGGCCCGGGAGGAGGTCACCGAGGGCTTTTTCACCCTCCTACACGAGGGCGTGGCCTACCACGCCTTCTGGACGGTGGACAGCGTGCAGAGCCACCTGTGCCGCGAGGTGGGGCACATTAGAAAAAACTGCCCCATCCAGAAGGCTGCCCAGCCCACGCCAACGGCTGATGGTGGTGCCGCCGCACCCACTCCCCCTCCCCAGAAGTCAACACCACAAGCCCCGGCACCAGAGGCTTCCAATGCTCCAGCCTCTGGCGGGGAGTGGGGTGAGCGTCCGACCGGCCAGAAGTGTCAGGCCCGCCCACGGGGAGACCACCCTATCCCCTTCCCCGTCACCTAGCCCATGACCTGCCCCGCCCTGGCATGACAATGCCCCTGCGGCAGTGCCAGCGTCACCCCGGCGCGGGAACACTGACCCCCAAACCCGTACCTGATCCTGGCCCCACTGACCCCACATCCACCCCCCACCCCGATAGAAAAACCCCTGGGGCTTCAACTCCTGCCCCTGGTGCTGCAGCACCTGGCCCGGGGGCCCCAGAGCCCAAGCCCCAGCCCCGGCCCTGGCCCACTCAGCCACTAACCTGGGGGGAACCACCGCTGCCCCACCTTCTGCAGCGACCGTGTCTATTGGCCTCAGAAAGGGAACTGGGCCCCTGCCCTGCCCTGCCCGCCATTACCTGATAAACCAGGGGTGGGGCAGGAAGTGACACGGCTGACCCTCCCCACCCTGGCCATGCCCCCTGTCTTCCCCCAGCCAATCCTATTCCGGGAAAGGCTGGGGGGGGGCCTGGGGAACCTCGGGCCCCATGACCACCAAGGTGGGTGGGGAGGGGAAGGCCCAAAAATTCCCTCCTGTCTCTCTGGGGGGAGAGATACTCCAGCAGCGCGCCGGCGGCGCTGCCCGCCTCTCGACTGTCCCGCACCGCGGCCCGACCTACCCAAACCCCCAGGGGCTACAGCAGGGCCTCTTGCTGCCTCGACTACTCCGGCCCCTGGGGAGGACTTTAATAACCATGCGGGCCGTGGTGCGGGCGACAACGGGGAACCCTTTGCTGGGTTGTCGAGCGGTGGAGGGGAGGAAGGTGTTATCCTCGCTCCGCCCTCCCAGACTGTTTTTCCGGGGGCCCTGGCCCTGGGGAAGGACCTTTTCCCCGAGGAGCTGGGTGTCCCGGTGTCGGGAGAGGAGTGGGGTCCCGAGCCTTTGCCGCCCAACGAACCAAACTCGGGGTGTTCCAGGAAGGGGTGCGCCGAGGAAGGTACCGATGGTGACCCAGGGGTGGGGTCACTGGGGGTTTGAGGCCGGTTGGCGGCGCCGGACCAGCCCCCATCCTCTCGGTGGGGGAGGGATCGGTGACCGAGGGCGACCTCCCGGAAGAGGGTTTGGGATGGGTGGCGGACACCGGGGACGACGCATACTCTGTCTGCAGTGACATTTTCGTGTCCCAGGTGCCCCCCCACCGATCTCCCTGTCATCCCCCTCGAGGAACTCCGGGAATTTGTCGAGGAAACTCAGAGTCGCCGGGATAGAGCCCAACTGGCGCTCGACCGCTGGAGCTCCTTTGAAAAAGTTTACTGGTCGGCCCACGCTGCTCGCCATGCGCCTGGGTTCGATGTGAATGAGCGAAAGCGAGTCAGAAACTTCCTGGGGGCGCTCCTGGTGAGGACGAGGGACTTCTGTGCCCCTACCTCGTCCTCCCTGTAAATGTGTATATAGGTTTTTAACTGTACTGGTGGTGGTTGCACAAAGCTTCCGATATGGAGACAGCTATAGCCAGCCTCAACATCAATGGCAGCAGGGAGTCATAGCACAGATTCCAGACCCTCTCGGTCCTCCGGGACGGGAAGTATGCGGTGAGCTTCCTGCAAAAAACCCACACTACCCCAGGAGACGAAGCCACCTGGCTCCTGGAGTGGCGAGGGGGGGTCTACATGAGTAACCTCACCCGCAGATCAGGCGGGGTGGCTATCTTGTTGGCCCCGCATTTTCAGCCGGATATCTTGGGGGTCAGGGAGCCCATGCCAGGCCGTTTGCTTCACCTGACGGTTCGGCTGGGGGGCGCGGTGCTTCACTTGGTGAACGTCTACGCTCCCCTGGCCGGGCCGCGGCAGCGAGCTTCTTCGGAGAAGTGTCCGCTCATCTCGCCTCCATGGACGAGAACTAGTGCGTCATCCTCGGGGGAGATTTTAACTGCGTCCTCGAGGGCAGGGATCACGGCGGTGACCGCACCGGTTGGGCGTCGGGGAGGAGGTTGGGGGACTTAGTCAAGCCCTGTGACCTGGTGGACGTGTGGCGGAATCTCCATCCCGACTCCATCGCCTTCACCTTCGTGAGGCCTGGGGTAGGAGCGTCCAGAATCGACCGCCTGTACATTTCGCGGGCGTACACCTCCTGTTTTCCAAAGGCCTTCACGCGGCAGGTGTCGTGCACGGACCATCTTCCGTTCGGCGCCAGGCTCGGCTCCACGTACTGGCACTTTAACAACCTGCTGCTGGAGGACGAGCGGTTCCGGGACTTGTTTCATCGTTTCTGGGCCTCCTGGAGAAGGAAGCGGGGAAGCTTCCCCTCCCTGAGGCTATGGTGGGACGTGGGCAAGGCTCACGTCCGCGTCTTCTGTCAGGAGTATGACAGGAGTATGACAGGAGGGGATTGACGAAGAGGCGGAAATCCAGGATCGGGGAGTTGGAGAGGGAGATACTCGACCTGGAGTCACGCCTCGGTCAGCCTGACGCGGACGCTGCCCTGCGCAGGGTGTACGAAGAGAAGAAGGCCGCGCTCCGGGACCTGCAGCTCGTCAGGGCTCGTGGCGCGTACGTGAGGTCGCGGATCCAGCTCCTCCAGGACCTGGACTGCGGCTCCTCCTTCTTCTACTCGCTGGAAAAAAGGCGTGGCACCCGTCAGCCGCTCCTTGTGCTGCTGGCCGACGACGGGTCCCTCGTCTCGGATCCGGAGGGCATCAGGGCCCACGTCCGAAACTATTACACGGCTCTGTTCTCTCCGGATCCGTCCAGCGAGGATGCTCGCAGAGTTCTGTGGGAGGACCTGCCGCAGCTTGGCTCGGAGGACGCCGGAAGGCTCGACGCTCCCGTCACTTTAGAGGAGCTGACCGGCACCCTCGACCGGCTCTCGAGGGCCAAATCACCGGGGCTAGACGGGCTGACTGTGGAGTTCTTCAGGGCATTCTGGGACTTCCTGGGGAGCGACTACGCACAGGTCCTGGGGGAGTGTCTAAATGCCGGACTGCTGCCCATTTCTTGGCGCAGTGCAGTCATCGTCCTGCTGCCAAAGAAGGGGGACCTTCGTTCCTTAAAGAACTGGCGTCCGGTCTCCCTCCTCGGCACGGATTACAAAATCTTCGCCAGGGTGTTGTCCTCTCGCCTGGCCTCCGTGCTGGCCCACATGATCCACCCGGACCAGTCCTACACGGTCCCGGGCCGGAGGATACACGATAACGTCCACCTGGCCCGGGACCTGATCCATTTCTGTCGACGGGCTGGTCTGCCGAGCGCCTTCCTGTCTCTCGACCAGGAGAAGGCGTCCGACAGGGTCGATCACGAGTACCTGCTCGGGACTCTGCGGGCATTCGGGTTCGGGGCGCAGTTCGTCGCCCGGATCCGACTTTTGTACGCCGCCGCAGAGTGTCTGGTTAAAGTTAACGGGTCCCTGACGGCGCCCCTTCGCTTCGGGAGAGGAGTGCGTCAAGGCTGCCCCCTGTCCGGCCAGCTGTATTCCCTGTGCGTGGAGCCTTTCCTGCGCCACTTGCGGAGGAGGTTGTCGGGGCTGGTCCTGCGCGGCGCGGGCACGGGGGTGGTCCTCTCGGCCTACGCCGACGACGTGCTCCTCACTTTCACCGACCCGGCTGACCTGGGGAGGATGCGCGAGTGCCAGGCCGTGTACTCGGCGGCGTCTTCCGCCAGGATCAACTGGGCCAAATGTTCCGGACTACTGGTCGGCCCGTGGCGGGTGGACTCTCTGCCGGAGGAGTTACGGGGGTTCAGCTGGAGTACCACCCATCTCCTCTACCTGAGGGTCTACCTCAGCCCGGCTGAGGAATCCTGGCCGGCTAACTGGCAGGAGCTGGAGGCCAAAGTCTCGGCTCGCCTAGGCCGCTGGACAGGACTGCTCCGAGTGCTATCTTACAGGATTCGAGTGCTGGTCATAAACCAGCTGGTGGCCGCCATGCTGTGGTACCGGCTGGTCACTTTGGTCCCTCCTCCTGGCTTTGTCGCTGACATCCAGAGAACGTTGGTCGACTTTTCTGGGGACAAAAAGATGAACTGGGTCGCTGCTCAGGTTCTGAGTCTCCCTATTGAGGAGGGCGGTCAGTCGCTGGTGTGCGTCCGCAACTAGGTCGCGATGTTCCGCCTTCAGACCTTGCAGCGATACCTTTACGTCGAGCCTCCTCCTAGGTGGTGCGCCCTGGCGACGTATTTTTTCCGCCAGGTGCGTAATCTCAACTACGACACGCAGCTCCTGTTCGACCGTGACGGTTTGGAGGTCGCCCTCAAGACGCTGCCTGTCTTTCACCAGGACCTGATCACTGTTTGGAACATGGTCGAATCGCATCGCGCCTACCCTCTGTCAGGCGTAGCGGCTGTCGTCAGGGAGCCATTGCTCAGGAATCCGCACCTCCGTACTCGTGGGTTCAAGTGGCTGTCGGACGGAAGGGCCGTGGTGTCGAGGGTGACCAGGGTCGGGGACATGCTGGGTGCCGGGGGCCTGGACTGGATGCTGCCGCAGGACATAGCGAGCAGGGCAGCGGTAGATGTCCGGTACATGGCCACCGCCACCCGATGCCTTAAAACGGTGGTGCTCGGGCCGGACATAGTGCACCAGTTGGAAGACGCTCAGGTGTGCGGTGGGATCCCGTCCGCGCTCACCCCAGCCCGGACGGAATTTCACATTGGCCCCAAGTTCCCGCGGGAGCCTGTGCCCCACAACCTGAGCCGCCTCCGAAATTTTAATTTTGTTTCTTTCAAGGACGTAAAAATGCGGGCCCTGTATAGACTGCTGCTGCACAACGTCCACCTCTTCTCCCTCATCCACTGTCCGGACACGCCTTGGCGTGCCCATTTGCCACCAGGCGGTGGGGATCCCCAGTGGAGGGCTCTCTCCGCGGGAGTCCTCTCCCATTTCTCTCGGGGATCTGGGGTGGAGGGTATTGCACGCAGCAGTCCTCTGTAACCGCAGATTGCGGTGGTTCACGGACTCCCAGCCCAACTGCTTGTTCTGTGGCGCTGTGGAGTCCATGGACCATGGGTGTGGGCATTTGCACTCCCTTTTTGATTTTCTTAAAAACCTCCTCCTCTGCTTTTGGCGACACTTCAGTCCCACGCTTCTGATCTTTGGGCACCCGGTATGGAGAAAGAAAGGCAGGTCTGAAGACCTCCCCATGGGTCTGCTCCTGGGCCTGGCCAAACTGGCCATTAACAGCTCCAGGCAGCAGGCAGCAGAGGGGGTCGTTAGGGCCGACTGCATGCCCCTCTTCCGCGGTTTCGTTAGGTGCCGGGTGTCCTTGGAGAAGGAGCACGCGGTGTCCACCAACACCCTGGAGTTGTTCAGGGAGAGGTGGGCGCCGCAGGGAGTGGAGTGCATCATTTCTCCCTCCAACTCTATTTTGATTTAGTCCCTACCCTCCCCTTCACTGTTTTTGATCACACAGCACTGCTCTTTGATGTGAAAGGCAGTGTTTGTCACTGGCCACCCGGGTGTTTTCCTATCTTCCTGGTGGTGGAATTTGAATAAAGATTCGTGCACTTTGTGTCTTTCACTGTGTCTCACACCTGCACACACACACCATGGGTGCTGGGGATAAAATAAGCACGACCGCACTTAGGTGGTAGTGTGGGGGTTAAATTATTAAAAAAAAGTGATTAAAAATAAATAAATAAACAGGGGAAGAGGTGGGTGCTGCAGGGAGTGGTGTGCATCATTTCTCCCTCCGACTCTATTTTGATTTAAAAATAGACTGCTGCTGCACACCATCCACCTCTTCTCCCTCATCTACTGTCCGGACATGCCAGGGCGTGTCCATTTGCCACCGGGCGGTGGGGATCCTCAGTGGAGGGCTCTCTACGCGGGAGTCCTCCCCCCTTTCTCCGGGGATCTGGAGTGGAGGGTGCTGCACGCAGCAGTCCCCTGCAACCGCAGATTGCGGTGGTTCACGGACTCCCAGCCCAACTGCTTGTTCTGTGGCGCCGTGGAGTCCGTGGACCACGTGTATATTGGGTGTGGGCGTTTGCACTCCCTTTTTGATTGCCTGAAAAACCTTCTCCTCTGTTTTTGGCTGCACTTCAGTCCCACGCTCCTGATCTTTGGACACCCGGTACGGATGAAGGAGGGCAGGTCTGAAGATCTCCTCGTGGGTCTGCTCCTGGGCCTGGCCAAACTGACCATCAACAGGTCCAGGCAGCGGGCCGCGGAGGGGGTCGCATTCTCTCGGTGGGGGAGGGGTCGGTGGCCGAGGGCGGCCTCCCGGAGGAGGGTTCGGGATCGGTGGCGGACACCGGGGACGACGCGGGCTCCGTCTGCAGTGACTTTTTTGAGTCCCGGGTGCCCCCCACCGATCTCTCCCTCATCCCCCTCGAGGAACTCCGGGAATTTGTCGAGGAAACTCGGGGTCGCCGGGATAGAGCCCAACTGGCGCTCGACCGCTGGAGCTCTTTTGAGAAAGTTTACTGGTCGGCCCTCGCTGCCCGCCAGGCGCCTGGGCTCGACGTCACTGAGCGAAAGCGAGTCAGGAACTTCCTGGGAGCACTCCTGGTGAGGGCGAGGGACTTCTGTGCCCCTCCCTCGTCCTCCCTGTAAATGTGTATATAGGTTTTTAACTGTACTGGTGGTGGTTGCACAACACTTCCGATATGGAGACAACTATAGCCAGCCTCAACATCAACGGCAGCAGGGAGTCACAGCGCAGATTCCAGACCCTCTCGGTCCTCCAGGACGGGAAGTATGCGGTGTGCTTCCTGCAAGAAACCCACACTACCCTGGGAGACGAAGCCACCTGGCTCCTGGAGTGGCGAGGGGGGGTCTACATGAGTCACCTCATCCGCAGATCTGGCGGGGTGGCTATCTTGTTGGCCCTGCATTTTCAGCAGGATATCTTGGAGGTCAGGGAGCCCATGCCAGGCCATTTGCTTCACCTGACGGTTCGGCTGGGGGGCGCGGTGCTTCACTTGGTGAACGTCTTTGATCCCCTGGCCGGGCCGTGGCAAGCGAGCTTCTTTGGAGAAGTGTCCGCTCATCTCGCCTCCATCGACGAGAACTAATGCATCGTCTTCGGGAGATTTTAACTGCGTCCTCGAGGGCAGGGACCACGGCGGTGACCGCACCGGTTGGGCGTCTGGGAGGAGGTTGGGGGACTTGGTCAAGTCCTCCGACCTGGTGGATGTCTGGTGGAATCTCCATCCCGACTCCATCGCCTTCACCTTTGTGAGGCCTGGGGTATGAGCGTCCAGAATCGACCGCCTGTACGTTTCGCGTGCATACGCCTCCTGTTTTCCGAAGGCCTCCACGCAGCAGGTGTCGTGCACGGACAATCTTCCGTTCAGCGCCAGGCTCGGCTCCGCGTACTGGCACTTTAACAACCTGCTGCTGGAGGACGAGCGGTTCCGGGACTTGTTTCGTCGTTTCTGGGCCGGCTGGAGAAGGAAGCGGGGAAGCTTCCCCTCCCTGAGGCTATGGTGGGACGTGGGCAAGGCTCACATCCCTGTCTTCTGTCAGGAGTATGGGAGGGGATCGACGAAGAGGCGGAAATCCAGGATCGGGGAGTTGGAGAGGGAGATGCTCGATCTGGGGTCACGCCTCGGTCAGCCCGACGTGGACCCGGCCCTGCGGGGGGGCGTCAGGGCCCACGTCCGAAACTATTACACGGCCCTGTTCTCTCCGGATCCGTCCAGCGAGGATGCTCGCAGAGTTCTGTGGGGGGACCTGCCGCAGGTCGGCCCGGAGGACGCCGGAAGGCTCGACGCTCCCGTCACTTTGGAGGAGCTGACCGGCGCCCTCGACCGGCTCTCGAGGGGCAAAACCCCGGGGCTGGACGGGCTGACTGTGGGGTTCTTCAGGGCGTTCTGGGACGTCCTGGGGAGCGACTACGCACAGGTCCTGGGGGAGTGTTTAAATGCCGGACAGCTGCCCCTTTCTTGGCGCAGGGCGGTCATCGTCCTGCTGCCAAAGAAGGGGGACCTTCGTTCCTTAAAGAACTGGCGTCCGGTCTCCCTCCTCGGCACGGATTACAAAATCTTCGCCAGGGTGTTGTCTTCTCGCCTGGCCTCTGTGCTGGCCCACATGATTCACCCGGACCAGTCCCACACGGTCCCGGGCCGGAGGATACACGACAACGTCCACCTGGTTCGGGACCTGATCCATTTCTGTCGACGGGCTGGTCTGCCGAGCGCCTTCCTGTCTCTCGACCAGGAGAAGGCGTTCGACAGGTTCGATCACGAGTACCTGCTCGGGACTCTGTGGGCATTCAGGTTCGGTAGGCAGTTCGTCGCCCGGATCCGACTTTTGTACGCCGCCGCAGAGTGTCTGGTTAAAGTTAACGGGTCCCTGACGGCGCTCCTTTGCTTCGGGAGAGGAGTGTGTCAAGGCTGCCCCCTGTCCGGCCAGCTGTATTCCCAGTGCGTGGAGCCTTTCCTGCGCCTCTTGCAGAGGAGGGTGTAGGGGCTGGTTCTGCGCAGCGCGGGCACAGGGGTGGTCCTCTTGGCCTACGCCGACGACGTGCTCCTCACTTTCACTGACCCAGCTGACCTGGTGAGGATGCGCGAGTGCCAGGCCATGTACTCGGCAGTGTCTTCCGCCAGGATCAACTGGGCCAAATGCTCCGGACTACTGGTCGGTCCGTGGCGGGTGGACTCTCTGCTGGAGGAGATTTAGATTAGATTACTTACAGTGTGGAAACAGGCCCTTCGGCCCAACAAG
>NC_057715.1:20967183-20971745 GCF_004010195.1 Chiloscyllium plagiosum
CAATTTAGCATGGCCAATTCACCTGACCTGCACATCTTTGGACTGTGGGAGGAAACCGGAGCACTCGGAGGAAACTCACGCAGACACTGAGAGAACGTGCAAACTCCTCACAGTCAGTTGCCTGAGGCGGGAATTGAACCCGGGTCTCTAGCGCTGTGAGGCAGCAGTGCTAACCACTGTGCCACCGTACCGCCAGTTACGGGGGTTCAGCTGGAGTACTACCCATCTCCTCTACCTGAGGTTCTACCTCAGCCCGGCTGAGGAATCCTGGCCGGCCAAATGGCAGGAGCTGGAGGCCAAAGTCTTGGCTCGCCTAGGCCGCTGGACAGGACTGCTCCAAGTGCTGTCTTACAGGATTCGAGTGCTGGTCATAAACCAGCTGGTGGCCGCCATGCTGTGGTACCGGCTGGTCACTTTAGTCCCTCCTCCTGGCTTTGTCGCTGACATCCAGAGAACGTTGCTCAACTTTTCTGGGGACAAAAAGATGCACTGGGTCGCCGCGCAGGTTCTGAGTCTCCCTATTGAGGAGGGCGGTCAGTCGCTGGTGTGCGTCCGCACCCAGGTCACGACGTTCCGCCTTCAGACCTTGCAGCGATACCTTTACGTCGAGCCTCCTCCGACGTATTTTTTCCACCAGGTGCGTAATCTCAACTACGACACGCAGCTCCTGTTCGACCGTGACGGTTTGGAGGTCGCCCTCAAGACGCTGCCTGTCTTTCACCAGGACCTGATCACTGTTTGGAACATGGTCGAATCGCATCGCGCCTACCCTCCGGCTGGAGTAGCTGCTGTCGTCAGGGAGCCGTTACTCAGGGATCCGCACCTCCGTACTCGTGAGTTAAAGTGGCTGTCGGACGGGAGGGCCGTGGTGTCAAGGGTGACCAGGGTCGGGGACGTGCTGGGTGCCGGGGGCCTGGTCTGGACGCTGCCGCAGGACATAGCGAGCAGGGCAGCGGTAGACGTCCGGTACATGGCCACCGGCACCCGATGCCTTAAAACGGCGGTGCTCGGGCCCGACGTAGTGCACCAGTTGGAGGACGTTCAGGTGCGCGGTGGGATCCCGTCCGCGCTCACCCCAGCCCGGACGGAATTTCACATTGGCCCCAAGGTCCCGTACTTCCCGCGGGAGCCTGTACCCCACAACCTGAGCCGCATCCGAAATTTTAATTTTGTTTCTTTCAAGGACGTAAAAAGGCGGGCCCTGTATAGACTGCTGCTGCACACCATCCACCTCTTCTCCCTCATCCACCGTCCGGACACGCCTTGGCGTGCCCATTTGCCACCGGGCGGTGGGGATCCCCAGTGGAGGGCTGTCCAAACGGGAGTCCTCCCCCTTTCTCTTGGGGATCTGGGGTGGAGGGTGTTGCACGCAGCAGTCCCCTGTAACCGCAGATTGCGGTGGTTCACGGACTCCCAGCCCAACTGCTTGTTCTGTGGCGCTGTGGAGTCCGTGGACCACGTATATATTGGGTGTGGACGTTTGCACTCCCTTTTTGATTTTCTTAAAAACCTCCTCCTCTGCTTTTGGTTGCACTTCAGTCCCACGTTCCTGATCTTTGGGCACCCGGTACGGAGGAGGGAGGGCAGGTCTGAAGACCTCCTCGTGGGTCTGCTCCTGGGCCTGGCCAAACTGGCCATTAACAGGTCCAGGCAGCGGAGGGGGTCGTTAGGGCCGACTGCCTGCCCCTCTTCCGCGGTTTCGTTAGGGCCCGGGTGTCCTTGGAGAAGGAGCATGCAGTGTCGACAAACACCCTGGAGCTGTTCAGGGAGAGATGGGCACCGCAGGGAGTGGAGTGCATCATTTCTCCCTCCAACTCTATTTTGATTTAGTCCCTACCCTCCCCTTCACTGTTTTGATCACACAGCACTGCCCTTTGATGTGAAAGGCAGTGTTTGTCACTGGCCATCCGGGTGTTTTCCTGTCTTCCTGGTGATGGAATTTGAATAAAGATTCGTGCACTTTGTGTCTTTCACTGTGTCTCACACCTGCACACACACACCATGGGTGCTGGGGATAAAATAAGCACGACCGCCCTTAGGTGGTAGTGTAGGGGTTAAATTATTTTTAAAAAGTGATTAAAAATAAATAAATAAACAGGGGAAGAGGTGGGCGCCGCAGGGAGTGGTGTGCATCATTTCTCCCTCCGACTCTATTTTGATTTAAAAATAGACTGCTGCTGCACACCATCCACCTCTTCTCCCTCATCCACTGTCCGGACATGCCAGGGCGTGTCCATTTGCCACCGGGCGGTGGGGATCCCCAGTGGAGGGCTCTCTACGTGGGAGTCCTCCCCCTTTCTCTCGGGGATCTGGGGTGGAGGGTGCTGCATGCAGCAGTCCCCTGCAACCGCAGATTGCGGTGGTTCACGGACTCCCAGCCCAACTGCTTGTTCTGTGGCGCTGTGGAGTCTGTGGACCACGTGTACATTGGGTGCGGGCGTTTGCACTCCCTTTTTTGATTTTCTTAAAAACCTCTTCCTCTGCTTTTGGTTGCACTTCAGTCCCACTCTCCTGATCTTTGGGCACCCGGTACGGAGGAGGGAGGGCAGGTCTGAAGACTTCCTCGTGGGTCTGCTCCTGGGCCTGGCCAAACTGGCCATTAACAGGTCCAGGCAGCGGGCCGTGGAGAGGCTCGTTAGGGCCGACTGCCTGCCCCTCTTCCGCCATTACGTTAGAGCCCGGGTGTCCTAGGAGAAGGAGCACGCGGTGTCCACCAGCACCCTGGAGTTGTTCAGGGAGAGGTGGGCCCCGCGGGGAGTGGAATGCATTATTTCCCCCTCCAACTCTATTTTCATTTAATCCCTGCCCTCCCCTTCACTGTTTGATCACACAGCGTTGCCCCTTTCTGAAGGGCACTGCTTGTCACTGGCCATTCTGGTGTTTTCCTATCTTCCTGGTGGTGGAAATCGAATAAAGATTTGTGCACTTTGTGTCTCTCACTGCGTAAGAAAAGAAAAAAAAGTAACCAGGAGATTTACATTCAAGCCTGTGTGTCCCTGGAGAAGGAGCACTTGATGTCCACAAACATCCTTGAACTTTTCAGAGAAAGGTGGGCACCACAGGGAGTGGAGCACATTACTTCCTCGTCCAACTCTATTTTGATTTAATCCCTGCCTTCCCCTTTGCTGTTTGATCATGCAACATTGCCCTTTTTTGTGAAGGGCACTGATGGTCACTGGCCACCGGGTGTTTCCTTTCTTCCTGGTGGTGGAAATTGTATATAAAGATTTGTATACCTGTTGTCTTTCACTGTGTCTCACACCTGCACCCACACAACATTAAAAAAAAACAAAACAGGAGATTTCGAGTCTCCTCAGTTTAGGAGACTGACTCTGTGCTGACTGATTCTATAGTCAGTGTTTTATTGCTGTTATTGATTTCTACTTTTTTTACTGGAGGGGAGGGAACCTAATTCTTGTACTGGTTGAATTATGCAGCCAGCTTGTTAACTAGTTAAAAAAAAAGTAATCAGGAGATTTACGTTCAAGCCCAGGTGTTTCTGGAGTAAGAACATTGTGTTCTTGAGATTTTTAGAGAAAGGTGGGCACCACGGAGTAGAATGCATTATTTCCCCCTCCAACTCTATTTTACTTTAATCCCTGCCCTCCCCTTCACTGTTTGGTCAGACAGCAATGACCTCTGAGAAGGGCACTGCTTGTCACCAGCCACTCTGGTGTTTCCTTTCTTCCTGGTGGTGGAAATTGAATAAAGATTGTACACTTGTTGCCTTTAACTGTGTCTCACATCTGAGGAAAAAAAAGTAACCAGGAGATTTAAGCACTACCGCAGTTAGACAATCGTGGCGTTAACAAGAAATAATATATAACCAGGGGATTTAGAATCCCCTCAGTAAGAAAAACAAAAAAAAAGTAACGAGGAGATTTGCGTCTCCCTCCAGTTGTTCAGGGAGAGGTGGGCGCCGCAGGGAGTAGAGTGTTCTATTTCCCCCTCCAACTCTATTTTGATTTAATCCCAACCCTCCCTTCACGTTTTTGTTCACGCAGCGTTGCCCTTTAATGAGAAAGGCACTGCTTGTCACTGGTCACCCAGGGAGTTTCCTTTTTTCCTGGTGGTAGAAAATGAATAAAGATTTACACACTTCTGGTTTTTCACTGTCTCACACCTGCACACACACACATCATGGATGCTGGAGAAAATATAAACACTACCTGTTAGGCGGTAATCGGGGGAAAATATGTAAGTAGAAGATTTGCCACCCCTTTCCCCTGTACATTGCTGTGAAAATAAAAAAAATGTAACTAGGAAATTTAGAATCCCCTCTATTTCAGGGACTGACTCTGAGCTAGCTCGATCACAGTCAACATATTACTGTTGGTTTCTGTTTTTTTTGAGGGGGGAAGCTTGATTCCTGAACTGACTGAATTATATAGCCAGTTTGTTAGCTGTTATTCCTTTTTTATTGCGGACTGATTTCTTTTTTTTTCTTTTTCTTACACTACCACCTAAGTGCGGTAGTGCTTATTTTTTCCCCAGCACCCATGGTGTGTGTGTGCAGGTGTGAGACACAGTGAGAGACACAAGGTGCACGAATCTTTATTCAA
>NC_057715.1:20972061-20991349 GCF_004010195.1 Chiloscyllium plagiosum
CCTCTCCCTGAGCAACTCCAGGGTGTTGGTGGACACCGCACGTGGTGGACACCGCGTGCTCCTTCTTCAAGGACACCCGGGCTCTAACGTAACCACGGAAGAGGGGCAGTCAGTCGGCCCTAACGACCCCCTCCACGGCCTGCTGCCTGGACCTGTTGATGGCCAGTTTGGCCAGGCCCAGGAGCAGACCCACGAGGAGGTCTTCAGACCTGCCCTCCCTCCTCCGTACCGGGTGCCCAAAGATCAGGAGCGTGGGACTGAAGTGCAGCCAAAAACAGAGGAGAAGGTTTTTCAGAAAATCAAAAAGGGAGTGCAAACGCCCACACCCAATATACACGTGGTCCACGGACTCTACAGCGCCACAGAACAAGCAGTTGGGCTGGGAGTCCGTGAACCACCGCAATCTGTTGTTGCAGGGGACTGCTGCGTGCAGCACCCTCCACCCCAGATCCCCGAGAGAAAGGGGGAGGACTCCCGCGTAGAGAGACCTCCACTGGGGATCCCCACCGCGGACTGATTTCTAAATGTCCTGATTTACACAGTCAATGTGTTTCAGGTGTGACTCAGTTCTCATTGTTGTTTCACTGGCTGGTTACAGCTTATGTGTTACTCTTTTCTCTTTTACTTTGAGAAAAATACTATGCTGATTTTATGCAGAGATTAGCTCTTAAACTCTGGTTTTCTTTTTTTTCTCTCTGCATGTGTTTTTAAAGTTTCTTTGGTGTTTGGATTGAGCCCTTGTGAGAGAATACATCTTTCCAGATGAGCTGATCCTGTATGGGTCGGCCTGGCCCTTTGTGGGTGACTAAGCCTCTTTAAAGACTGAACACCTGTGAGTGTGCTAGGAGGTGAGCAATTGCTGCATTCTGAAGTGGACTCTGCATCCTGGAATGGACCAAACCCCTGTAAATTAACTGCGCCATTACAATGTACTGTGTTCCTGTGGATGGATCAGGCCCTGGACTCTGCCTTCAGTAGTGGACTATGTCTTCGGGAGTGGACCAAACCCCTGTGAGTTAACTGCAGCTTCACAATATACTGTGTTCATGTGAGTGGGCCTTGTTCTCTATGGATGGGCCAGGCCTCTATCGAGATGGAACACCTATGTGTGTGCTGTGGGATGTGCATTTGCTGCCTTCAGGTGTGGACTCTGCCTTCCGGCGTGGATTCTTCCTTGGTACTGGAAACTGTATTGTGAGCTTTTTGTGAATTCGGTGAATGTATGTGGGTTTTGTAATTAATTGTGTTTGAGTGCGGGCCAGAGTGGGCTAGTCATTACGTGAGGCAGCCGGGAGCTGGAGGGTCGATGGCCAGCCTGGGGCTTGGCAGCCAACAGCATGCTCGTAGGAAAGCTGGTCAGGGGAGGGGCAGCCAGTACGCGGGCTGGCTGGGTCTGGAGTCGATGACCAGCCTGAAGGAAAGCAGGCAGGGAGAGGCCACCTGTCAATATGTGGGGCCAGGCAACTGATAGCCTCCTCGCAAGAAAGCCAGAATAGGGCAAGCTGGTCAGTACGTGGGGAGGCTGAGCCAGGCAGCCAGTGGCAGCCTATAGGAAGGCCAACTGGGTGAGGACCGGTCAGTATGCAGGGAGGCTGGGAGCCGGACAGGCAATGGCCAGGCTAAAGGAACGCTGGCCAAGGGAAAGGGTCAGTCAGTACGTGGGGCGGGCAGATGCTGGAAGGCCAACAGCCCAACTGTAGGTCAGCAGGTCAGGGGTGGTTGTGTTGGTACGCGGGGTGACCTGGAGCTGGTGGCTGACATCCGTCCTGGAGGAAAGTGGGCTGGGGAGGGTCAGTCAATACGCAAGGCGGCCGGAGCATGGAAAGCCGACAACCAACTCGTAGGAAAGCGGCCTGAGGTAAACTGGTCAGTACGCGGGGCGACTGGGAGCTGGGTCGTTGATGACCAGCCTGGGGAAAAGTGGGCCTGGGGAGCATCAGTCAGTTGGCAGGGCGACAGAGACCGGAAGGCCAACGACTGTCCTGCAGGAAGACCAGCCAAGGACGGGCTGATCAGTATGTGGTGTGGACTGGTATCAGGTATCTTTTATAGCTGCATTGGGTCTGTGTTCTATGCACTGTTTCTCGTTTGATTGCATTGTCTTGTCTGTTTGTTACTGTTACTTTGTGATGAATGGAAGTGGGATTTGAGGTTTGTCCTCATCTCCCTGAAAACTGGTTGAACAGTGGGGTTTTAGGTTTGGCTTTGCTGCCCTTTCCCCTATACATACTGGTTTTGTTTTGTGAACTGCTGCTTTCCGTTTATTGTTAATTGTACGGTTTAATAAAATAAAAAGAACGTAACCAGCAGAGTTAGAATCCCCTCAGTCTAGGGAACTGACTCTGTGCTGGCTGGGTCACGGTCAGTGTGTGCTATTGGCCTGTGACAATCAGGGGGGGCTCCTGGCTGACCAATGTGACCGGGAGATTTGATTAGATTACTTACAGTGCGGAAACAGGCCGTTCGGCCCAACAGGTCCACACCAACCCTCCAAAGAGCAGTCGACCCAGACCCTTTTCCCCTACATTTACCCCTTCACCTAACACTACGGGCAATTTAGCATTGCTAACCACTGTGCCACATGCCACCTCTAGTCTCCTCAGTTTAGGGGACTGGCTCTGTGCTGGTTTGGCCACAGTCAGTGTGTTACTGCTGCTTTTGTTTTGGGAGAACTCTGTTCCTAAACTGGCTGGTTTACAAAGCCAGTATTGTTAACTTCTATTCCTTTTTTATTGAGGACTGTTTCTAAATTGCCTGACTTATACAGTCAATGTGTTTCACGTGTAACTTGGTTCTCATTAGGGAACTGTTGTTTTACTGGCTGGTTACAGCCTGTGTGTTACGTTTTTCTCTTTTACTTTGATTTTGTGGCAGGGCTTAGCCCTTGCACTCTGGTTTTCATTTTTGTTTCCTTGTATTTTCACTTTTTTTTGATGTTTTGGACTGAGTCCCTGGAAGAAGAAACTGTGCTGTTCCTGTGGGTAGGCATGGCCCTTTGTCAGTGGACTAGGTCTCAGTAAAGACTGAACACTTTTGTGTGTGCTGCCTTTGGTTGTAGACTCTGCCTCTGTCAATGCATTCTGCATACTGGATTGGAATTTGTTCCTGGGAATGGACTCTGCAGTCTGAAGAGAACTGTTTCAGGTAATGGTTTCTGTGTTCCAGAAAGGACTCTTGTTGTTAATTGACTCTGTTTTGTTGCTTGTTTGGTTTATCACCTGCACTGTCTTGTGTGCCCCTGGGTGTGGCAGGCCTCACTGTGAGCTGGGAGGCTCATAGGTCATCCCAAAAGCTGTCACCCTGAAAGCCGAATGGTGGGTAGGCCACCTTGTGAACCTGATGGTGGATAGGCTGTTCCGAATGCTGGAAGATGGGTAGGCTGCCCCAGTGCCAGTCACCCTGAGAGCTGGTAGGTAGGTAGGCCGGCCATTCTGAGTGCTGTCATCCCGACAAGGGGTAATCGGGATGGGCTGTCCGAGAGGTGGTTGGAAGGTGTGTCATAGCGGCTGATAGCCAGAAGGTGCATTGAGGTGGGCCGAGATCCAGAAGGCCTTTAGGCTGCCCTGCACGCTGTCATCCCAGGGAAGGGGGCAGGTTGTCCTAGAGGTGGCTGGAAGATGTGTCAGGGCAGCCCACAGGCTGGATGTCATATCAGGGTGGGCGAGAGCCAGATGGTGCTTAGGGGCAGACTGAGATCTGGAAAGTGGGTAGGCTGTCCTCAGCACTGTCACCCCAGGAAGATACCAGGGCGGGTTGTCCTGGAGATGGCTGGAATGCGCGAGAGGGTGGTTAGTGAAGCCGGAAGGTGGGTAGGTCATCCTAATCGCTGTCATCCTGAGGGGATTGGGGAAACAGGACAGACTGACCGGGAACTGGAAGGGGCATGGGGCGGACCGAGAGCCGGAAGAGAAGTAAGGTCGGGCTGCCTTAGAGCAGCCAGAAGGTTGGGAGGGAGGGGTGGATTGCTGTTGGCGTGTGGGGGGGGGGGATCTGTATTCTATGCACTGTTTCTTATCTAACTGGTCTGTCTTGTATGTATTTGTTACTGCTACTTTTGTGATGACTGAAAGTGGTAGCTGAGGTTTGTCCTCATTTCCCTGAAAACTGGTTGAACGGTGAGGTTTGGAGTCTGGCTTTGCTGCTCCTCTCCCTTGTAAATTGCTATCTTTCTGTACACAGCTGTTAATGTTAATTATTTGTAAACTGTATTGTTTAATAAAATAACAAAAATGTAACCAGGAGATTAGATTCTTCTTAGCGTAGGGCTGACTCCAAGCTGGCTGGTTACGTTTTGAAATTTCCATCCTTTGAAAATGCCAGGAACACAAGAAAATTTTCATTTTTAATCATTGTTGCCAATGTGTCAGCTGTTGTGCCATCTACAAAAGTGATGTTTAGTTAGCTCTGTTGGCTGCACAGCTGGTTTACCACGCGGAATGATGCCAACAGCATAAGTTTAATTCCTACAATGACTTATGCTATCATGAAAGTCCCTCGTTATCAACCTCTCCCTTTGCCCGAGCTTTGGGTTAAACTTACCACCAGACATCTCACTGTAGTGGGAGAGCAGCCCTTTACTGTCTACAAAATGCACAGCAGTAACTCAAAAGTTCCAGCAACAGCATCTTTCAAACATATGACCTATCTCACCAAGAAGGACAAGAGCAGCAGATAGGACATAGAACAATACAGCGCAGAACAGGCCCTTCGGTCCTCTGTTGCGCCCCGACCTGCGAACTATTCTCAGCTCGTCCCCCTACACTATCCCAAAATCATCCATGTGCTTATCTAAGGATTGTCTAAATCTCCCTAATGTGGCTGAGTTGACTACATTAGCAGGTAGGGCATTCCACGCCCTTACCCCTCTCTGCGTAAAGAGCCAGCCTGATGGGGAATTGTATCGAGGTTCCTTTTGCTATTGCTGGATCCTCCTTCCAAATGGCACTGTGGGTGTTACTACACCCCAAATACTGCAATAGTTCAAGAAGATAGCTCGTTACCACCTTCTCCAGGGCAGTTAGGGATGGGACATAAATGTCAGCTGGCCAGAAACATCCACATCTCATGACTGAATAAAATCAATTCTATTTTAGAAAACATAATGCATTGTATTGTTGCACACTGAGAATGAAAGATGCAACATAGTATTCGGGTGTGAGCTATGGGTTGGAGAACGACGTATAATTGGAACATGCGATGCTAAACAATTCAGTTCTGATTTTAACATAAGAATTGTTTTTAGTGTTCCCTGTTCTGAAAACATATTGAGTTTAGGATGCTTTATAGATTTTCTTGTAGGAAAGGGAAGAAATTTTAAAAAAAGAATGTAATCAGGAGATTTAGAATCTCTCCGGTTCAGTGGACTGCCTCTGAACTGGCTGGCCCCAGACAGTGCAATGTGAACAAATAATAAAAGGGTGACTTGGTGACATGATACCAGCCTCTGCAGTTATTTCAGGGGTGATGAGAGAAAACAGGACATTCCTGAAGAACATTCACTTGCAACAGTCATCTTGGAGTTGGGGTAAGCATGTCTGGCATTATGCCTTTATTTGGAAAGCTTGACTCATTTGATCCTGCTTTTGAAGGCTAGACCAGTATGTAGAAAGAATGCAATATTTCTTTCGGGCAAATGACATTAGGGCAGATGAAAAGCAATGAGTAATCCTTCTGATTGCTTGAGGACTCACTGCATTCCCAAGTTATAAGGGGCTTCGCTTTCCCAGAAGCACCAGACACTAAAACCTTCCAAGAGTTGACGGAGCTGGTTAAGGATTATTATGACCCCAAACTTCCTCTAATTCTATCAGTTTTATTCAGATGTCAGATAACGGGGAGAACCCATATCAGGACTTTTGATGAGCTTGAGACCTCTGCAGAGACCTGTGATTTTGGGTTAACTCTGAATGAGATGCCAAGAGTCTGTTTGTATGTGGGATTAATGATGTAACCCGCAAAAGTGTTTACTAGCTGAGGCCCAACTGGACTTCAAACAGGCACTACAATTGGCGTTGTCATTAGAAGATGCAGGAAGTGGAGCATGGGAGCTACAGGACATCTCAATGGAAGTGGAGACCCTCAACTCTCTGACTGAGTTTGAGGAACACCACTTGAGTGTAGGCAATCACAGAACTTTACGCAGGCTATGTCCTGAGCAGAAGAACGTTTGGAAAATTCATACACAACCTGGCCTCCATCTTGCCACCCTGCTATTGAAAAAGGGTCAGCCTTGGAAATGGTCGCATAGCCAAGGGTTAGCCTTTAGGGAAGTGAAAAAGTAGCTATCATCATCTAAGGCATTGGCCCACTCAGATTCAAAGCAAAACGTAGCGCTGACATGCGATGCTTTCCTCTGTGGGGTATTGGGATAGTGTTGGCTCACTGTTGGCTGAATGGAGAAGAATTCCCGATAATGTATGCTTCCCAGGCTTTGGCTGATGCTGAACTCTAATATGCCCATATAGAGAAGAAAGGTTAGGCAGTTATCTTTGGAGTGAGGATGTTCCACCAGTACAAGCAAAGAACAAAGAAAATTTACAGTCCAGAAACAGGCCCTTTGGCCATCCAAGCCTTAGCCGATTCAAATCTACTGTCTAAACCTGTCACCCAATTCCTAAGCATCTGTATCCCTCTGCTCCCCACCTGCTCATGCATCTGTCCAGATGCACCTTAAATGAATCTACCGTGCCTGCTTCTACTACCTCTGCTGGCAACGCGTTCCAGGCACCTACCACCAGTACTTTTATGGATGGGAATTTCTCATAATGACATATCACAAACCTCTACTGAAGGAAGACGAGACAATGCCACACACAGCTTCTGGTAAAATTCAGGATTGGGGCCTTATTCTCAGTGCATCTAAGTACAAGTTAGAACACCATCCAGGAGCCAAGTGGCTAATGAGGATGCCTTGAGCTGTCTTCCACTGGCAGATACTCCACTGTGGTGCCTCACCTGGAAGAGTTCATGTTGATTTTGAACTTCCCAGACATCCTTCCGGTCACTGCTGACAATATCTGACTGTGGGCCCAAAAAGACCCAGACCTAGTGAAACTAAAACAGTTGGTGGTAATGGGGAAACAGAAGGGCCATTGCAACTGAGGTTGAAACCTTTCTGGACCCAGCAAGACCAGATCACCATAGAGGAGAGCATACTACTGTAGGAGAAAGGGTGATTGTCCCAAGTAAAGGTCGCCACTAGATACTGGTCAAACTTCTCCAGAGGTCATCCAGGGTTTTCCAAGATGAAGGTGTTGACAATAAAGTATATCAGCTGGCCAGGGTTGGATGCTGACATAGCTGTATTGGTGAGGCAGTGCCCAGAGTGCCAACAAGGGCAAACATTGCCACCTCCACCTTCATGGGAATGGCCAGGAAAACCATGGATTCGGTTATACATTGAGCCCATGAAAGGATGACACAGTCAATGTTTCTGGTCATTTAGGATGTCCATTTAAAATGGTTGAATGTGCGTAACATTTGTTCAGCAAACTCAGGGATGACGATTGAGAAGCCAAGAGCATCATTCACAATATACGGGCTCCTGGAAGTATTGGTCACTGACAATGGGACGTCATTTATCAGCAGGGAATTTGACTATTTCCTAAAGTCAAATGGCATTCAGCACATGAGGAACAGCTCCATACCATCCATTGTGCAATGGTCTAGAGGAAAGAGCAGTCCAAATGTTGAAGGTAGGCCTGAAGAAGTAGCCTACAGCTTTACTTGATACCAAACTCTTCCCATTCCTGTTTGATCACAAGACCACCCCATTCACAACAACAGTGATAGCTCCAGCAGAGTTGCTGATGAGGAGAAGACTCCACACCAGCTTAAACCTGATGTTCACTGGTCTTAGCAGGGAGGGACGACAATGTGGGCCACATGTCATCTCTAAGCCAGTGAGACAGTTTAATTCAGGGGATGAAGTTTGGTGCCAGAACCATGGGAATGGCCCTGTCTGTCTGGGTACGAGGTGAGGTTGACGTGAGATCAGGTGTTGTCACTTACAAGGTTTGGGTCGGTGATAGTGTCATGAACAAACATATGGATCACCTGAAAGCTGTTTCCTCACAAATGGGCAGGAGCAAAAGCTACCTGGCCCCTCAGAAAAGCTGAAAATCCAGTCAAAAACTGTAGGTTCTCCCCCTCTGCCTCACATTCCAAGATGGATGCAGCCAGGATGCCGTGACTGCCAGAAGAAGAGGAGAAAACTCTCCCGAGACACTCCGGACACGAGAGGTGGGCTATGGTCTGTACCTCTCCTGTGTCAGAGTGTGAATCGAAGGAACTGGATTTGGGGCAAAACCATTGCAGGAAAAGTTACAAGCCAAAGGCCAGACCTACATCCTCTGACTTCGGTGGGGGAGTGATTGTATTGATTGGAACCAGGTTGGCTTTGTTTACTACAAGGTCATTGATTGGTCCAGGTCAACAACCCCAACTAGGAAAGTCCTGGCTGACTATTATAACCAGGAGATGTGAATCTCCACAGCTCAGAGGATTGACTCCAAGCTGGCTGGCCACAGCTAGTGTACTGTATGCTTGGTGACAAGATACCAGCCTCTGCAGTTATTTCAGGAATGTATTGCTCACAAGACAAAGCTTTTCACTGTGCCTCAGTACACGTGGCAATAAATTCAATTCAATTCAATAAACATTGATCAGGACAACAGAATAATTCTGCTCCTTTTTGTGATAGTCCCCTGGGAATTTGGCATAATCTGAAAGGACAAATGAGGCTTTATTTTAACATTTCTTCCAATAGTCACCATCTCTGACACTGCAGTGGACTTTTTTATTTTGTTCTGATTTGGAGTTGAACAGACAACTTCTATGCTCAGCAGTAAATGAAAATGCTAAGTGGTAAGTGTATACCCAAACAAGCTACAGCTAACACAATACATCATTGGACTTGATAATTTTCTGCTTATACCTAATGTTGAATAGACACATTGGCGGCAACTAAATCCGTGTCCAAAAGTCACCAAATAATCCTGGAAAATCCACTTGTGGGTAATCAACTGAGGAAAAGTTACCCCTGTGGAGAGAATGAAAAGAGACAATGAGGATCAGCTCCTCCACTTTCTCTCGTTACTCCTCTCCAATGCAGGCAGCTGATAGATTCTTTAGCAAATCTAATCAGCAGCAAATAGAGGAGAGAAATAGCAGCAGGTAGGAAAATCAGTGGGATTGAGGCAGTCATCAGGGAGCCATTTGCCAGGACCAAGGAGCTGGGCATCTGGATCTGACAGCGAAGAGCCAGGAGTGAGAAGCTAAGGGATGGGGGGTGTGAGTGTTATGGAGGCTGAGTGCTTAGGCCCTGGAGCTAGGTTCGGGGGACTGAGTGCTGAGATCTGAGGTCAGGTTCTGGGAGCAGAGAGCTAGAGGTTGAGAGCTGAAATGTAGGAAGGCAAGAGGAGGTGTTTGCTGAGAATTACGGTTGGTTGTGATGGACCGAATGTTTTGCTGGAATGGCCTTTGCTAAGGCTAAAGGATCTTTTGCCAGATCCAGGAGCTACATCTACTGGGTGCAAAGTCAGGCGAAAGGAGCTGGCTGTGGCCTGTTTCAGGGAAGGAGTAGAAGGCTGCGAGAGGGGAAGTGGTTGGGGAGATGAAGGTTGCAAGAGGATAGGGAAGGCTACAATGGTGCTAACTGGGATCAAAGGAGACTGCAAGTGGTTTGAGATGGGGAAAAGACTTTACAAGAGATATTACTGTGTGAAACCATCTGGAAGAGGAGGTGGTGAAAGAAGGAGGAGGCAAGACATCTGTAGGAGTACAGGCGGTTGCAGGGGTTGGGGGGTTCTGCAGAAAAAATGTTGTAAAGGAAAGAGCACTGTTAAGTCTGTCAACAACTAAATACTCAGCAATGGGATCCAATAAAACCTGAAGTTACTTAGGCAGTGAATTCCTTGCAAATAAATGTGCACTATCTAGTTTACAGGTACATTATTGCAAAGGTATTATACTTAGCAAAAATGAAATTCATCCTACTTAAATGAGCACTGACAATAGATAGATTAAACCTGAGGCTGTATTCCAAGTTGGAATAAGTATTGTACAATATCGAGTGAAATGTTCCTGTTTTGCAAGTGCGATGGAAATGCATTAGTTCTGATCTCACCAAGCTGCAGAAGTTGCATTTAGAGTGGATTTATGTGCATCAAATGTATGTAATTTATTTGTTTACAAATAAACGTTTGATCATTAATGCTACTGGCTTGAAGAAATTTATAAACAGTAGTATTAAGGAATGTAATGCTTGGTGTGATTGAAAATTTAATGGAGGGTGAGAGATATTGAGGATAGACAAATAAGTCTAGTTCCACTTCTGTGTGAGTTAAAATACCCTGTATTTGAACAAAAATGCAAAGTTTTGTTTCTATATGATGGCACAGCCTACTAAATCATTTTAGGGGAATGAGAAACTAGTCCCTGAAAAACACAAGTTGCCCTTGAAGAAATTTCAAGAAGGACCCTCCAAGATGAAAACAAAAAATCCCTGGTTGCGTCAGGAGTATCTTTAAATAAATAAAACCTCAGTTTAAAGACTTAATGTTTGTGCATGTAACATAAGAAACAGGACCAGGAGTAGGCCATCTGGCACTCCAAGCCCACTCTTCCATTCAATATAACTGACATCAATTTGATGTACATAAACCCATCACTCTAAATGCAACTAACGCATTTCCATTCAATAAGATCATGGCTGATCTTTTCATGGCCTCAGCTCCACTTACCCACCCTCTTGCCATAACAGTTAATTCCCTTACTGTTCAAAAACTTATCTACCTTAGCTTTGAAAACATTCAATGAGGAAGACTCAACTACTTCACTGGGCAGGGAATTCATAGATTCACAACCCTCTGGGTGAAGAAGTTCCTCCTCAATTCAGTCCTAAATCTCATCCCCCTAATTTTGAAGCTATGCCCTCTTCTCCTGGTCTCTACGTCCTCTCTGCTTTTATCTTATGGATTCCCTTCATAAATTTATATGATTTGATAAGATTACCCCTTATTCTTCTAAATTCCAATGAATATAATCCCAGTCTACTCAGTCTCTTCTCATAAGCCAACCCCCTCAACTCCGGAATCAACCTAGTGAACCTCCTCTGCACCCCCTCTAGTACCAATACATCCTTTCTTAAGTAAGGAGACCAAAACTGTATGCAGTTCTCCAAGTATGGCCTCACCAGCATCTCTGCAGCTGCAACATAACCTCTCTGTTTTTAAACTCAATCCCTTTAGCATGAATTCCATTTGTTTTTTTAAATTACCTGTTGCACCTGCAGACCAACCTTCTGTGATTCATGCACAAGGATAGCCAGGTTCTTCTGCAGCAATTTTTTTACTATTCAAATAATCGTCCTTCTTACTGTTACTCCTACCAAAAGTGGATGACTTCACGTTTATTAACATTGTACTCCACCTGCCGGAACTTTACCCACTCACTTAAACTATCTACAATATTATCATAGAGTCATCGTCATAAAACTATATAGCACGGAAACAGACTCTTTGGTCCAACTCGTCCATGCGGACCAAATATCCTCTATAAATCTAGTCCCATTTGCCAGCACTTGGCCCATGTCCCTCTAAACCTTCATATTCATATTTCCATCCAGATGCCTTTTAAATGTTGCAATTGTGCTAGTTCTACCTCTGGCAACTCATTCCATTCATGCACCACTCTCTGTGTGGAAATGTTGCCCCTTAGGTTCCTTTTATATCTTTCCCCTCTCACTCTAAACCCATGTTCTCTAGTTCGAGACTCCCCTAACTTAGGGAAAAATACTTTGTCTGTTTACCCTATCCATGCTCCTCATGATTTTATAAACCTCTATAAGGTCACCCCTCAGCCTTCGATGCTCCAGGGAAAACAGCCCCAGCCTATTCAGCCTCTCCCAATAGCTCCCAATAGCAACCCTGGCAACATCATTGTAGATCTTTTCACATTTCACAACATCCTTCCTACAGGAGGGAGACCAGAATCGCACACTATATTCCAAAGGTGGTGTAACCAATATCCTGTCTAGCCACAACATGACCTGCCAATTCCTCTACTCAATGCTCTGACCAATAAAGGAAAGCATACCTCTGCACAATTTGGAATGGGCCTGGCCTCGCTGCCGCGGAACACTCCGAGTAGTTGGACCGTTCCGTATCACCAGTCCTTCGTGGAGAAGTTTATGAAGAAAAACACCTTTGACCACAAGTCCATCAGGAAGTGGTCAGCAAGTAGTGTCCTTGAGACCCTTCGGGAAAAGAAGAGGGCGGATCCTATCGAGCGGTTCCCTGAGCAGACTGTCAAAGCCATTTGGCAGAAGGCCTCATCGCCAGAACTTTCCAACAAGCACCAAGACATAGCTTGGCTGGTGGTGATAAGGGCTCTGCCTGTGAGATCCTTTATGCGCACCCGGACTCTCAGCTGCACCGCATGCTGCCCTCGAAGCGGCTGCGGGGGGGGGACAAGACTATCACGCACCTCCTTCTGGAATGTGCCTACGCAGAAG
This sequence comes from Chiloscyllium plagiosum, assembly GCF_004010195.1. Lineage (NCBI taxonomy): Eukaryota > Metazoa > Chordata > Chondrichthyes > Orectolobiformes > Hemiscylliidae > Chiloscyllium > Chiloscyllium plagiosum. Next base: position 20,984,576 of record NC_057715.1, read on the forward strand.
AAGTCTGGAGAGGAATGCAGTGGTGTTTGTCGAGGTTCATCCCGAGCAACGCCGTGACACGGGACTCCGTGCTCTATGGTCTGTTCCCTGGGACGCACACCGAGACGAACATCAACTGTGCCTGGAAAATCATCAACTCAGTGAAGGATGCTCTCTGGGCGGTCTGAAACCTGTTGACCTTCCAGCTGAAGGAGTTGACCCCGACTGAGTGTTGCAGACTGGCACATTCCAAGATCCAGGAGTACGTGTTGAGGGACGCGCTGAAGCTTGGGCAGCTGCTGCCAAGGCGAGGTGGGAAAAGACCACCGTGTAACATCTGCCTGCCTAAGAAGAACAGGGGGCCCACGCAGTCATTTGGGCTCTGCAGATGCCTCAGCTAAATATATGGACATATGATTGATAAACGTACAGACCTGTGTATACAAATGATAAATTCTGATCTCTGTATGTAAATGTTTACGTATGTATGGCATAACCAACTGTACAGACCATCAAATTATTTTATGAATAAAGTATATTTTTGAAATAAAAAAAACCTCTGCACCATTTGCTCTACCACTCATCTTGGTATCATTCACAAGTTGTAACACATTAGACGTGGTCCCCAACTCCAAATCATCTATGTAAACACAGTGTAGTATTGATTTTCCATTTCTTAGTTATTCTTAATAAAATGGAAAGTAAATTAAGCATCCTCTGCAAATTAGAGGATGCTGACACTGAGCTGCAGTACCTATGGGTTATGGGAACACGGTAATGGCAGCAACATGCATGAATTGGTGAGATGTATGTGTTCTGAGAATGGAGAATACAGGAATGGAAAAGCGAAACTATCGCTATCAAAGAAACACAATGATAGAAGTATAGTTGGAACTTGAGGGAAGGCACAAGAATACAAGCATGAGAGGGAAAAAGAGAAGCAAAAATCATTTATGAATGAATTGGAGAAGACAATTCCTTGTTATTTGATAAACAAGTATGTTCAGTATAACACATTTGTAAGAATAGAAGATTGTGTTGCTGGAAAAGCGCAGCAGGTCAGGCAGCATCCAGGGAACAGGAGAATCGACGTTTCGGGCATAAGCCCTTCTTCGGGGCTTGCACGTTCTCCCCGTGTCTGTGTGGGTTTCCTCCGGGTGCTCCGGTTTCCTCCCACAATCCAAAAGATGTGCAGGTTAGGTGAATTGGCCATGCTAAATTGTCCGTAGTGTTAGGTAAGGGGTAAATGTAGGGGTATGGGTGGGTTGCGCTTCGGCGGGTCGGTGTGGACTTGTTGGGCCGAAGGGCCTGTTTCCACACTGTAAGTAATCTAATCTAATCTAATCTAAAATGGAGTATAATGTGTGAAAATGTGAAGTTGTCCATTTTGAAGAAAGTACAAAAATATTTTCTAATTAGTGAGAGATTATAAAACAGAGATCAGGGTATACTGGTGTGAGGATCATAGAATGTTAGTATATAGGTACGGCAAGTAATTAGGAAAGCTAATATTTTGAAGGCAATTGGCTACAAACATTGAGAGTTTGTGCTTCAGTTATACAGGTATTTGGTGAGAACACATCTGGAGTACTGTTTACAGCATTGGACTCATTTCTAGAAGAATGTAAATGTATTGGAATCCATTCAGAGAAGGACTACTTGGCTGATACCTGAAGTGGTCTTATGAGAAAAGGTTGAACTGGCTGGGCTTGTATCTGCTGGAGTTTAGAACAGTAAAAGGTAACTTGATTGAAACAGATAAGATCCTGAGTGTTCTTGAATGTGTAGACGATGTTTTATTTAATGGACAGTCTCGAAATGGGGGTCAGTGTTTGCAAATCAGGATCATTCATTTAAGTCAGAGAGGGAGTTTCTCACAGAGTATTAAATCTTTTGAAGTCTTTTCTTCAAAAGGTAGTAGAAGCAGATATTCCTTGCATTTTTAAGGCAGAGTTAGATTCTCGATAATACAAAGTGTTGTAATGTTGTTTGTGTTAGATGTGAATGTGGAGTAATGAGATCAGCCTTGGTCATACTGAGAGATAGAGCCATCCCGAGAGACCCAATCCTGCACTGAACTCATACGTTTGTATGTAAGACAATGATTGTTATGCTGATCAATGGATCAGTCACTTGTATAGTGTCATAAGAAAAATGCTCCTTATGCTGAAAATCTGAAGTGAAAACTGAAAATGCTGGAAATTCCCAGCAGGTCAGGCAGCAACTGTGGAAAGAGAAACAGAATTAATGGTCTGTAATTTCACGGAGAGGCAGCAATATCAATTGTGAGCAGTCAAATAGAAAATGTCAGTTGCTGGAAAAGCTCAGCAGATCTGGCAGCTTCTGTGAAAGGAAATCAGAATTAACATTTCAGTTTGAGTGACCCTTTCTGAGAAGTTCCTCATCAGATCCAAGATGTTAACTCTGCTTTCTCTTCACAGCTGCGATCAAATCTATTGAGCTTTTCAGGAAATTCTGTTTTTGTTTCTAATTTGGAGCATCTGCTGTTCTTTCGAGTTTTTTTCTTAAGTAGAAAATGATCCTTCCTTGAAGAAAATAAAATGGCATTTTCAAAAACATATCCTACTTAACGATATTAAAGTTGGGTTCTACCACGGCCAGTCAGGTCCTGACCTCATTACAACCTTAATCCAAATATGGAAAGAAGCATTGGATTCCAGAGGTGAAGTGAAAGTGATTGCTGTTGACATCAAGACAGCACTCAACTGAGAACCGTATCAAGGTGTCTTAGCAAAACTGGAATTAATAGAAACCAAGAGGAATGTTCTCTGCTGACTGGAGCTCTACCTGGCGCAAAGGAAGATATTTGTGATTGTTGGAAGTCAATCATCTCAGCCCAGGGACATTTCTGCAGTCCATGCCCATATGCAGCAAGAACCAGACAGCATGCAGGCTTGTGCTGAGCAGAGGGAACTAACATTTGGGCCACGCAGGTACCCAACAACAAAAAACAATCTAAACTTTCCCTTGATGTACAATGATATAATCATTGCTGACTGCCCCACTATCAACATCTTGGGGATTCCCACTAACCAGAAATGGAACTGGACCAACCATATAAATACCCTGAATACAAGAACAGGTCAAAGCAAGCTAAGAATTTTGTGTTGAGTAGCTTACCTCTTGTCTTCCCAAACGCACAAGTCAGGGGTATAATTGAATGCTGTCCATTTGCCCGAATGAGTGAAGCACCAGCAGTCTTCCATAAGCTCAACACCTTCCTAAACAAAGCATCCTGCTTGCTTCATGTTCTATCCACCACTTTCAACATTCACTCCCCTCACCAGTGCTGCAGTGTGGCAGCAATGTATACTGTCCACAAGATGCACTGGGGTATTGTACCAAGATTTCTTTGACAACACCATCCAAACCCTATCCTTCTACCAACTAGAAAGACAAGGGCAGCAGGTGCATGGGAACACCACCACCTTTAAGAAACATAAAAGAAGGAATAGAAACAGGCTATTTGCTCTTTTGAGTCTGCTTTGCCATTTGATCCAATCATGACTGATCAACCAACTCAGCACCCTGTTCCTGCTTTCTCCTCTTACACTTTGATTTCTTTAGCCCTAAGACCTAAAACTAACTCCAGTTAAGTAAGCTCCCCTACAAGCCATACACTTATCCTGATTTGAACTGACTTCCTGTTCGTTCTCTATTGCTGAGTCAAACTCCTATAGCTCCCTTTTTTTTGCATCAGAGAGCGGCGGGAGCTGGGCGGAAGTGAAGTCAGAGCGCAAAGCCGGTCGAGAAGGTAAGTGTTTGTTATTTGAGTGGGTGTGTTCTAGACCCCAGGTCCTACAAAGTAGGGCCTCCCTCCCACCCTCCTCCTCTAACCTAAATTAAAAGTCCACAGACTTGCCCCAAAAAGAGGGTCCAAGGAAGTTCATGTGGATTGAAGAGTGAGGCTTTAGCTCAGGAGTCTTTGACAAGGAGGTTGAGTGAAGTGATTACGCCACAGTTGAAGAGGGTGAAGACATGACTGCCAAGCTGGTTCAGTGTGCTACGTGCTTGATGTGGGAGGTCAACGACTCTGGTGTGTCTGGCTCGTATAAGTGTGGAAAGTGTGTGCACGTTCAGCTACTGACAGAGCATATTGCAGCACTGATGAAAGAACTCGAGGACCTTAGGCTCATCCAAGAGAACGAGATCTTTCTGGACAGGACCTTTAGCGAGGTTATTACACCGACCATACCAGAAGAGACCAGAAGATGAGGAAGGCAGAGAGGAGACAGGTGCAAGAGACCCCAGGGGAAGTACCTGTCAGGAACAAGTTGAATCTTTTGGAAACAGTAGAGATAGATGACACTGCCTCCACGCCAACTTTTGATTGACAGACCTGGCCGCCTCGTGGACTGGCAGAGTGGAAGAGTCGGACATTGCACAGAGCCGTGGTGATAGGGGACTCCATAGTGAAAGGAACTGACCGGGGTTTTTGTGGCAGCAGGCGGAACTTAAGGATGGTGTGTTGCCTTCTTGGTGCCAGAGTTAAAGACATCACAGACAGAGTGCAGAAATCCTCAAGGACGAAGGTGAAGAGCCAGAGGTGGTGGTACATGTCGGCACAAATGATGTCGGGAAGAAGAGGAGGAACATACTACAGTGGGGACTTCGGAGAACGAGGAAGAAGGCTGAAAAGCAGGACGTCCAAGGTGGTTATCTCCATTTGCTTCCAGTTCCTCGGGCTGGTGAAGCCAGAAACAGGGAGATAATGGACTTAAACGTGTGGTTGGGGAACTGGTGCAGGAAGCAAGGATTTAAATTCTTCAATCACTGGGGTATGTTTTGTGGTAAGCATAAATAATACAAGAGAGACGGTTTGCACCTTGATAGGTTAGGGACCAGCATTCTGGCAAGCAGGCTTGCTACTACATCACAGCTACATTTAAACGAAGTAGCGGGGGGGGAAGGGGACAAACTGGATGTTTAAGAAGGAAATTGAAGGGAAAGTTAGAACAAGGGAAGTCCAGAAAGACAACTGTATAAATGAGGCAGAAAACTCAAAAAGGGATCATGCTGTAAGGTTGAGTGAAATAGGAGTTGATGGGAAGGGTGAGGGCAGTAATAAATTAAAAATACTATACATGAATGCACGAAGCATTAGAAATAAGGTGGATGAGCTTGAGGCTCTTTTGGAAATTGGCAGAGACGAAATTGTGAGGATAACTGAGACGTGGCTTCAAGTGGACAGGGCCTGGGAAATGAATATTCAAGGCTACACGTGCTATTATAAGGACAGATTGACGGGCAGAGGGGGGGGGTGGCCATATTGGTAAGGGATGATATTCAGTCCCTTGCGCAGGGGGACCTAGAATCAGGGGATGTAGAGTCAGTATGGATAGACCTGAGAAATTCTAAGGGTAAAAAGATCCTCTTGGGAGTTATCTACAGGCCCCCAAACATTAGTCTGGATGTCGGATGTAAGTTGAATCAGGAGTTGAATCAGGAGCTGAAATTGACTTGTCGCAAAGATAATATGACATTTGTTATGGGGGATTTCAACATGCAGGTAGACTGGGAGAATCAGGATGGTATTGGACCTCAAGAAAGAGATTTTGTGGAGTGCCTCCGAGATGGATTCTTCAAACAGCTGGTGCTGGAGCCTATCAGGGAGAAGGCAATTCTGGATCTGGTATTGTGCAACGAAACAGAATTGGTCAGGGACCTCGAAGTGAAGGAGCCATTGGGAAATAGTGACCATAATACAATAAGCTTCAATCTGCAATTTGAGAGGGAGAGGGTACAATCGGAAGTGACAATATTTCTGTTGAATAAAGGGAACTATGGAGCTATGAGGGAGGAGCTGGCCAGAGTTCAATGGTGCAATACCTTAGCAGGGATGACAGTGGAGGAACAATGGCGGATATTTCTGTGTATAATGCAGAAGATGCAGGATCAGTTCATTCCTAAAAGGAAGAAATATCCTAGGAGGGTGGCCGTGGCTGATGAGGGAAGTTAAGAAATGTATAAAGTTAAAAGAGAAAAAGTATAACATAGCAAAGATAAGTGGGAAAACGGAGGACTGGGAAGCTTTTAAAGAACAACAGAGGATTACTAAGAAGGAAATACGCAGAGAAAAAATGAGGTACGAAGGTAAATGGCCAAAAACATAAAGGAGGATAGTAAAAGCTTTTTTAGGTATGTGAAAGGCAAGAAAAATGGTTAAGACTAAAATTGGGCCCTTGAAGACAGAAACAGCGGAATATATTACGGGGAACAAAGAAATGGCAGAAGAGTTGAACTGGTACTTCAGACCTGTGTTCACTGGCGAAGACACAAGCAATCTCCCTGAGGTAACAGTGGCTGAAGGACCTGAACTGAAGGGAATTTATATTTGCCAGGAATTGGTGTTGGAGAGACTGTTAGGTCTGAAGGTTGATAAGTCCCCGGGGCCTAATGGTCTGCATCCCAGGGTACTGAAGGAGGTGGCTCAGGAAATCGTGGATGCGTTGGTGATTATTTTCCAGAGTTCAATAGATGCGGGGTCGGTTCCTGAGGATTGGAGGGTGGCTAATGTTATACCACTTCTTAAGAAAGGAGGGAGAGAGAAATCCGGGAATTATAGACCAGTTAGTCTGACCTCAGTGGAGAGAAAGATGCTGGAGTCAATTATAAAGGATGAAATTACGACACATCCGGATAGTAGTAACAGGATAGGTCAGAGTCAGCATGGATTTATGAAGGGAAAATCATGCTTGACTAATCTTCTGGAATTTTTTGAGGATGTAACTCTGAAGATAGACAAGGGAGATCCAGTGGATGTAGTGTACCTGG
>NC_057715.1:20991886-21007238 GCF_004010195.1 Chiloscyllium plagiosum
TGAGACATATAAGATTATTAAAGGTTTGGACACTCTGGCGGCAGGAAACATGTTTCCGCTGATGGGTGAGTGCCGAACCAGAGGACACAGCTTAAAAATAAGGGGTAGACCATTTAGGACAGAGATGAGGAGAAACGTCTTCACCCAGAGAGTGGTGGCTGTGTGGAATGCTCTGACCCAGAGGGCAGTGGATGCCCAGTCTCTGGATTAATTTAAGAAAGAGTTGGATAGAGCTCTTAAGGATAGTGGAATCAAGGGTTATGGAGATAAGGCAGGAACAGGATACTGATTAAGGATGATCAGCCATGATCATATTGAATGGTGGTGCAGGCTCGAAAGGCAGAATGGCCTACTCCTGCACCTATTGTCTATTGTCCCTTTCTGATGATGCTGTGGGTGTCCCTAATATCCAAAGGACTTTAGTGGTTCAAGCAGGTAGCTCAGCATGAGGGCAATTATGAATGTCCACATCCCATGACCAATTAAAGGGAGTTCTTACCTTTTAAAAAGCTCTTGACCCACCTTATTTATATGTTGTAGAGGTGGAAGGGTCGGGCCTGCTGCCTTTGCAGACATGCCTAAGGCACCAACAACCAGGATGGATGGTGAGGTCAGCAGGCTAGGTTTCCTTCTCCTGTTCGCTAAGATATTAAATAGTTTTTAATAATTAGTATTACACTATGAAATCCTTTCCCTTGTCCACTGTCACCTAACTCCCCACTCACTCTGCAAGCCACTGCTTACAAACACCCATATTGCTCACGTCTCTATGCCCTTACACAATGCTGCTCCATCAATGCTCCTTATACTCCTTTGTTCCCTCTATTCCCTGTTTTCTACATGTGTGCCATCTCATACCCCCATGCCAAAGCATTTGTATGCTCCAGGATGTAATGCATACAGATTCAGGTGTAAGTGCACGCCAGTTCAACAGATACGATATATCCAGTATCAGATAATTATTTATTTCATATAACAGAAGTTACAGAAAGTAGGATCTTCATGATAAGCAATTATATCTTCATAGTTTTTGGGTTGTTCCAATAATTCCTGAAGGGGAGGCTATAAATTCATTTTGAATTAGAGATTCTATTCTCGAATTTGAGGATAATAAAGAAGTCTGTGTGAAAATGACAGAAAGGTCTCAAAGTTAATTGCTTTGATTCCATTTTGTCACCCTTATGATTAATGTAATGTTAAATATCTTTGGGTTCATGAGCGATATGCAACAGGCCTGACATTCATGGAAAAACTGGATTTGTTTTCAATAGGAAGAGGGAATGGAAGGTTTTCCCCTGATGCACAGTCTAAGATGTGTGCCATTTCTCTTTGGAGCTACTTCATTTCTTTTAGTGAAAGTCATCAACAGGGCACAACCTTTGCTCACGAAACTGTCATGAAACTCATCACTCTTTCATCTCCCAGGGAGTATGGAGCTGAGGGGCTCTTCATGGTATTAGCAGAATGTGTGAAGTGGCTTAGCGGAATTAACCTCGGCACCTTGTGATTGGAGAATTAGGAAACTCTGTGCAAACACCAGCAAAGCTGTCACCCTTTTATATAAATACACAGTGCATATAAAGCATTTTACTGATTCATCATGACAGCATTCTCCTTTTTCAATTGTTTGAGAAACTGAGTGGGATATTGGTTTCAATTCATAACACTGGTGGAGGTTGCTTTGCTCTATCCAAAGGCCACACTGTCCTGCTGTCAGTAAAATTAGGACATTTTGTCACCCTAGATCCTGACAGTATAGTTTAGAACACAATGAATTAAGAATTTCTAAGGTGCAGGGGGATAACTTTGAGCTCAAAATAAGCTTTCAAAGTTCCATCAATCATGCCAAATCAATTACAGTACATTAATGTGTATTTCCAAAATGCATCATTCATCAACATACATGTCGCAGTCAGACAGTATAAGGAAAAGGATTCTGTTCTGCTGTTAGTTCAAACTTAGTTAGAACTGTAAATCATATTTTTCAAGTTGATTTCATGCCAATATCAGCTTTTTAAACTATGAAACACAAAACGTGCACCTGCACAAAAGAAGTTGAATATTTCTTAGAAAACTACACTACATGATGAAGCATCTCTTGTTTCCAAACTGATAGGAAATCAGAATACTGTTTTATGATAAAGTCCCACTAAGCAGAATATTAAATATAGCCATGGCTTCAGCATGGTGCTCTCTGGTTAGCAGTTCTGCCTCACAGTGCCAAGGTTCGATTCCAACCTTGGGCCACTGTCTGTGTGGAGTTTGCACGTTCTCCCTGAGTCTGTGTGGGTTTCCTCCCACAGTCCAGAAATGTGTAGGTTAAGTGGATTGGCCATGCTAAATTGCCTGTGGTCTCCAGGGATACACAGGCTAGATAGATTAGTCCATGGGAAATGCAGTGTTACAAGGACACAATAGGGAAGTGGGTCTGGGTAGGATACTCTTTGGAGGGTCAGTGTGCACTCAGTGGGCCAAATGGCCTGCTTCCATACTGTTGGGATTCTATGATAAGGATGGTATGACATTCATAAGTTTAAAGGCCTCAAGTTTTTAATATCTATATAAATGGAAAATCATCTTTGTGCCTGTCTTGTATCTGCCATAATTTTAAATAACTCTAGGTGACCTCTTGGAAAGGAACCTTAGCTTGTTAATTTCTTCAAATGAACTTTGTGTCAAATAATTTATGAAGACATAGTCTGTTGTCCCTTCTATAAAGATAATGAGAGGGTAGTAGGGACAAGAAACTTCACAACCTGAAAGAAAGTATGTTGATGAGCACTTGAAATACCATAACATTAAATGTTCCAGGCCAAGTGCTGGAAAGTGGGATTAGTAAAAATTGGTCAGTACAGGATCGATGGGTTGATGTGCCTCTTTGTGCCATATGATTCCATTGACCAAGCTGTTGCTCATTCTGAAACATTTTGGACATTTTTACGACATTAAAATGTACTGCAGACAGATTGCTAACTTGGCCAGACAGAAAGGGATGCTGGGTACACCGGCCAAATAAAACACTGCAGTCGCAGAACAAAGATACCAGACACAGTACAAACACAGCAGCCAGTGCTGATGATATTCACATAATTTAGAAGGAAATGGTTATCCTGGACATACATATCCCCAAAAACTTATTCACCAAACAAACAAAGACCCAGACAGAAAAACACTGAATCCTACTACACAAAGAAACAAACAGTAGCAAGCCATCCAAATTATTAACAATATGTCAAACTATTAAGTGAGTCTCCCTAATTGGCCAGAACTATAGAAGAATTCCAGAAAACCAAACAAAAAAGCTATAAAAATAGGGTTCACCTTCAGACTAATCTCTTGGACCCTTTTGAATCTTCTGAGGAGACCAGCATGGCAAAAGGCAGAGACACCCTGACCGTCTGGATAGAGAGAGAGAGGAAGAGAGAAAGCAACTTCGCTGTCCCCCCACAGACACAGAGAGAGCGTGGTTGCACAAACCTACAAAAGACTCAGGAATAATTGTAAACTTAAGAGGCCATACAGGGTTAGTGATAGTATTGTTTTGTACGAAAAGCTATTGTAACTTGTTTCCTAACAAAGTTGGGCCTGGGCAAATTCATTCTTAACATTCTGATTGGAGCTGTTTAACTTGTTGAAATAGAACTTGTTGCTTACCATTCCTCTTTTATACAGGTGCTGCTGATTCCGCCACCATTGTCAATAGATATTTTAAAGGTTTACAAGTGACCAACTTTCCATCAATACTGTTAGTACCAGAACTAGAAGGAGAAGGGTATGAATAACACAATGCTCACATGTTGATGAGTAGTCACAAGAAAGACAAACTGCAACATACAGCTTCCTGTACATTTCACTCATGGAAAGAATGCTGTCATTCTTACCACCTTCTGTTCTGTTCATTGTACTCCATGTACTTTTGATTCAACATTAAAGGATTAGCCCATGCAACTTGAACAGCTGCTCAGGTTGGAAAAGGAATATTTGTGTTGACAGATAATTGATTGTGTGTTGGAACTGTTACATATTTAAGCTGTATAATATTTGCGAACATGCAAGGTTTCCTTCTTTAAAAGCACACATGAACAATTATGAGTCAGACTGGTGCATGTCAGTGATTCCTTGTTACAAGAAACTCTCTTAATCTCTCATTTGTCCTGCTCCTTATCTAAACATAACTCCTCTATTACAAACATAGTTCCTTCTGTATTGGGATTAAGTTCAGCCAAGGCTTTATCACTTCAGCAACAGCATTTAACAAGAGTTCAGGTCAACAAATCTATTGGCAATTTAAGAACGCAGAACTGCAAACAAAGAATCACTGAATGGTACAGCACAGAAGAAAGCCACTGTACTGATCAAGTTTGTACCAGTTCTTTCAAAACACAATCCAATCATTTAACCATAGAACCATACGACAAAGGAGCAGAAAGAGGGCATTCAACTCATTGATTCTGCTCCACCATTCAATAAGATTTTGGCTGATCCTATAATCACTGACTTTAACTTTCTTGCCTTTTCCTCACCAACCTAGATTTTGTTACTGATTAAAATCTGTATATCTCAGCTTTGAATATACTTAATGACCCAGCCTCTGCAGCCTTCTACTGTAAAGAATTCCAGATTGATTATCCTTTTGAGGGAAGAAATTCCTTCTTATCTCTATTCTAAATGGGCAACTCCTTACTCGGAGATTATGCCCTCTGGCACTAAAGTCTTCTATAAGGATAAACAACCTCTCCACATGTATCCTGTCAAGCCACCAGCAAATTTTATGTTTCACTAATGTCACCTCTCATTTTGCAAACTCCAGTGAGTAGCCCAACCTATTCAATAAAAGAATAGCTCCACCACTAGGATCAGTTAGAGAACTTTCTCTGGACTGTGTCCAATACAAATAAGTCTTTCCCTAGATAAGGGGACCAAAGCTATTCACCATTTTCTAGGTGTGGTCTAACTAGTGCCTTGTATAGTTTTAGCAAGACTTCACTGTTTTTCTATTTCACTCCCTTTGAAATAAATTCCATTATTCCATTTGCCTTCCCTATCACCTGGTGAAAATGCCTGCTGCTTTTGTGTTTTTTTGCAAAAGAAATCTGGCATGGTGGCTCAGTGGTTAGCACTGCTGCCTCACAGCACCACAGTCCCAGGTTCAATTCCAGCCTCGGGTGACTGCCTGTGTGGAGCTTGCATGTTCTCCCCGTATCTGCATGGTTTCCTCCCACAGTCCAAAGATGTGCAGGTCAGGTGAATTGGCCATGCTAAATTGCCCATTGTGTTAGGTGCATTAGTCAGAAGGAAATGTGTCTGGGTGGGTTACTCTTCGGAGGGTCGGTGTGGACTTGTTGGGCCGAAGGACCTGTTTCCACACTGTCGGGAATCTAATCTAATCTAATCTAACTCCCAAATCTCCCTTTGTTCTTCTATAGTCTTTCTCCATTAAAATAATAATCAACTCCTCTATTCTTCCAACCCTAGTATATAACCTCACATTTCCCCACATTGTGTTCCAACTGCCATGATATCTGGACACTCACTTAATCTGCCTATATTCCTCTGCAGATTTTTTGTGTCATTCTCACCAATTGCCTTCCACTTATTTTTCTGTAATGTGCAAATTTGGCGACAGTACATTCATTTTCCTCAAGTGTCATTAATATATATTGCAAATAATTATATCCCAACACTGAACCCTGTAGTTCTCCATTGGTTATACAATCTAAAAATGACAGAATTAACCCAACTCTGTCTCCTATGAAATAGTCAATGCTCATATTGTCAGTCAATCTGTCTCCTTTGTTTCTCCCCTACATTCTTGCTTTTCTTTCTCTTTCTAGTGTTTAGCTTGCTTTCAGAAAGCTATGTTGAGTATTCATTTACAAACCTATCAGGAAGTGAATTCAAAATCCCTAATCACTTGTTGCATAGAAATTAATTCCTTCATGCTATCTTTGAGTCACTTTTGATCACCTATATTGGCATCCTCCGGTTATTGCACATTCAGGCAATGGAAACAGTTTACCTTTATTTAATACTGTTTTTTAACTCTTCATTACATTGAATATCTGCATCAACATCTTGTCTTATTCTTCTTTACCCCAACAAATGCAAATAGGAGCGTGAGAAAGGGGATGAAAGCTCTCCTTGTGTGAAGCTAAATAGATGCTGGCCACACATCTGGGTGTGGGAAATGCACTCAAAGTATTGCAGGCACCCACTGATTTCATGGAAAGGAAATGCTTTTCCATTCACTCTGCATTTGTTAGATAGTTTGGCAATGGAGGAAATCCTTAAAGGTAATCATAGAGTAACTATGTGATCTTGCATTATGATTTTTCAAGTTATCTGAATGCCCAGGGGAATCCAATGGCATTGTTGATATTAAGTACAATGTAATGACCTCCATGTAAAATATGAACAATCTTAATGATGTTCTGCAATCATATAAATACTGACCAGAGGAAATATTTCACCATACTGGTCTTCTCTGACTGCTCTTTGTGATTTTTGCTGACTATATTTATGAATCTCTACCATTTTGAGGCCATAACCAGTAAATCACTGGATGAGTATTCTTTGGACATAGGCAGGTGATCTCATAATCTTTTATACATGGTATTAATTCATGCAGGATGACAACTTCAAAATATTCTGGGCAAAGTAAGAACTTGCATTGCTATAGCATTTTTCACAACTTCAAGACCTCTAAAATAAAGTACGTTGCAAGCAATCAAGTACTTCAAAGTTTTAATATTTGGAAGCAATTCCCACTGAGTTAAGTTCCAATGACAGCAATGCAATGATGGTCAAATATTTTGTTTTAATGATAAATCTTGGCCAGGAATCTTTTTCAAAATTGTGCCAAGGAATATTTGACAATGATCTGAACAGTCAGGCGCAGTTTAATGAATAATTTCAAAGACAACACTTCCAATATGTCACATTCCCTCAGTGCTTGACTGGGACTGTCAGCCTGGAATATGTGCTCAAGTCTCTAAAGTGGGATTGAACCCATCAATCCTTCTAAATTCAGAACCAGAAGTGCTACTAAATCAGCCATGACCATCACCCATTTACTCAGATTTGACTCTCAAATTTACTTCCTCTTTCATCTTCTTTAAACAAATACTTTAGGGAAGTTTTGCACAATTGTTGGATTACTTAGCAGATCAGTTCTCTATTATTATTTTAGTCAATGTTGACTATTTTTGTTCTTACTATTCTGTCCAATATTTTCTTCTATGCTTTCAGTGCTCTCAGGGGCTTAACTATAAAAGTCAATTACACACACCTTTACAAGATAAGAGATTACTTTGCCTACTTTCAATCTCCTTCAGTCAGAGTAACAGTTCTGAATTCATAACTTTTACCCAGTTAGGAATACATTTCTGGCCCCTGAACTAATTTAAAGAACGAGTTGTTCATTCCTACCTTTTGAAATGGCGAATTAATTAATTCATGCAAATTAGATTTTATTGTTAAAAAAAGGACAGCATATCTCTGCTAAGTATAGTGCAGAGAAATTAGCTTCAAGTTAATACGCTCAATGTTACAAGCACAGCAAAATGCATTCAAATTGAAAAAAAAATACAGTTCAATAAAGCTTTGCTATATTTAGTTACACTTTTTTACAAAATGACTTTTATTTTAAAACAGGGTGCGGTGACACTTCAAAGATCCTAATATGATTACGCAGAGTCAATGTGCGTTCCTGGAAGAGAAATCATGATACCTTCGCTCTGCTGTCATTCTCCGGAACCAACTTGCTTTCGAGATACTTGTCCTCATCTGATTCTGGACTCTTCAGAATCACCAGTTTTATTAGCTCCATCATTTAGTTGTCATGCCTTTAGCTACTGAAGGCGTATACTCTGGAACTTACTCTGAAAATATCCCCACCTGTTTAAGTCTCTTTCATCATTGAAGATGCTCTTTAAAACCTATCATGTTGATCAGCCATTTGCCTGGCGACTTACAACTAATTTTACTTGTAACGTTCCTGTGAAGCTTGCTGAGGCATTTTACTATGAAAACAGGAATATTTCAAAGGCTGCTTCTGCTGAAACCCAATGGTTTGCTCAGTAGAAGCAATAAATGTCAGAATTTTAAGAAAGGGGGAGTTAGAGCTTGATAGATCTGATAAATGTATTCTCGACAGAGGTTTGGGCAGAGTAGATTGTGATAAACCATCACCATATGGAAGAATTGAGAATAAGAAGCCATACATTTAAATCAATTTCCAAAATGAGTAATGCAATCATGAGAGAAAGCTTTTCATGTATTGAGTTGCAAACATTCGGAATACTTTTAAAGCAGTGTAGTAGAGGCAAGTTCGAAGGCTTTTCAGAGGAATGTAAAGGCAGAACACACATGTTACAGTCAAAAAACAAGGAAGAAACATTAGGTGCAGTGTTTATTCAGGAAGACAGGATGGATATAAACAGCCAGTTCTATGCTGAAACAATTCAGTAATTCTGGGTTTTTATGTTATGACATGACAAGACAGAATAGATGGAAATTTGCTCATGTGGAGCATTAACACTAGCAAAATCATTGGGCCAAGTAGCCAGTTTTTATGCAGTGTGATTTAAATTCATTTTTCCACAACTATTCTTTAAATTGGGCCAGGTCCAGCCAACCTAATTATAAGTAAAACATAATTATGCGGAAAGATTAGTTAGGGAATTTCACTGAGACATATCTTCAAGGAGAAAATCTCATTAATAAGAAGATGCTCAGTGATTATATGGCAGTACTATAGTATTAAAATATTACAATACGCAAAACGACTAAACAATGCTAATATTCAATCATCACCTCATCCCTAATGACAAAGAATAGCTGAAACAAGGTAAGAAAACAGATTCTGGATCAGTGGTGCGGGAAGAGCACAGCAATTCAGGCAGCATCCGAGGACAGGCAAAATCGACGTTTCGGGCAAAAGCCCTTCATCAGGAATAAAGGCAGAGAGCCTGAAGCATGGAGAGATAAGCTAGAGGAGGGTGGGCGTAGGGATAGAGTAGCATAGAGTACAATAGGTCAGTGGGGAAGGAGATGAAGGTGATAGGTCAGGGAGGAGAGGGTGGAGTGGATAGGTGGAAAAGGAGCGGGGCAGGGGGGACAGGTCAGGGGATCGAGTTTCTGAAGGTTAGAAGCTAGGATGAGGTGGGGGAAGGGGAAATGAGGAAACTGTTAAAATCCACATTGATGCCCTGGGGTTGAAGTGTTCCGAGGCGGAAGATGAGGCGTTCTTCCTCCAGGCGTCTGGTGGTGAGGGAGCGGCGGTGGAGGAGGCCCAGCACCTCTATATCCTCGGCAGAGTGGGAGGGGGAGTCGAAATGTTGAGCCACTGGGCGATGTGGTTGATTGGTGCGGGTGTCTCGGAGATGTTCCCTAAAGGTTGATTGGTGCGGGTGTCTCGGAGATGTTCCCTAAAGCGCTCTGCTAGGAGGCAAACAGGACAGGTATATTCTCTGCAAGCAAACCTACTACAGACTCAGTTTGAGCAACTAGATTATAATTAAAGCAAAAGCAAAATACTGCAAAAAAGTGACAATCTGCAATAAGTATAGAAATGCTGTGAAGGTTCAACACATTTGTAACCATCTAAGGAGACAGTAGCAAAGTAATGAGTGGAATTTTCTGGGCCCACCTGGAACTTGCAAAAGAATAGGAGTAACATAATTGGTCAGGAGGCAAAAATTCAGTTTACCAACAATGGGGTCAAAGTTGTGCTATTAAGCATATAATGTTGTATATTTTAACAATAATACAAACATTTATTAATCAAAAAATGGAGATAATGTAAGATTAAGCCAATCTATTTACTTCTAACACAAATTCATATATTATCAGTCAATAGTACAAAACCCAAACTTAAAATTAATCATAATACAAATAGAAATAAATCACAATTTATGACACTGCACAGGTTGGCAAGGCAGCAACCAATTTCATTCTCTGCTTTTGCTGGAGGCTATTTCTTCCACTGTTACCTCTCCCTGAGACATTTAAAGCAAACTGCAAATTAAGCTTACTCGTAAGTCCAGAGCACAAATGCACAGCCAAAAACCAACATACATACATACAAACACACACATGCATACACGGATGTATTGGCATGCCACTGAACATATGACAATACAAGAAACAATTGATTTGAAAATCTGAGACAGTTTTCATTGGGGCAGAAGAGATGACGGGCTGATTTTATGGAGTTGTTTAAATTTTTAAAAAGTTGTGACAATCAGAAACAGACCTTTCCAGTGATAAATGGGTCAAGAACAAACCAGAAACATATATTTCAGAATAAAAGTCAGGACAAACACAGGAGATTTCTTTTTTTGCAGAGATTTTGAGAGGCTGTGATATGTGCAACTGAAGTTAATATTTGATGCACAGGCCATGATAACATTTAGCATGCTAGTGATTGTAAGACAATGACATGATACAGGAACCATGCACCAGCAGATAGCTTTAAGACTATTATTCTTCAAATAGAAAAGCATAAATTTGAAGCAAACACTTTGTTTGAATGCTGTTAACTCTAGGCCCTACAGCACATGTACCCTGAGAGCAATCTTTAAAAACATCCTTTCTTTTAATTAACTGCCAATCACTTTGAAACTTAAAAAGAAAATTGAAGTCTCTGTTGATGTCAGTAGATTTCCTGGAGAAGGGCTATGGAGTTTGCAATGGGAATCTGGGTGATGAATGTTTCCAACTATTCAGGCCAGTAACAGAACAAATAAATCTCAGTCACACATGTTGTTCTAGGTGGATGCAATTATCACAAATATGCTGTGACTCAGCATCCAACAGGGAATAAGCAGTCTCTAATCACTCAACGTCACTGTTGGAACTGTTTTGCAACCTCTACCATCATTGATATTTCTGCATTAATAAATGATTTGAAGGAAACTGCAAAGAGAGGGTTTCCTCCTCAAGAGGGTCAGATTGCAGATATTTTCCTGTAAAATTACATGTAGCTTGGCATGGAAAAGCACCGCACAACTTAATTAGTACTGAATAGGTACAATATATAGAGAAAACCCACTGATTTTAATGGAGAGGTGGCATCGACTTTTTCTTTCCGTACTGAAAAAATGAACCAAGTTTGAAACATTTAGCCAATTTAATTAAAGTCTTTGAACTCAAAAATTCCTAAAGATTGCACACACTTTATTGTCTCCCCTCTTATAACTAGTTACATGTCATAGATGAGGTCCAAATGTTTTGACAAAATGTAGGCGATTTAGCTCACATAGCCTTCTGTGGTCTATTGGGAATACAATGTACAAAGTGGACAATTTAAGCATTAATTACTCTGAATCGGAAAGACAGCCTTTCCAGAATCAGATTAAATTGTAAAACCTTTAGGACTAACAGTCCATTCCTACTGCTATCATTTTTCTTTGCAAATTGAAATGATCTGAACTGCAAAGGCTGCTGTTCTCTCATGGAGAGATAACAGTCACCGAGTGTATTTTCAAAGTAGTGCATTCCTACAGAAAAACATATAAATTAGGAGCAGAAGGCCATTCAGCCCCTATAGCCAACAATTTGACAACATTATGGCTAATATATTTGTGAACTCTATTTTCCTATCTACCCCCAAATCGTTTGACTCCGTTCATCTTGAGTTCTCGATCCACACGCAGGTCTGACCCACAGCACCACAATCTCCAGCATGGGTAGGACAAGAGGGCATGTCTGGAATCCACCCCAATCAGAATAGGGATCAAACTCCGTGCTGTTGGCACTAATCTGATGTAAAGATGCCAATATCTTTTCATCGGGCATATCTATCACTCTTTCTTCTGCCATTTTTGGATTGTTGGAAGAAATTAACACATACACCTTTTTTGGCCATGTTATGAACAGACCATCCTTTTCATCAAGTCCTGGGGTGGGAGTTGAACCTGGAGCTTCAGGTTCAGAGCCAAGGATGCTATGTAATGCCCAACAAGACAATCTTTGACTCCCAATCCAGTATCTACCAAACACAGCTTCAAACAAAATTCAATGACCCGCAAGCAGAATTTCAGACATTGAAAGATATTCAGTTCTTTGGGTCATTCTCAGTTAATAAACTACAAACTAATATATATGTGTATTGAAGTTTAAGACCATGTCTTCTCTGTATGTAACATGGAGGTGAAATTTTTATATCTCGGTGGAAAGTTGTCTGCTACTTTACTTCAAGCAAACCCATTGAATCTTTTACATGTACCAGAGAGGGTAGAAAGGATCATTGTTGAAAATTTCACCTGAATAAACAGCATCTCGGACATAACACACTTCAATAATATTGCATTGGGAGTATCAGCTAAAATTTCAAGTTCTCTGGGATGGGAATTGGGCAAGCGTGCTTCCAATGAGCTACAGAGTTGGAAGGTTCCTGGTGTACATTCAGTGCTGTTAAACTGCAATTATAATGCCAAGTCACCTAGTTGGGATAAGTTGTCAGAGGTTCAACTCAACTGGCAGGGCCTTGCAAAAACAGGCATTACACATAATTGGTACATGCTCATAAGCAAGGTACATTTATAGAACATGATTAGTTTCAGAAACTGTCCCGAGAATCTTCATGGAAATATTACCTGATGAAAGTTGACATCCAAACACAATAAAGATCTTTCAGGATAGATGATCAAAAACTTGATTAGTAAAATAGGCTTTAAGAATTATCTTATAAGGCAGTGAGTGACGTTTAATGAGAGAAATACAGAGTTCAGGATTTGGGCATAGAGGAGGTGAAGAAAACTGGGAAATTCTGGGAAGACTAGAATTGGAGAAGCAAAGTGCGCTTGAAGGTATAAAGAGTACACAGACAGTCAGAATTTCAGACCTTTGCACTGGACAAGTTTGAAGTAAACTTATCTTAATTTTTGTTGGAGAATTCAGCACTGAGCATTCCAGCAGTTAGCTATGAATGATCTTGAGAGGCAGAAACTAGTATCCCTGATAATGTTGACCAGGAGAATATTTGCTGCATGTGTCATTAGTTCCAAATGTTACTTATCATAACAGTTTGTACTTATCCACAGTTGAATTAAAGTGCTGTACGTGAGTTAAAGAGCAATGGTTTTATGTAAGTACAAATGCATTGCATTTGTCATTGAATGAAGTCCCTCTTGGGTGTATTTCATGGCCCTAAGGCAGAAAAGACTATCCATTCAAAGGAACAGAATAGAATAGCATCCCTACAGTATGGGAACACACCATTCGACCACAACAACAAGCCCACACCAACTCTTTGTAAAATATCCAAGCTGCACTCACTCCCTACCCTATCCCTGAAGCCCTAGTTAATCCACCTAACCTACAAATTCTTGGACACTATGGGCAATTCACCTAACCTGCACATCTTTGATCATTCTCCAATGTCTGGAATTGGCAGAACACAAAAAACAAAGAAATTTAGAATATTTTTCCAACTATAATTAGCTGAGAAACACTCATTCCTCGTGGCTCTTTGTTAAAGATGAATATTATTTGATCTCTCAGATTTTTTGCAAATATATAGTTATGATGGTGTAATTAGAGACCTCAAGCCAAAAAGGAAGGGTGACCTTGATATGAATACGCTGAAATAGACAGCAGAGGGTAAGAGGTGTGGAGGAAGAAGGAGTGTGTGCACTTGATAAAGTGCAAAAACAGAGAACATCCAGCAACATCTTATTGGTTGGGAACTACAGCATTGAAAAAGAAGTGAGAACTTCTGACTCCACAAGAAGAATGGCTTTAGCAGTGACAGTAATGCACCAGGAAGAGTAGAAAGACTCATTCTTTTCCAATGTGCCATGCTAAGATTTCAATTTCACCTCTATCAGTCAGATTACAACATTTGCCCCAAAGTTCAAATGAGTAATCTTTGCTTCCAGCTCCAATTTCCAACCATTCCTTTCAAGTTCCAACTGCCTATCTCCACTCTCCAGCTCTGACAGCCAGCCTTCCCTAGCTCCAACTGACAAGCTTTTCACTTCAGGGTCGACCCCATCCCTTCCCAAATCTCCCCACCACTGTCTTTCCTGCTCAGAAAACAATTGGGCCATAACTTTGACCGGGTGGGAACAGGATGATATTGAGGTCCTCCTGTTAAATTCTGTTCATATTTTGCAGGCAGAACATTGAAAGACATTGAATGAGATTGCAAGGATCGCACGAAAGACTGGTGCAGTGTGACAGGACTTGTAATTCTCACATCAAGGTCATCAGTTACAGGTAGATGGACAGAGGACTTGGCACGTTCTGATGAACCAATCATTCATCGCACAAGGGACAAAACTGCAAATTTGAAACAGTAATTGTTGTTCATTTTTTTGTGTGAAACTTTGACATTGCAAGGCTTTACACTGTGGCTTTACACTGGAGCATACCATATAATCATTCAATTTATACATTTAGAGCATGATTTTCAGCCCGAGATGAAACAAAAGATTGTATTCATGCCTTTTCACCTCTGAACCTTTGACAAAGCCAAGTGGTATATTCGCTTAAATGTGCCAATTTTATGTGATAGGATTAAGCATGATATTAATGTTAATAGTTTTTGAAACATATTCCAATTAATTGAATTGGCAAGTTTATTGCAGGGGCACACTTAGAAATGACACTGTATAATTTAGTTCATTCAAATAGTTAAATTACAGTATTATAATTAAGCACCAGCACTGAGCCTGTCAAGATGACCCATGATACTGTACCTCTTCAAAAACTTAATTCATTTACTTTGCCTTATACTGTATTATTTTCAATTACTGGACTAATACTTTTTAAGATTACTAAAGTTGCATTTACTGTCTTTTTTGCATTAATAATGAACTTATTGCTTTTTTACAATCTTGGTAATGGTGTATTTGTAATGAACTGAACAGGCTAAAGAAGGTGCAGAGCTGTAGTTGTTTCCCATGAACTTGCTGCTGCAGACGTGGAAGGTGACGTTGTTCCACGAGAAGTATTAGTGTCATTAGTGTTCAGGGAGAAAGTGAGGACTGCAGATGCTGGAGATCAGAGCTAAAAATGTGTTGCTGGAAAAGCGCAGCAAGTCAGGCAGCATCCAAGGAACAGGAGAATCGACGTTTCGGGCATAAGCCCTTCTTCAGGAATGAGGAAAGTGTGTCCAGCAGGCTAAGATAAAAGGTAGGGAGGAGGGACTTGGGGGAGGGGCGTTGGAAATGCGATAGGTGGAAGGAGGCCAAGGTGAGGGTGCGTGGAGAGGTCGGGAAGAAGATTGCAGGTCAAGAAGGTGGTTCTGAGTTTGAGGGTTGGGACTGAGAAAAGGTGGTGAGAGGGGAAATGAGGAAGCTGGAGAAATCTGCATTCATCCCTTGTGGTTGGAGGGTTCCTAGGC
>NC_057715.1:21010663-21012456 GCF_004010195.1 Chiloscyllium plagiosum
CTCCCCCAAGTCCCTCCTCCCTACCTTTTATCTTAGCCTGCTGGACATACTTTCCTCATTCCTGAAGAAGTGCTTATGCCCGAAACGTCGATTCTCCTGTTCCTTGGATGCTGCCTGACCTGCTGCGCTTTTCCAGCAACACATTTTCAGCTCATTAGTGCTCAGGTCATGCAAATTCTGTATGTCGTGTTTTACTTGACAATACTTATTTCCTGAGTCTGCTAGGAAATAGAGACTGGTGTTACAACACTTAAAGGGCATGGTAACAGTCACACTGTGCTAACAAACAATTTGTAGAATCAATAACCATGGTTAATTCATGCAGCGTGTAATATTCATGCAAATTGATAAACACAAGCCAAGCTGCAAACAATGCAAGATCCAGAGAGAGCTGAAGGGTACTCGCCACAGTCAGTATTCTTTCATTCCACTAACTGTCAGCCAATCTCAAACATTCTGAAGTGAAATTGTAGCAGCAGCCATTGTACTGAGTCTTGATAGTTTAGAATTTACACTGAGGGCTGCAGGCTCTTGGAAAGAGTGCAGTGCAATAGTGAAGGGGAGGCAGCAAGGATTCAGAAGGGTAGAAACCATGGTGTAAAAATGGTGTAGTGAGCATTGGGGGTTTTCCACAATCAAGTGCATCCTGGTTTCAAGTGGGACCAAAGAATGACCACTCCAGACAGTTTCACCTCGTATGCCAGAATCTCTGTGTGCATGGGTATGGGTGAATGTAGATGGGTTGGCAGGGACTTGTAGATGTTTGAATCAAATGGGGCTGAGGGGGTGGACCAGTAAGAAGAGGATGTGGATACTTGGGGCCTCACCGACACGGTCAGTCTGAGGCTGGCAGATGCTAGAGGAGGAACGGTTACTGTCATCTTCCATCATGTTGGAAATGGAAAGTGTTACAGTGACAATAGACAATAGATGCAGGAGTAGGCCATTCTGCCCTTCGAGCCAGCACCACCATTCATTATGATCACTGCTGATCATCCTCAATCAGTATCCTGTTCCTGCCTTATCCCCATAACCCTTGATTCCACTATTCTTAAGAGCTTTATCCAACTCTTTCTTGAGTGGGAAGAGAATGACTGTGACCATACTCAGAGTGAACAGGATAATGACTTGCACACACTTCAGCACACAGGCTTTTAAAGGGAAAGAACATGGCTCCTGCATCTGAATGTTTTCATGGCCAAAGAGTTGTGGAGCAGCATAGACGGGAGTTCACTATGGGACTACATGGAATTCCCTCGCAATACTTTCTACAGGGATCACCTCAGAAGTTAAAGGTTCTGATGAGTGACTCCCATCTCAGGAATCCTCTGAAGAAATCCATTAAATCAGATGATTTGGAGGGTTCTTCTTCTGATAAGTTTATAACACACAAGTAAAGGAAGGCAATGTGAGATGCTGCATTTTGGGAAATCAAACCTTAACAGGACTTATACACTTAATGGGAAGGTGCTAGGGAGTGTTGCTGAACAAAGAGACGTTGGAGTGCAGGTTCAGACCTCCTTGAAAGCAGATTCACAGGTAGATAGGATAGTTAAGAAGGCATTTGGTATGCTTTCCTTTATTGGTCAGAGTATTGACCATCAGAGTTGGGAAGTCGTGTTGCGGCTGTACAGGACATTGGTTAGTCCACTTTCAGAATATTGCATGCAATTCTGGTATCCTTCCTACCGGAAGGATGTTGTGAAACGTGAAAGGGTTCAGAAAAGATTTGTAAGGACATTGCCAGGGTTGGAGGATTTGAGATATAGGGAGAGGTTGAATAGGCTCGGGCT
>NC_057715.1:21012831-21030690 GCF_004010195.1 Chiloscyllium plagiosum
ACCTGAGTCTGGAGGAAGAATGGGAGGAGGAAATGTGACCAGCACCAATTGTTGAAAGAGAAAGGAACTGGGAAGTGATGAAGGCTGTTTCTCCCTTGCAGGATGTCTCCCTTCATGTCAAACACTTCAAAGAGTCAGTCGGAATGTTTGATTTGTTCAGGGATGCTTTGAGAATACCCCTAAGGCAGTTCTGTCCTTCTGTGAGTCTTTCTTCCACAACCCAGTTCTGAGTAGATCAATTATTTCAGTTGTCACACACAGAAGAGCAATTAGTACCTGTTGGATGTATGTTATCTGTTGTCACAGATAAATGTGCAGCTATTATTGTTGTAATCGTTCCTCAGCACTACCAATGATTTCAGTATCCGATTTGTCATTTGGTACGATGGGTGATTAACAATTTGTTTCAACATGTCACCTATTATTTAGCAGGACCTAAACATTACTTATTGAAACATCGTATAGCCTTCTCAAAACATAACACTGTAGTATCCTTCCATGAAATGTTGTGTTCATGTGACAATCACTTACTCTTATACTTGGTGCAACTGTACTGAATATGGCATTGAAGTGTCAACAGCCACAGAACTAGTGGTAGCTTTGATTTGTTCAAAAAGGGAAATTTGGTGAAATAGTCATTCATAAGAATATATTTTTATTCTTGGACTTGCAGAAATTTGTCACAATCTTGAACAACAGCTCTGAAGAGCTCTCTTGTGGCATGCAAAGTTCTCACATTTGTTAGGGTTATTGGAATTAATTTTTTCACATGATATCTTCATTGATGCCAAGCCAATTTCTTGACTTTTGTCTGCATTAGTGTTACAACACCTAAAGGGCATGGTAACAGTCACACTGTGCTAACAAACAAATTGTCGAATCAATAACCATGGATAATTCATGCGGAGTGCAAGCTTCATGCAAATTGATGAACACAAGCCAAGATGCAAACAACGCAAGATGTATCTGGTTTTACATGTCTTAATATCAAGATTATCACTTATTTTCCTTAAAAAATTATAGTCATTGAGAGTTTTAGTTCATAACTTAACTGACTGGCCAGAGAAAATATCTGGAATCTATTGAATGCCAGTTGTTGATGATGATCATTTTGAGCTGTAGTATCACCCTTTGGATTTATTAGGCAATTGGATTTCTTGCACATTTTAGTCAAATGATCTTTGTAGAACATAGCTTGCACATGGTTATGAAATTCTGGAAACTGCTTTGCTGTTTGAAACAAGTCACACTTTATTCAAGATTTGAATGTTTTTCAGCCCTTGCTTAAGGTACCAATAGTTATTGTAGAATCAAATACCTGAAGATGCTGCTGGTTCCCAAAAATGGCTTTAAACTTGCAACTGTCATCTAACATTGGTTCATTGGGGTAATCTTTTGGTTCTTGTCGAAGTATTTTTTGAAACAATTCAATTGGTGTAGTGGCAATGAACAGTTTCATAAAACTTTCAGCTAAAAAAAAGCAAATTACTGCAGATGCTGGAATCTGAAACCAAAAGAGAAAATGCTGGAAAATCTCAGCAGGTCAAAAACTTTTGACAAAAGGTCAGTTAGACTCGAAACGTCAGCTAACTTTCAGCTGAGTCAGGTTCAGTGAAATCAGTCTTCAGACCATTAGATTTAAACTTACCAATGAAATAGCTAATTGGTTTATCTCACTGTTATTAATACAACATGGACTCAAGTCTGTGGATATTGAAATTAACTCAAACTTTTATCTGGTTTTCTAAAAGCTAATTTTTTTTGTCAGGATCTTGTGGACATTTTAAGAAATACCTGAAGAATCAATTCTTCTTAATCATTAATTTGCCATAACAGTAAATTACTAGAATTTTATAGATTATTGATCTGTGAATTAAAGATGCATTCTTTTTTTGAATAATTGGAACTCTGACAGGATGTCAATGGGGTATGAAGTGTTTGGTTTTTGTTTTTAGTTGACAAATCTGTGTGCATCGTATCTTCACTAAATTGTGCAATAGTAGTAGCTGAACTGCTGATAACATTCTGTTCTGATTAAAACAGGTAAAATTTCCATTATCTTATCAGACAATAGGACTGTTCTCTCACTGGGGAGAGATGACTGTTAGTTGCTTGACTTGAGAATCATCAAGCCTCAGGTGAGGGGGGAGATTGAGACCTTAGCCAGTGTGGGAATTGAACTCATGTTGTCAACATCTCTGCATCAGAAACTGACTATCCTGCCCACAGCTTAATGTGTAGTGTAGATTGTTGCACCCCTGCTTCTCACCAAGCTAGAAAAGTAACTAGTATCATTGTGTATAGGGTAACACTTTTCTACCATTGCAATTTGTACCAAAAGTGAGAATGTGATGATATCAGATGGGCTTTTTTTATGGTGGCAGGATTGACCAAGCATTATTGTGTTTCAGTTTGCTCCTGTTTGCTGGTCACTCCTGCTCAGGACATGCATAGATAATTATTTATGATTCATCACAAATTCTTCGCAATAGACACTGCTGCTATCACTTTTGGCACCAACTAACTGTAACTACTTTGCCACCACCATAATGTTGCTCCTGAGTAAACCACCACTTCCATTGTGATATGATCAAAATGTTCTCTGTCGTGCCTTTGTACCATGAAGAGTGGGTTATTATTGAAGCTAATCTGTAATTGTACCTATTTACAATCGTATAAATCTCTGATTTACAAATCTTTTGGGTGCTATACTTAGCACTGTTACTGCAATAAGTGCTACAGCAACTGCTACTGAAGATGAGGTGGATACCTTTATACTGGAGCATCACATGTTGTTAAATCATCTAAATGCCTTAAAGATGTACTGCCTTAAAGATGTACTGCCTGTCTGGCCTGGAATCGAGAATAATTTTATAATGATAATATTATCTGTATTAATATACAGCTGTCACCAGCCAATGAATTGAAACAATTTGACCTGAACTTTTCCAAGACAAAGTTGACTGAACATTTGCCTTTTGTTTTCTATTTCTGCCAGTATCATAGCTTTAATATAGCCCTTTTACATCCACTATTAGAGGTAGAATACCCAGGGCTTTCATCGGATGGTCTCATTCTTCATTCCACTGAAAATGCCTTTGATTGAGCAGCTGAAGAATTTTTTCAACCAGTGCAATTATGGCCTCCCAAACTTTAAAAACCTGCCTTCTTTACTTTGGAAAATTCTTGTAAAAATGAATGCAGTGGGCAATAGCTGGAGAATGTGCTTTGTAAAGTCCAACAGCTTTGAGGGGGCAATTACAGGGAATGAACAGCATTCAAGCAGCAACCAATTTTAAAATAAGCTCCCTGTTAGGTTGTGGTAAATCAATTAAAATATACTAATGGGGTTTTCCTCTCTGCGATGGATCACCATTAATACTTAATACTCACCATTCTATTTCACCATTCTATCAAAGGATAGATCAGAAGTCAGTGGCAGCCTGGACAGTGAGAATGTGAGAACCATGTGCCCAATACAAGCTTATCAGCTCTTACTCAAGACATATGTCCCGAGTGTTTGAAAGAACAGATATTTCAAAGAGAAATGCATAACTTATACCTTGGGAATTGCGACACTAAATGCATCATTTGTCTTTTTTGCCATTTACAACAATTCCATAAGTGGAGGCTGAGAAGGAAAAGAAGTCATTATTTACCTTCAATACTTAAATTTGTGTACCAGTGACTGAATAGAAACTCCTGTTGTTCTGTTCAGGGTGCTGAAGATAATTGCATGCTGATATGTCACAAAGCTTTCTTCAATAATCTGATTAATTATCAATTCTTAGTGGGAGCCAGCAATAAATCATCAGACAACAGATTCCAAAGAGAAACTTGATGGGTTGAATAGCCTTGTTTGTGCATGTCAATGCTTCTAAGATCCTGACATTTATTTAATGTGAATCAGGTGAATGATAAAACCACCTTAAAACATCAAAATAAATTTAAAAATTCACTTCCCTGTGTGACATATCACAACCTCTCAGTTTGTGAGCAACAGCTTGTTATAATGGAGCTGTTGACATCATTCAGTTTTTGCTCAGCCTGCTTCCAGGTTGCTTGTCTTGTGGTTTGGGTGCAGGCTGCCAAATATAGTACTACATTTCGAAGAAAAACAAAATCTTATTGCCTTTGCCTCTTTCACATACTCAATACATGTAGATCTGTGAACGAAAGCTGTCACCTCAATTTAGGATGCTCTTCATGAAAACACCAATTGGACATATCAATATGGATGACCAAAGTTACACAATAAGTTTTAGATTAGATTACTTACAGTGTGGAAACAGGCCCTTCGGCCCAACAAGCCCACACCGACCCGCCGAAGCGCAACCCACCCAGACCCATTCGCCTACATTTATCCCTTCACCTAACACTACGGGCAATTTAGTATGGCCAATTCACTTAACCTGCACATTTTTGGTCTGTAGGAGGAAACCGGAGCACCCGGAGGAAACCCACGCAGACACGGGGAGAACATGCAAACTCCACACAGTCAGTCACCTGAGGCGGGAATTGAACCCAGGTCTCTGGTGCTGTGAGGCAGCAGTGCTAACCACTGTGCCACTGTGTCACCCACAGGCGTGACTTCAATGTGCATCACCAAGCCTGGCTGCGTGACAATACAAGTGACCAAGCTGGCTTAGTCCTGAGTGATCATCCATTACTGCCCCAAAGGCGATGGGACTGCGACAGATGGTGAAGAAGCAACAAGAGATGGAATAATGTACACAACCACATCCTTATCAATCTATCATCCACAGTTGTGTTAAGACCATAGGATGTGGGATCAGATGTAGCCCCTTCAAGCCTGCTCCACCATTCAATGAGATCATGGCTGATCTGATAATCCTCAACTTCAATTTTCCTGCCTTTTCCTCATAATACTTGATTCCCTTAATTATTACTCTCTGAGAGAAGAAATCTCTCTTCATCTCTATCTTTAATATTGAACCTCTTATTCTGAGATTATGCTGTCTGGTCTGAGACTCTCCCTCAAAAGGAAACAATTTTTCCATATCTACCCTGTAAAGTCATCTAAGAATCTTGTATTTTTTTTAGTAAGGTCACTTCTCATTTTGCTAAACTCCAACGAGTGCAGACTCAATCTAATTAACTTCTCCTCATAACGTAGTCCCTCCATACCTTGTATCACCTTACTGCATCCAATGCTAATCTATCTTTCCTTAGATAAAGAGCCCAAAACTGTTCACAGTTTTCCAGCTATGTTTTGACTAGTGCCTTGTATAGTTTTAGCAAAATTAGTACAATTACCACCAAGGCAAACCTAAAACTGAAGAGTTACCTTGGCAAGGCTACATAACAAAACACAGATTAATTTCATGGCACATAGCAATAGCAGCATATGATGGGCAGTGCTAAGTCATACTTTAATGAATCAGATCTAAACTCTCCATTCCTGTCACATCCAGTGGTGAATGATGATGGATATTTAAACAACTAACAGGAGGAAAAGACTTCACAAATGTACAATGAAGGTAGCCCTGAACGTTAGTGCAAAGACAAAGCTGAAGTACTTGTAAACATCACCAGCCTGAAGTGCTAAATATATGATTCACTTCAGCCACCACCTAAAGTTTCCACCTTCAGAGATGCCAGTCTTCAGCCAATTCAATTCACTCCTTATGAAATCCTGAAAAGGCTGAAGGTAATGGATACTGCAAAATCTGCGATCCCTGACAACATTTTAGCAATAGTGCTGAAGACTTCTATTTAAGACCTAGTCAAGCTTCTGCAGGACAGCTACAAGTTTGGCATTTACATAACAATATATCAAATGTTACAGTCTGACCTGTATATAAAACATAGGACAAATAACACCTGACAATTATTGCTCAATTAGTCTACTCTTAATTCTGAGCAAAGTGCTGGGAAATGTTATAACAGCAATAAAACAGCACTTAACAATAACCTGCTTAATGATGCACCATGGCCACTCAGTATCTGACTTTACTACAAATAGGGAGAAATTAGGTGAACTCAAGATATGAGGTAAGTGTAACTGAGGTGACTTGTTGTCTTGATTTTTAAATAATCAGCTGCTGGAGACAGTATAGTTGTTATGATCACTCTATTTGAGCCACACAAGGAGTGATCTGCCTCATTTATTAGGCTGAAGCAAATCTCTGAAGAACACAGAAAAGTTGATTACCTTTATATTGGTAACATCTCATTATCCATATTCCAACTGGCAACTGGTTAAACCATGGTCCTGTTGTGAAAGGTGCAAGAGATGGGTATTTTTTATCGATAAAGGAATGATGTTCTCATAAATTTGTCTCAAATTTTCCCATGTTTGTTTGAATACCCATTATTGAAACTTTATTGCTGGAACAGCACAGCAGGTCAGGCAGCATCCAGGGAACAGGAGATTCGACGTTTCGGGCACAGGCATAAATTTGTCTCAAATTTTCCCATGTTTGTTTGAATACCCATTATCCATAGGTATGGCAAACACTATCCTTACCCTCATCATCTGAAATGTGTGTACTCACCTCACCCAATTTATTGATAGTGCCCGCATGACATCCTGGTATGTTGGTAAGGCTCTGGACTATTTGTGTCAGGGGTGAATCTCTACTTAATTGGATGCTTTGAATCCTTGACCGATTTCATAAATTTCCTCTTGCCATGAATTTAGGATTCAGAAAGTTTGGTCCACAGGAGCTAAATCATTGGAATTAACAACTGAGGCTCCTGTCTTGAATACTATATTGTTTATCAGATCACATTTCTCCTGGACCACTAGCTGTGCTGCTTCTATCATTAATTGACCCATTGGAGTATTAGACAGTGCTTCAGCAGTGTTGAACTCCATCAAGTCAGGGTTAAGTTGGACAGGCTTATGAATATAGGCACCAGTTTACAGTGTACAGTATCATCCAAAATTTCAGCATCACTAATTAACACAAATCAATTTTCCAGCAATCTAACATATACTCCGGTCTAGTTAAATCTCAGATGACCCAGACTCTCCGAACTCCCCTCACGTGTCAACTGCATGATTTCTTGGACTCCTATGGTTATACTCAATGTCTTGTGTTGGGTATTGCATTCCACATTGATTGCTGTGTAGCATAGACCAATTCATAATGTGGATCATTAGTTGGCTGTACTTCTTGTTCCCTCTGCTAAGAACATCAACTCTCTGAATATCGTCATTAGAAACAACATTCTGTAAATTAAACAAATAGACATCCGATCATCATCATTCTATCAGGATGAGAAAAAAAAGAGAACAGATAACAAAGAACAAAAAATAATATAGCCCAGGAATAGGCCCTTCAGCCCACCAAGCCTATCCCAATGTACAATGCTTTCCTAAACTAAAAACCTTTTGTGTCTGCACAATCCATATCCCCCTTTTCCCAGCCTCCTTGTATCTATCAAGATGTTACTTCACCATTGCTGTTGTATCTGCTTCTCCCAACTCCTCTGGCAGCAGATTCCAGGCACTTATCATCCTCTGTGTAAAAAAAAGTTGCCTCACGAATCCTTTTTCCCCCTTTTACCTGAAACCTTTGTCCCCAAGTAATTGACATTTCTACCCTAGGAAAAACAGTGCCTATCCATTCTAAGTATGCCGCTCATAATTTTGTAAATTTCTATTAGGTCACTCCTCAACCTCTGACATTCAAATAAAAACAAATCAAGTTTGTCCAAACTCTCCTCATAGCTAGCACCCTCCAAGCCTGGCAATACCTTCATAAACCTCTCCAAGCCTCCACATCTATTTGGTAGTATGCTGACCAGAGCTGTACTAATTATTTCAAATATCCTATGCAGCTGCATCATGACTTGCCAATATTCATATTCTATGCCCCTACCAATGAAAGCAAGCTTGCTATATATCTTCTTGACCACTTTATCCACTTGTGTTGCTATTTTCAGGCAACTATGGGCATGTATGCCTCGATCCCTCTCTATGTTTACTAGTTCTGCAAGACAAAATGAAAAATTAATTAGTACAATACTTCAGTGGTGGCCAATGTTTGCAGTGTCTTTTTTGTTTTCCACCCATACATATATTACACAGGTCATAATTACCTCATACCTTCCTACCCCTCAAGGCGTAAATCTTATTTCCCATACTGAGTACCTTAGCATGTTCTGTTTTCACCTCTATTTCGATATGACACAGTAACTGCTGATCTCTAATCTCCTCTTGTAGCTGCTTTGTAAGCTACCACATAAGCAGTTTCCCTGTCTCTCTCAGTGGTCCTACCTCCTCATTCTGATTTCAGCTGTGACCACTTCATACCCCATGCCAGTTGACACAGTCTCCTTAGTGGCAGTATCTCCCCTTTGACTGCCCAATTCAATGGAATCTGCCACTTTCATAACTGCTTCCTCTAATGGTAGCCTTGCAGCATTTGCTAAATCTTTGTTGTATATATCGCCTACACTCCATGCTAACATAACATTGGGTGTTACCTTAAAGCCAAACCTAATGTCTGTACAAATGTTAACTTATTGAATCATATAAATCTTATGGTATAGTCATTTGGCCTATCATGTCTTCATTGGCTTTTCAAATGAGCAACATAACCAAGTGTTAATATCCATTTTTGCATTTCCTAGTACATTATATTCATTCAAATAATCATTAAATACCTTCTTGAATAGACGGGTGGAGTAAAACATTGCGTGAGGTAACCTGAGCCCAATATTTCAATTTGTTTCAAGGTTCCCTTATTACTGGCACTTAAACACAAATACCTTAATTATTAAATCTAAAGAACTTAAAAGATCCTGCGGTTCTCCCTCTACCAGTGCCATTTTGATGGTTTTAAGGTCAGTTTCTCTGTGAATTAAATGTCAGTGCCTCATCATTTAAAGTCTATTTTCTTGTTGTTCAGTTCACAATAACCTTTTTTTATCATCCAGTGAATGTACATGTCTGTAACCTGTTAAACTGCCCATTCTCACCATGCATTCCCTCGTGTTTGTTACTTCAAGTGTAATAATCACTTCTGCACACTTACAATTGTATCCTAGCATCATGTCAGGAAACATCCAAGGAGCAGGAGAATTGACGTTTCAGGCATGAGCCCTTCCTGAAGAAGGGCTCATGCCCGAAATGTCGATTCTCCTGCTCCTTGGATGCTGCCTGACCTGCTGCGCTTTTCCTGCAACACATTTTCAGCTCTGATCTCCAGCATCTGCAGTCCTCACTTTCTCCTATCCTAGCATCATGGCATGCATTCTGGACTTTCAGGCTATCATTCTGAAAGATCAAAATTTGGGAGACATATGTATTTCCAAAACCACATATCGAGCAACATGAAAGCATTTTGGAGAAATTGAAAGCAAGCTGTTAGCAAAAAGAGTTACTTCTCTGGTGGACTGAGAAAGGACAAGGTCCATGTCACCAATTCATGCCATTCCCTGTATCTTCAACCTGCCCTTCTGCATGCTCTCAATTATCTTTGACCGTTGTTCTCTAGTAAAACTGGTGATGGAGCCCTCCAACCTTCAATCAAAGAGCCGTTTGCTCCTTCAACTCTTCTGATTGCATCTTTTAAAATTCTTTTCATACTCATATAATCCTGACAGAGCAGAAAGAGGCTAATTGACCCATTGAGTCTGCAAAAACCTTTGAAAGAGCATCCAACCAAGAACACCCCCCCCCCTCCCCACCCTCATCTACTCCCCATCCACACTCCTCCCCACACCCCCCAATCCATCCCTCCACATGTGATTTTTTTACCCTGGCTAACTCACCTAACCTGTATCTCTTTGACTATGGAAGGAAACCCACGCAGACATGGGAAGAATGTATAAACTCCACACAGACAGTTGGCCGTGGCTGGAAGCAAAATCAGGTCCCTGGTGCGGAGAAGCAACAGCATTAACCACTGAGCTGCCGTGTCCCTTAAATTGCTGATAATATTATTGCAGTCCTTCCTCAACCCATTTTCAGCTCTGATCTCCAGCATCTGCAGTCCTCACTTTCTCCTATCCTAGCATCATGGCATGCATTCTGGACTTTCAGGCTATCATTCTGAAAGATCAAAATTTGGGAGACATATGTATTTCCAAAACCACATATCGAGCAACATGAAAGCATTTTGATCCTTCTGGTGTGTGAATTTAGCCCACTCACAGCCCTGCACAGATACTTCCGGCATGGATTTGTTTGACTTCCAGCTTTTGTGAAAATGCTACCAACACAGAGCACATATTAGCAATCTCTCTCTTTTCAGTGCATCCTGTGCTCAGCACCCCTACTGAACCATCTCATGTCAGCTTACTCCATTAACAATGGGTGGTAAATGACATGTATTCATTTGTTTTGCATTGCTACTCTAATAGTTCAAGATTCATGTTCATGATGCCATGTCCTGTCTCCTGTTTTTAAATAATCAACTTTTACCGATCTAATTTATCTATTACTAGACTGAAGCAAAACTGTTAGCATCTCATCACCACAGTCCAATTTTTCTCCATACATGACTATTCATGCTCCCTCAGATATCGAAGCATTCTGTGTCTAATTGGACAGAATTCATACATAGTCTGAAAAGTGGTAAGTGACATTCATGCCAGGCAATGACCATCTCCAAACAAGAGAGAACCTAAGTGTCTTTGCTTGAAACTTAATAGCATTACCATCACAAAACCATGCATTATTAACAGGTATTCCTGTATTCCTGATGAAGGGCTTTTGCCCGAAACGTCGATTTTACTGCTCTTCGGATGCGGTCTGAACTGCTGTGCTTTTCCAGCACCACTAATCCAGAATATGCATCATTAACATTCTGGTGGTTACCAATGACTTGAAACCAAACTTGAACACAGGTGGCTACAGGTCAGAGAGTAGAAAAGCTGCTGTGAGTAACTCTTCCCCTGAATTGCCAAAACCTTTCCACCATCTACCAGGCACACTTCAGGATTGTGATTGAATAGTCTCCACTGCCTGGATGAGTGTAGATACAAACAACATCAAGAAGCTCAATATGCACCAGGATATACCAAGCACTTAAAAGCATCCCATCCATGGCCTTAGGGATCATTCCCTGCACCACCAATGCACAGTGGCAGTGGTATGTAGTACATATAAGATTCACTGTAACAACTCATCAAGCCTCCTCCACTAGTCCCTTCCAATCCTGAGACCTAAACCATCTAGAAGGACAAGGGAAATAGATAAACGGAAACACTACCAATTACAGCTTCCCCTTTAAGCCACACACCATCTTGGCTTTGAATTACATTGCCATTCCTTCACTGTAACTGAGTCAAAATCCAGGAACTTCCTTCTTCACGGTTGTAGGTGTTCCTGTACCATAACGACTGTTACAGATCAAGAAAGCAGCTCACCACCACCTTATTTGGGAGATTAAGGAGAGGCAATGGAGCTGGCCAAGCTAGTGATGCTCACATCACATGAATGAGTCAAGATAAGACATATTTTCTTTAAAAAGGGCTCTATCAATGAACAATGAACACATCCCATAAACAAGTAAGTGAGAAGAAAAGATCATCTTGATTCTCTTATTTAAGCTAATGCATTTAGTTATCTTGAAATTGTATCCCCAATCAAGAATAATGCAAATAGCTAAGTCATAAATGCAAAGAATTTCAAGAATTACACATAAAATGTGAATCATTGTTGTAACTAGGAAAAGAATATAGTTTGTTCTCACAAACAATGACAAATGAGATAATACCCAGATGATCTGTTTTAGCTAAGTTGACTAAGGGATAAATGTTGGTCAAGATGTCAGGTATGACTCTCTTGTTTTTTTTAGATTAGATTACTTACAGTGTGGAAACAGGCCCTTTGGCCCAACAAGTCCACACCGACCGTCCGAAGAGCAACCCACCCAGACCCATTCCCCTACATTTACCCCTTCACCTAACACCATGGGCATGGCCAATTCACATAAAATGCACATCTTTGGATTGTGGGAGGAAACCGGAGCACCCGGAGGAAACCCACGTAGACACGGGGAGAATGTGCAAACTCCACACAGACAGTCACCGGAGGCTTGAATTGAACCCGGTCTCTGGTGCTGTGAGGCAGCAGTGCTAACCACTGTGCCACCGTGCCGCCCACATGAAACAATGCCATAGATTCTTTTACCTTAGGTGACATAAGGGAACTCAGTTTAAAGCCTCCGCTCTAAAACAACTATGACAGTGGAGTACATCATTAGTAATAGACGAGTATCAGCTGAGATTTGATGGTCAAGTCCTGATTTCTAACTAAAAAGTAAGGTTTCTACCTAATGAGCTACAATGATTAAGAGAACACTTCATACTACATCAAAGCTAAAGGAAAACGCTGTCAGTAA
The DNA here is from genome assembly GCF_004010195.1 of Chiloscyllium plagiosum. Lineage (NCBI taxonomy): Eukaryota > Metazoa > Chordata > Chondrichthyes > Orectolobiformes > Hemiscylliidae > Chiloscyllium > Chiloscyllium plagiosum. The sequence continues at coordinate 21,025,155 of NC_057715.1, forward strand.
GACAAGGTGGAACGATCAGCTGGAATTCTATTTGTCCTCAGAAAGAAAATATGTAAGGAAACAACATGTCTTTAATTACTTGCAGAAAATTGTCATTTTCTGTGGCATCTTGCAAAATATTCTTGAATCTGACAAGAATCAGGATAATCATTTATTGATTAAAGAGAATTTGCTTCTCTTTTGGCAATTCTGTTTCTTGGCAAATATATACTTCTTGTAGCTCCTGTTTTCCTGTTTCTTATGCAATTTAAAAAAGACAGGTAGTTCAGTTTAACAAAACCAGACCACATTTCCAAAGTGATGGAGAGCAGGACTGAATGAGATTCATAAGCCATGAACCAGATAAAGGATAGTGGCATAACATTAATTCTCATTGAAATAACTCCACAGAGGCCAGTATCCCATCACCAGTCACCCTTTATTTATACATGGAAAATCCTTGACGCTGGTCCAGCTCCCTCAGAGCCAGCTCTCGGACTGAGCAGAATGTCTTACACTCTTCTTTTTTAAGATTTGGAGATGCCGGTGTTGGTCTGGGGTGTACAAAGTTAAAAAATCACACAACACCCAATTATAGTCCAACAGGTTTATATGGAAGCACTAGCTTTTGGAGTGCTGCTCCTTCATCAGGTGGTTGTGGAGTACAAGATCATAAGACGCAGAAATTATAGCAAACATTTACAGTGTGATGTAATTGAAATTATATATTGAAAAAGACCTGGATTGTTTGTTAAGTCTTTCATCTTTTAGAATGAACTTATTGGTTTCACTGCGATTTATATATGAAAGAACTGAAGCCAGCATGCCCATTTTAAAAGATGAGAGAATTAACATAAAATCCATGTCTTTTTCAATATACAATTTCAGTTACATGACACTGTAAACTTTTGCTATACATTCTGTGCCTTACGATCTTATACTCCACAACCACCTAATGAAGGAGCAGTGCTCTGAAAGCTAGTGCTTCCAAATGGAGTAAACCTGTTAGACTATGACTTGGTGTTGTGTGATTTTAACTTCTTTTTTAACTGTAAGCCAGGGCTCCCTGACTTGGATCAAATTAATAGCTCTAATCAGGGAACTCACATTCTATAAGTTTCACCTGGTTGACTTCGTTATAACCACTACACCAGCAAAGGAACTGGAATGACTGTAAGAGTGATGTTAAAGGAATTCAAGACAGATTGTGAAGCATGACTCTCATCACAAGTGCTTTACTTGAGATTAAATTTATCCACAGAGTACAGCATTTCATATGTCTGCCTCCTACCTATCAAAAACTGGGACCACAGCAGTCCCTTTTCATACTCATTTGAATAGAATCAAATGAATAAATAAGTTAGTTAACTCATAAACCATCCTTAAAGTGACATTGTAACAGAAACAAAACTTTAAACAAAAATTATTTTACTATTTTGGTTGGAGATAATGCACTCTAATCTCTGTGGCCCCAGTCCCTCATGGCTGGCCTCAAGCATACTAATGGACGTGCTCCCTTTCTTGGGACATTAGGCACAGGCAAAACCACAGGGGTGAGGCAGGCAATCGGGGAAAACATCCACCCACTGAACCAGTTAACATCCACTTTGGCCTGTCCTAGTAGCAAGGACCAACATAGGGCTGGACATCTGGGCCTAATAACTGGAGCCAGTGCTCTCAGGGGGCCCACTGAGCAGGAATCAGGAGTGGAGCCTCTATAACTGGATCAAAAGTGGGTCCAGTCTATTAACTCCTGAGGCTAGAGGCTAGAGGACCAGACCAGGAACAATACTAGAGCCTGTCAATTCTGTCCATGCCCACGTCCAGGAGTAGGTTAACAAGAAGGTACTGTGCTCATACAGCTCCTTCAAAAGTCCCTTTTTAGATATTTTCTGGTCAAGCTATTCAGAGGTGATATGGTACACCTCTGGAGCAGGTGGCACCTAAATCCTGGTTCAGAGGTTTGGACCCTACTGCTACACCTCAAGAGCCCAAAAATCCCTTTTTCACAATCTTTGGAGCAATCTTAAATATCATTAAACTAAATGCCTAAATGACAGCCACTTAAAGGGGCAATATGAATGAATAAAACAATCTAATGATCATGTGATCAACCCCTTTAAGAAACGAGACTTTAAAAGAGACCTATCAAATTAAACTAACATTTTCGGCTAATGCTCACTCCAGATCTTGCAATGCTCACATGTTGTGCAAACAGTATTGTTATATATGTGCTTAAGTTACTCAGTCAATCAATATCCGCTACCTGTTTATCCTTAATATCAACAACACACTTAGCATAATATTAACAAGGAATGCTGAAATGAATTTATATGAAACTATTTTAAATAGTGCATCTTAAAAGGCACTTTTGAAGGGTGTAAATGAAAGGAAGTTGGATAAAGAGTTGAAGGGGAAATGAAATAGAAGGTACACTTAGAAACTGAGATGAAATATTGTAAAAGGAGCTTATATGAAGCATGACTACCAGAATAGACCATTGAACTATTGACCATCAAAGCATTTTAAACTAGTCTAATTTTAATCCTCAATGTATACAACAAGAAAATACCACAGTTTTAATACACAGAATAATTCATACTCAGTGAACAAGAATTTGTACTTTTATAATGATAGAGCATTCTAATTGTTTTGCAGCAGAATTATAAAATAGGTGTAATAGTGAGCCACATAAGTTTATAATACAGCAGATGATCATAAGCCTGGTCAAAGAAATATGATTTAAGGAGTGTCTTAAAAGGGGAAAATAAGGTAGAGAAGCAGAGCGGTGTATGAAGATAATTCCAGACAACAACACAACACAGCTCTCACTTGTCATAAATCCTACAAGAAGAGATGATGTGATTGCAATGCCATGCTCGAGGACTTTTGCATCTTTCCAACTGAAAGAACTGAAAGCATCTTTCCAACTTTGCACAGTGGCCTATGGATAGTATTCCCCCTTGAGGAGTGATTTGAGGATTGAAGCCCAAATGCCAGCAAGCAACAGTGATGAATTATCCACTTTTGCTCTTAAGATAATGGTGTTCAAATGATAGAACATAGAAAAGTACAGCACAGAACAGGTCCTTTGGCCCACGATGTTGTGCCGAGATTTAATCCTAATGTATATATAGTAACTTAACCTACGCACCCCTCAACTCACTGCTATCCATGTGCATGTCTAGCAGTCGCTTAAATGTCCCCAATGACTCTGCCTCCACCACCACAGCTGGCAACATATTCCATGCATTCACAACTCTCTGCATAAAGAACCTACCTCTGATGTCTCCTTTATACCTTCCTCCTAATATCTTCAAACTATGAATTCTCGTACCAGTCCATCCTGCCCTGGGGAAAAGTCTCTGGCTATTGACTCTATCTATACCCCTCATTATTTTGTACACCTCGATCAGGTATTTTGTACACCTTGATGATGGCAAAGAACGTGGGTGGCACGGTGGTTAGCACTGCTGCCTCACAGCACCAGAGACCCGGTTTCAATTCCCGCCTCGGGCAACTGTCTGTGTGGAGTTTGCACAATCTCCCCGTATCCGCGTGGGTTTCGTCCAGGTTCTCCGGTTTCCTCCCACAGTCCAAAGATGTGCAGGTTAGGTGAGTTGGTCATGCTAAATTGCCCATAGTGTTAGGTGAAGGGGTAAATGTAAGGGAATGGGTCTGGGTGGGTTGCTCTTCAGAGGGTCGGTGTGGACTTGTTGGTCCGAAAGGCCTATTTCCACACTGTAAGTAATCTAATATAAAAAAGCATGAAACTTTATCAAAAGGTATTGATCAAAGCTATTCCCATAGCAAACCTTATGCTAAAATTTGAGGGTGTCTTGTTCAGCTTCTATGAGTTATAATCACTGAAAATCCAGAGATTTGCTCAGATTGCCCATTTTGTGTCTTCAACCATATTTGAATAAATTATGCATAACCTCCATATAGCAGTATTAGATCAGAAAAAGGGAACATTACTTTGCGAAAATGAGTGGAACAAAAATCTTCTCTTGCTAATCTTCTTTTCAGTTGGTCGATCTTCTTTTTTCAAACACTTTCCACCCAGACCTTGTAAATACTTCTTCTTTAAAAATTCTGCAAGATACATTTTGTAGGCAGACCACCGCTGAGCACATGCTCAGAAAATTTCAAATGATTCACACAGAGTTTATTGCCCATAATTTATGGTTATGTCGACAAAAGAAACTAATTTATACATGTAAGAGTTCCAAAGTAACACCTATGACATGTCAGTCTATTTTTGATGGTGTTTTTGAGGAAGCAACACTGGCCAGCAGAAACTGTGTGCTCTTCCTCAAATACTGCAATGGGAAATTTTTCTCTTCACCTTGCCAGACAGATGAGGCCTCTTTTAAATGGCTGTGACTCCACCAATAAAACATTGCCTCATTATTGTATGGAGCGCCTGCCTAAACTTTGTGCTCATGTCTTGGACCAGAGTTTAATCCAGAAGCTTCCATCTCAGACTTTTTACTTGCAGGCAAATTGATGTTTGCAATGTGTCAGTACATTAGTAGAAATGTAAATACCTTTCAATATGTAAAACTTATCACACTGAAATTTACATTAAGAATGCCATTCAAATTGAATGTGAATTACAATTAATCATGGCTTTGGTTAAAAATGAGAATGGAATCTGCATTTATTGTAACTCTCTTTCCTCATCATGTAACATCAAGATGTAATTGAAACATTTGCATTCATAATACTCAAGATATCAGCAACCACTTATATACTAGCATATAAATTTTGCTACTTGAAGCTCCCAGCGAGATAGGTCCTATTTGAATAAAATCTGAAACCTATCACAACTCGGACATTGGTATTCTAGTCAACATAATGGTCTAATTATTTGCACCCTGAGAAAACCTACTGGATAATTAGGTATAACTGATCTCCAGCTAGAGATTTAAAAACAACAAATACATCAAAGTAAATGGTACAGACAGGAATATTTTCAACCCAAATATCCATAGGAAAATCTTAATCATTTTATTCTTCTAGAGTGAGAAACTTATCAACAGTTGGAGTCAAGATGGTGTTGCATTTGGACAATTTAGTCAGTTTCATTGTTGCTTGATAGGAGCATCTCACTTGATTATTGGCAATATCAGGAGCATGAGCTGATGTGAAAACATAGTTAAGTCACAAGCAACTTAGAGATCATGGGTGATACACATGACACTGCTGAATAAACAAAACATTAATTAATCAGAGGTCCATAAACACAAATATGCAGTGTTTGCATGTTTGCACACATTAAACTTAACAGGTTTCTGATTAGGAGGTAGACTATAGAGAATTCCAGTCATAGAGTCATAGAGATGTACAGCATGGTAACAGACCCTTCAGTCCAACCTGTCCATGCTGACCAGATATTCCAACCCAATCTAGTCCCACCTGCCAGCACCCGGCCCATATCTCTCCAAACCCTTCCTATTCATATACCCATCCAAATGCCTCTCAAATGTTGCAATTGTACCAGCTTCCACCACATCCTCTGGCAGCTCATTCCATACACGTACCACCCTCTGCG
>NC_057715.1:21031248-21113893 GCF_004010195.1 Chiloscyllium plagiosum
CCTTGTGGCACTCCACTGGTCACAGGCCTCCAGTCTGAAAAACAACCCTCCACCACCACCCTCTGTCTTCTACCTTTGAACCAGTTCTGTATCCAAATGGCTAGTTCTCCCTGTATTCCATGAGATCTAACCTTGCTAAGCAGTCTCCCATAGGGAACCTTGTCGACCGCCTTACTGAAGTCCATATAGCTCACATCTACTGCTCTGCCCTCATCAATCTTCTTTGTTACTTCTTCAAAAAACTCAATCAAGTTTGTGAGACATGATTTCCCATGCACAAAGCCACGTTGACTATCCCAAATCAGTCCTTGTCTTTCCAAATACATGTACATCCTGTCCCTCAGGATTCCCTCCAACAACTTGCCCACCACCGAGGTCAGACTCACTGGTCTATAGTTTCCTGGCTTGTCTTTACCGCCCTTCATAAACAGTGGTACCACATTTGCCAACATCCAGTCTTCCGGCACCTCACCTGTGATACAAATATCTCAGCAAGAGGCCCAGCAATCACTTCAGTCATAATCATCTCTTTGCTATGTAAAAGCTGACAGCCCTCTCACATCTGGCACCATTCTGATTTATACCACATCATGATTTGTCCTGTGCACAAGTGCTGGCAATCAGCTGGGATGCCCTTTGTCATTGATGGCAGAGCAATCAGGATCAATTTCTGACAGCCTCAGTAATGGGCATAAGCAGTTTATCATCTTGTTCATTTCTCTCCTCAAACAGCAAAGCTTCAGTGAATTACTGTAGATGTAACTTTAAACCCGAACAATGTTTAAAGGCAGGTGAGAGGTAGAAATGTTTAAGTTTCCACATGGAAAGGCAGCTCAATTCATATCAATCTATATCTGATTTTAATGGAGGGAGGTCAATGAAACATTCTGCTTTCAAAGAGTGATCATTGAGAAATTATAACCATTTCTGTTTTAATAGGTTATCTATTTTTAATTCACCTGAGTGGATTTTTAGGGCATTGACTCACCATCCCCCATCTCAAACCCCTAGCACTTGATGTCAAAAAACATGAATGCCTTTAAAGGAAAGGTGGACTTTAGGGACAAAGGATTAGGAGGATATGTTGCGTGTATGTAGTAAAATAGGAAGAAGGCTTGTATACATCACTGGTATGAGATTAACTGTGCCAACTGGCTTCTTTTTGTTCTCCAAATAGTTGAAATTTAAGTATTCTCAGTTACCAACTGAGGGCAGATTAACTCAACAAAGATTGTAGATGTCACAGTGGACTGTTCTGTAGACAATAAGTGTCGAGCTTCCAAAACAAGCTATGGTCAGCATTGAAGACTAGAATGGTAACAACCTTAAATTTCTGCTGTAATGGTAACAAGATACAATGACTGTCAAAGTAACAACATTGTTTAAACAATAAAAACCAAAAGAACTGCGGATGCTGTAATTTAGTAACAAAAACAGAAATTACTGGAAAAGCTCAGCAGGTTTTGCAGCATCTGTGGAGGGAATTCAGAGTTAGCATTTCATGTCTGGTGACCCTTCCTCAGAACTCCTCAGACCTGAAACACTAACTCTGATTTCTATCCACAGATTCTGCAAGGCCTGCTGAGCTTTTCCGGCAATTTCTGTTTTTGTTGAACATTTTCTAGACCTTGGTTTGACTACATTTGGAATACCATGAACATGCTGGTATACTTTCCTCCAAAGAGAAGCTGGGGCTGATGATCTGCTCGAGATAACTGAGATTAAAGCCTGGATTTTCACTGACTTGGGATTATTTTGGAACTACTTAAAAATGGCAACTAAGTCCCAAATCTGGGATATCGAACCATTCCAAGGTTTTCAGATCTTCAGTGGTGCCTAATCAGATTGCAGGCTGGTTTGCGTATTGACCTATTAGAGTTTAGACATCCATTTGTTTGATGAAATATCTGAAATCCAAGAAAAACTGCTTGGTTAACAGCTCTGATATCTTCCATCAATTGCACAATGTTTAAATTTTCGATTTAACCTATTTTGTCAGTCAACCTGTTAAGAAATGTTATTACACACCTCTGAAGTAAGTGGGACTTGAACCCAGGTACCTTCCCCAAGGTGAGGGACACCACCACTGTGCCACAAAAGGGCCCCTGTACAGTGTTTTCTTTTGTTTATTTAATCTATTTTTCTAATCAACGTGTTTGGAGATGGTTAAAAATCACACAACACCAGGTTATACTCCAACAGGTTTGTTTGGAAGCACCAGCTTTTGGACCGTTGCTCATCAGGTGGTTGTGGAGTAAAAGATCATTAAACACAGAATTGAGAGCAAAAGGCTACAGTGTCCTAAAACTGAAATGATATATGGAACAAACCTGGATTGTCAAGTCTTTCATCTTTTAGACTGCCTTGACACCCAGCTACCCGTCTTGGCTACTTCCAACCTCTTTTCCAGGTCTGCTGGCCTGACTGTAGCGCGCAGCCCTTCAATGAAAATTGTACCTCTGGAGCCACATTTTCTTGAGGTGAAGGTGCAAAGCAGGAATTGTCCTGACTCCTGCTACCGGCTTCGATGATTAAAATCCAGACACGTGAAATGGCAGACTTCGAGAAGCAGGAGAACAAATACAAGGGCCACAAATATGAGTCAGCTACAAAAACACCTAGGAGAATTCAGAACAGCCCTTTTCTCATGACATGGTGGGGCTGTGAAAATCACTACAAGCCAGAATAACTGAAGCAAATAACATTGATGCATTTAAGGAGAAGTTAATTCAGTAGACGAGGCAATAAGGAATAGCATGTCATGCTGGTGGAGTGGGATGAAGTACAGCCATTAACAAATACCTATTGGCCTCTTGCAGCTTGGTAAACTCGGTGTGGACTTGTTGGGCTGAAGGGCCTGTTTCCAAACTAAGTAATCAAATCTAATCTAAATTCTATGCAATTTTGTGTGTGTTCTGAATTGTTAAGGCAGACACATTCAATTGGAGTTACACTGACAATGTCTTAGTGAGAGTAGGTTTTCACAGTGGACTCTAGCCAATAAGACCAATCTTCAATAAGACCAAACGAGCGACATTGAAATCTGGAATTTTAAAAATTTTAAAAATTGTGATTTTATGTAATTATATAAAATTGTCAAATAAAGAATAACTCAAGTGGCAGCTGAACTCAATTTTCTCTGTGTCCAACAAGCTCTTAGTTGGTACAACTGCACATATCTATATCTAGCATTGCTTAAATAGGATGTCTTGTTAATTAGAACCCAAGATGCCTTGTGGATAGACTATTTACATCATAATACTGAGTTTCAAACACATATATACCTCTGACAGTTAAAATGTTTGTCAGGTCTAAACCAAAGTAAAAGGCTTTTTTTCTCTCTCATAGCTTGCTACTGTCTGGCAGTCATACAGTGCCCTTTGAATCTAAGAACTTTGCTGAACAAGAAAATATAATTAGGTTTAATTAGATGAGATCTTACTGGATCCTGATTGATGTGGGTTAAATTAAGAAATCGAGGAGAATCATGTGAGAAGTCGTGCGAGGTTTTTCTCAGTGTTGGAAGAAACAATTGTGTAAGTTATTGTATAAGTAACCTGTTAGGCTTCATGAACAGAAACCCTCCATAAAACGCAATAATAATTTCAACTTGCCAAGATATGATAAAATTCAGCCCCATGAGCTTTGGAAAGGACCATCTAGCCAAGTACCATCTCACCATTGATCTGAATAGATAATCTCAAATCTAATGATGTTGCCTATTTTAATGGTCTTCTCTGGTTGCCAAATCCACAATGTATCACTTGAATGAAAATATTTGGCTTGATTTGATCCAACTTTAACCTTCGAAAATTGTAAACCTTTAGTGGCATGATTTATTTGTCTGGATAAATTTTGATAATTTGCTTTATGATATTGAAATTAATTGATATTTGGATTTGACCACATCCATTTTTTCAAAGGAGATTTGTTTAATTTAGTTGAGTTAACCTCTAACTTTAATCCTTGATATCTGTGACCAGACTTCATGTCTTCCCAATTGCAGATCAATCATTCTGAATTTAGTGATCAGGATTACCTGCAATGTTTCACCAAGTGTTATTCTATCCCTTTCAATAGAAAAATATCAACTTGTTGCCATAACCCTCTGTCAGAAACACTGGTGTTTGCTTTTAATTGCATTTAATTGTAAGTTTTCAACTGTGATGACTTGATATATAACATCTTTCATAAGTGGTCCACAATACATTCTCTCTTTGGTTTCCCTTTTCAATGATAAATATTCTATGCATTGAATTGATATATCATTTACACATCAATTATACAAAATATGTATTTTTTACTTAGACACCTCATTCTTTGTTTCTAATATTGGTACCAGTTGCATCTCCAGAAATTGGGCATGCAAGTCACCAGCCTAATTGCTTAGATGTCCACTGCTGATCTCTCTTGAAATGCAATCATTCATTGTTTAATGGTTTAATACTACTTCCAGCTTAAACCAATTTTGTGGATCATGTTGTAGTTTGACCCTATTCTGTGATTTGTTTTGTTAATGTGAATTGCTGATGTTAGCCACGTCTGAAAACCTAAGTATATTGTGCCAAAAACATTTTCCATGTCAGCAATATTTCAATGAAAAAGCAATATACTGCCTAATCCATGTTGACTGTGCTTTAACAATTAATGGTTTTTGAGTTTCCCCATTTAATCGCTAAAAAATATTTCCAAATGTTTCTCATAGCCTATGTAAAATGGATTATGAGGAGGAAGATTAGGAGGAAGAATTTGGTGGGCAAAATGCAGAAATGATGACTTGTATTGGTGTTTTTAATACAAGGCTCATTTAGGGTTCCAATGTTCCAAGCACTTTCAACAGATACACAGCTGACCACACTGTCTTGTAGGTCATGACATGGATCCTCATCCTGTCCACTGTCAATATGAAATCTGGAATTAAAATGACAATGAAATGGAAGTCCAAAAATATCACAAGTAGACTCATTGAAATTTGGTTTTGATTTGTCACAAGATACTTCACCACCTGGCCCCTCCCAGTTAATATCAAGCCATTATTTCCACATGTGCCCTGTAAAAGTGTTTGCACAATTACATTTTTTTGGTAATTTTCCAAACCTTAAGATCATATTCAAAACTCAGCAATCTCATGGAAAAACTTGATCTCGGACCTCATGAATATAAGCACCCAAATTTGTCAAAACGTCCCTAGTACACTGACTTTTTTTGGATTAAGAGTTCCATTAAGTAAAAGAAAACTTATAAATTCCACCATTTGGGCTCCTTCTTTCATGCATTTTGTGATCTCCTTGTCTCATGACAGTAAATATCTAAAACAAAGAAATACCGCACCAGCAATCTAAAGTAAACCAAATGTGGTGTGGGTTAATGGAACGCTCAGTGAGTAATCATTTTATGTAGTTAAAAATCTAGCCAGATTTTGTTTGCAAGCTGCTAGTCTACTTTCAATATGTCTTCACAATTCCAATTATTCCACTATTTATATATTCCAATAATTCTTAATTATTTCTCATGAATGATATATTGATTTCCTCCTGCTTTAGAATACATTTATACTTCCATGCTTTGTGAAATTACTTAGAAGCCCCATCCAATTTATAGAATCAAGCTCATCCACATTGTATTTTTAGTAAACATCTTTTTTTGTCCCAGAAATTTGTTTCACTGTTCAACTAGAGTTACACGTTTAACAGTTATGAAGATGCTACATCTTAATATTTATTATTTTAAAATCAATCCTATTTAGTACATTTTTCTGATTACAGTTGTGGCCCATTTCAATATAATTTTAAAAGTGTAGAATGCATGGCAAAACCCAATTATGGTTGCTTGTATCAATATACCCTGGTGTTGTAAAGGACAATGGTCCAATATTGATCAACACAATGTGATTTCCTGCTGTTCAAAGAGAAAGTCAATGAACTCTTTCCAGAACTTGACATCTGAGTGGATAAGCACAGAATTTGCCATCTTCACTGAGCCTCTATTACGGTGCACTACAATCTGGGCACTCCAATTCAGTCATTCCTACCTCTTCAGACAACTCCTTGTACTATTTTATATCCCATATTGTCGCGTTGTCAATCGTGACTAACAACAATAGAAGCATTAAGTAGAATTGATTCTCTGCCCTATATTATAAAAGATCATCATTATATACTTGCATTTATGCCCACTTGACCACATAGCTGCTATAATAGTTATTTCCTTTATCCTTTCAATCTTGTACATTCTAAGAATCCTTCTACAACTTTGTATCAACCCATTTCTGGAACCAAATTGACCCATCATGACCAAATATTTTTATTCTCAAATGTACAATCACCCAGGCAGTCTTTGAGATTTTGAATGTGGTGGAGTGTCTATATAGCATCTACCTGTTGATACAAATGTCTCACAACTATGTGTGACAGGCTTGTTGGACCAGAGGACAGTTTTCAGATCATATTTATGCACTTTCAATTGCTTAATTGTGCTGAGTTTGTCACACAGCATTGTTCATTCTCCAATGTTGACAATAAAAATATATTTCATTGGGAAATGACCAGACCTCTTTGAAGTCTCTAGAATTAATATCTGAGATAAGACTTGTGAGGAGATAAGTATGATGAGCTAAACAGCACTTATAACTTTGTTTTGACTGGAAAAGAACACTTTTGCCAGCTTTACAAATAGAGCTACAGAATCAATTTAAATGTCCCTAAACTTATTAGTTCCTTTGCTATATAGTTCTCAAATAAAGAACTATTCCAGATGAGAAAATTTCTTATTGCTGAAAAGAAGTCTCAAGGTTGGAGATGCATCAATTGCTGAGATGTAATAATAATGGGTCATATGTTCACAGAGACTGATTACTTTGAAAAAAGAAATTTGAGATTGAAGTGAGTGACTGAAAACATCATTCAAAAAGATTTCAGATTTAAAGGTGTTTTCAGTAACAAATCAAAGCCAACTTTTACCAAACACTCCTTCAATACATTATTTATTCACTAAACTGTAGATGCCACCCTCCTTCCATTAACCTTTTACAACTTTGTCCCCAAAATTACATTTACAGTGAGGAATGAATTGAAGATACCCACCCAGGCAAAGTTAGACTAATCTTCCAGCTTTGTTTAAACTCCCATGTACTTGATTCCATCAGTCTGAGCTCAAATCCCTACCCATACTCTGCATGGTGAAAGGTATAGGAGAAAGTGAGGACTGCAGATGTTGGAGATCACGGTCGAAAAGTGTAGTGCTGAGAAAGCACAGCCAGTCAGGCAGCATCCAATGAGCAGGAGAGTTAACGTTTTAAGCATGTGCTCTTCATCAGGAATGAAGAGCTTATGCTTGAAACGTTGACTTTCCTGCTCCTCGGATGCTGCCTGACCGTCTGTGCCTTTCCAGCACCACACTCTTTGACTAGTGAAAGATATAGTCTTACAGCCCCTTTCACTGTGTTTCAGACTTTTGGAGATTAACTTGACCCATGAAGTTCAGAGACATTTTTAGGAAACCTTATAACCTGATTCTGCAATGGTTCCTATTGACTCTTAACCTCTCAAATCCCATTTCTATGACATTGTGAATAACATGGGCCATTTATCCTGAGAGTTTTGCTAATTAGCTATCATTTAGGCCCTTTTCCCCAAATTAATTTTATCTTGGAATTAAATAGACAAATTAAGACCTTATATTCTAAAGGGAATTGGTAACTAACAGTCTATCTACCCTCAGCATTGCTGCTCGGGACATCTTTTTACTGGTATAACGTGTATCTTTTTTCCAGTAAAAAATCTTGGGTCCCCCTTTGAATTTTAACAACCAAGTTCTCCAGGCTTCTTGTTGACAGGATTCAAAGGTGATCATATGATCCTCAATTTTACCTTAGTTTAAAGACACAGCCCAAAAGCAGAACAACTCCACATACTTCATATTTTTAACAACGTAAGTTTAGTTCACACTTGCCTCACAAGACACAATTGCAAAAAAAAAAATCATTTATTTGAGGTGGTTATTGTTGACTGGGCCATTGTTTATTGCCCATACACAATTATCTAGAGGCAGTTAAGAGTAATTGCTGTATGACTGGAGTGACATATAGACCAGATGGGTAAAGATGCCGGATTAGCTTCTTTAAAAACAAAATTTAGTCAACTAGATAGGTATTTATTATAATCAACAGTGATCACAAGATTGCCATTAGACATATCTTTAATTCCAGATTTTTATTGAACTCAAATTTCAACATCTGCCATTGTGGGATTTGAACCCATGTCTCCAGAGCAATAGCTTGAGAATTCCTAGATTGGTAGGAGAATTTGAGGACTGCAGATGCTGGAGATCAAAGTCAAAAAGTGTGATGCTGGAAAAGCACAACTGGTCAGGCAGCATCTGAGGAGCAGGAGAGTTGACGTTTTGAGCATAAGGCCTTCATCTAGAATATCATTCCTGATGAAGAGCTCATGTTTGAAACGTCGACTCTCCTACTCCTCGGATGCTCCCTGACCAGCTATGCTTTTCCAGCACCACATATTTTGACACTTTCCTGGATTAGTAGTTGACTAACATTATCACTGCATTCCAGGCTCAACAAGAAGCATTCAATGAGCAGTTACCTAAATTAAAACAATACTGAGTACTTAAGAACTTGGTGGAGCTGAAAGTAATACTTTTCCAAATTGGTTTCTTCAAGTTCTTGGTACAACCCACTGTAATGATTATGTTGTGCTTGATTCCTACAGTAATGCTTTACGACTTTATTAAAGGACTATACAATTGAAATGATTAGGGGCAAATTTGGTTGCATTCCTTAAATCTTTGTTGCAGCCAAATAGGAAGGTTTACAACAGAGGAAACAAATCAGCTCGCTTGCCTGGTCATAATAATTGCAGTTTTAATGTTGGCAATCTGAATCCCTTGATCAATTCTCTCCTATGCGCTCAGGCCCAGCAAAACCCTTCTAAGTATGAGACGACAAAACCTTTTGGCACCTATGCCAAAAAAACAGTGATTCAAACAAAAGAGATCAGTGTGAGAAAACTCTTTTTATTCAGTTAGAGTCCACAATCAGAAGTTGTCATTGAGGAGTGATGGCTACATTAAATATAGGTTGAGCACAAACTGTCAGGTCAAGTTTCTACTTCTGGTCAAAACTGTACAAACTTATGCATACTTACATATATAGAAAGAATGCGGAGAAGAGCAACGAGACTTAACCAATAAGGTGAATAAATTTTCATCAAAGGCTAAATATCAAGCTATACAATGATAAATGAGGAGGAAAATAGAGAATCTCATCATAGTTTACATGAATTAAACTTGAAATAGGTCTTCAAATTAAAATAGCAATGGCATCAGAGATTTGAAATGAAATTACTGTAAAGTAAGTTTACAATAAATGAATAATGTACTTTTCAGAAATTAAATGATTTGATGAACAATTCTAAGTAGAACATAATATGGGACTATTTTGTGAATGCAATTAGGTGCTATATCTTTCTTTTGTAGTCATGGGAAGAGGAAGCAAGGTTGAGAAAATTTAGCTTGAGGTGCAGAACCTATTGAAGTGTATCTTTACTTGATGGAAACTACAGAGAATTTGACAGCGATGCAAGGTGCATGTAAAGATAAATGACAAAGCTCATTTCTGGTGCCATTGTCTCTGTAATTTCTGACATGCTGTACAAGAAACAATTTGCAATGTGCCTGAATTCAATGGAACTGTGACAATTTGTGATGAGTGTGAAATGACTAGTAATTCAGACTTAAATATAGAGCACATCCAATTCTGTAATCACAGAATTTATTTGCTGGCCTTGCAAAATTGCACAAGCTCATAATGTTGCTTCTCTCACAGATCTATCTTTAGATTATGTTTGATGACAATCTGAGGCCACATTAATTAACTACAAAAATGGATACAGCTTAATGCAATGGCTTGCTTTCTTGTTGACATTCAAACTATTATGAACCAAACCAAACACAGATCAAGTAAGGTAATTTGTTACCTGAATGCCATTTTAATAACTGGATATGCTAAACACAAGAATCTAGGACAACTTAAAAGTATGCTGCAATATATAAGAATGCTTGAGGTCGCAAAAGAGATAACCACAACTATATTTGAGAATTTGGGTTCATTTAGGGTCAAATCTCATTATTCTCCTGAGCGAGGTAATAGTATGATAAGCTGTTAACAACAGTGGAAGGGTTAAGGACCTGAGGGCACAGATTCAAGGTGATTTACAAATTAACCAAAGGTGCCGTAAGGAATTTGTTAAGTGCAGCAAGTGGTTATGATCTGGAACATACTGCCTGAGAGAATGCTGGAAGCAAACTCAGCTGTGGCTTTTAAAGGGAATTGGAGAAGCATCTGAAGGTGAAACAAAATCTGAAGGGAAAAAGAAAACAGCTGCAGGATTCTGGTGAAAGATCAAGGAATGGGGACAAGTTAGATTGGCCATGATGACTCAACAATTTGCCTCTTTCTGTGCAGTAATACTTGGATACTATTGTTGTTTATTTGTGTACAAATGGTGGTCTATCACTTTTAAGAGTTCAATCATGTGACAAAGTTTTGAACCTCCTGCTCCCTTTTGGAATTTAACAGGCTATTATTCTCATGTTAGCTGCCATAATTCTAATGGCCCAGTTAAAAAGGAAAATATCATAATTTGCATCGTGAAAGGCTCCCTCCCTGGTCTAACTGTTCTTGCCTGAACTCTGGATATCAATGGCACAACAACAATTCAGATACTGTTCTTTATTAGACCACAGAGTAATGTCACTTACTCACAATGACACTGGTTGCTATGCAGCCATTTAAGCCAAAGCTAGGATCTGTCTCAAGTGGTCAGTCCATTGACAGATCTTCAAGCCTATCTTATTGGTGACTGCTCATACCAACCTCCACACTGCACTGATCGGGTTCTTTGAAGAATCTTACTTTATACCATTTCTTGATATGACCATGTTGGTTATATATGGTTGTAGCCCAATTCATTGACTTTTAATTACATTACTGCCCAGTTTAATGGCTGCCGCCAGATGTCTCCCACCCAGATCCATCCAAGGCTGTGCTTGACAAACACAAAAGCAGTTGTCTCAGACTGTAACCTCGAGTACTCTTATCAAGCTCTCATGCTGGAGTAACAAACGTAGAATCCCTACAGAGTGCAAACAGGTCATTCAGGCCACCAAGTCCATACCAACTTTCCAAAGAGCATCCCACCTCTGCACCTCATCCCCATAACCTGCATTTCTCATGGCCAATCTACCTAACCTGCCCTCTTTGGACTGTGGGAGGAAACTCATGCAGATGCGGGGGAGAACATGCAAACTCCACACAGACAGTTGCCCGAGGGTGGAACCAAACCCAGGTTCGTGAGGCAGAATAGCTAACCACTGAGCCTCCTTGCTACCCTAAAGGAAGCATTTTTTTCTTTTGCCTTAGCAAGAACACAAAGTGCATTTTTTTAATATCTCGCAGTTTCAGATCAGCTTAAATCATACTGAAAACTTACTGATCTTAGCAGTACTGTGTCTTAATCTAATTCTTCTTCCTGCCTTCCTTTTTCAACCCATAATGCAGTTTTTCAGTCAGATTTCCAATTCCCATTTGATGTTCTTTATCACCACCATGAACCAAAATTTACACATGGGATTCACCACAACCAGTTTACATTAATTGATATGAAAGAAATAGAAGAACACTTACCTGATTAAAAGCGTTTATTACGTTGAGAAATTAAATAATATGTTACCTTAAAAATTGTCAACTAGGATTTGCATCTCTATGCTCCTGATATTTAACAGCAACAAATTAAAACATATTTCACTGGAGGTTCTCAGGGTGGAACTGAAGTGATGTCTTTAAGCTGTCTAAGTGACTAAGTACCTTTTCGATATGCTGTACCATTCAAATGGGGTGGGGAGGGCAATGGTAAAATAAGATCACTTTTTTGAAAGCACAAAACAAACTGGGACATGAACAGGGGATGGATTTCCAGTTCTGGGAGGTTGGATATGTGTGGTCATGAGCCCACCTGATATATTCTAGTCATGTACACCTGATTTTAGATTATTTCTAATCGATCCTCCACATATAGCAGGAGCATATGGGACTTAAACTCAGCTCTCCTGGCCCAAAGATAAGAACAAAAATAATGTATCACAAAAGTTGTTGTTGAAAAAACCTTCATTCACCATGCAGGACTCAGGAATATCTTCTTTTTTGGCAATCCTTCAGAATCAAGGATAAATTGCTCCTACTTCAGTGTTGTGAGTAGACTTAAGACTCACGATTTAATGGTGTCACTAGAAATACTTCTGAACAGTGAATCAGGTCTGAATAACTGTCATGATCTGAAGTGCTTATTTTAAATCACCAGCTCTTTAAACTTTAGAAAATAACCAACCGTAGTTGTCAGTCATCAAAAAATTGCTCAGTTGCACTGATTGACAAATTACTTGCTGCAGGTTAGAAAATAAGTAGTATATCGTCAAGAAATATCATTATATTTCTTTGTTGATATTTTTGATTAAGTGTGGAGCTGAAAAAAACACAGCAGATCAAGCAGCATCAGAGAGGCAGGAAAGTCGATGTTTTAGGTCAGGACATTTTGCCAAGGGTTATTATGTCACTCTGGATATTTGGCTAAGTTTTAAATGTTGAAATTATCCCATCAGGAGATTGGCAATTTATGTGGTATGTTAAAGGATTAACTATCTTGATCTTGTGTCTGGATAGAGGTCTGTTTGCTTTTCTGAGATTAAATATTGAGAGCATTTAAAGGTTTTAAATTAATTTTATGAGTGGTTAATTTTGCACTGACAAATATGTAGGAGTTAGAATTATTAGATTAGTAACAGATTGTTAGTAATCTACATTTTTATTGTTGCATGGCTCCTGAGGTCAGCCCATAGTAGTTATGGAGATAGCATGGAGGGAATGAGGAGTCATGGATGTCTGAATAGGTAATGAGTTGTATGGAGGGTATGATAGGTAATATGTAGGGTTTGAGGATAAATGTGGAATAAAGAACTTATCAAGTGCTTAAACAATTGAAATAATGTCCTGAAAAACCAAAGCAGGCCTTTAGCATTCTAACCAGCACACCTTAGCCCTACCTTCTCTCCCCCTCAGCTGCTTATTATCTGCTTCCAGAGTGGTGGCCAAACTTCAGTGTTGTGGGTTGAATAGACCAAATTGTCATGAATTAATGGTATGGACAGAAATATTTCTCAAGGGTGAATATTGTCTGAATAACTGTCATAATCTGAAGTGTTTATTAAATCTCCAGTGCTTTAAACTTTACAAAGTTTAAAAAGACTAGACCTCTGGAAGGAAAATTACCCAGTTCGGGGTAATGTTTACTAACACAGAGCCGGTGAAGTGGGACATTTCCCGCTTAGTGTCATGAATAGCTGTAACTTCTATTCCTTCAAACATAGTTAAAAATCACTCTGATAGGACAGTGAGATTGGTATTTGTACCAAGTTTAAAATTAATAGGATGTCCATTAACAGATGCAAGCCTGTCAAAACTAAATTGTTTGAATCAACAATTTTCCCCATGAATGTTTCACATTTCTTTTCTAATGAAAGTATATTTTCTAATGAAATTATCTTTTCAAAAGGAGGAGGTTTACTGCATTAATCTTTTCATGTGAATAAGCATTTGGCTTTTTGTTGCTCTAAAACTGTACCCTATTTTTGGACATCTTCTGGAAATGACTTACAGGTTGACAGATGTAGCATCTATTATTCTTAGCTAGGCACTGCTTGTGGCTGTAAGGCATTTTCATTCTGCTGTGATTACACTGATGCTTAGTATTTGCAATTTGGCCGTGTTTCCATATTGGCTTGTCAATTGTGTATTTAAAATGTTTATACTTTAGTGGATACGTTATATTGGCGTTCTGTGGTATAATTTCCTTCTGTTCTCTGGAATTTTTCTGTGAGAGTTCCTGATCTCTGCTTCCAGCACTTTGAATAGTTTTCTCCAAGGCCTCTTGTGGAGTACTGTGTCAGTTTTGGTCATCCTGTTAAAGGAAGGATTTGATTAAGCTGGAGAGGGTTCAGAAGAGATTTATGAAGATGTTGGCAGGGGTTTGAGTTATAAGGAGGGACTGGAAAGTATGGGATATGGGCCAAGTGCAGGCAGGTAGGATTAGGTTTAGTTTGGGATTATAATCGTCATGGACTGGTTGGACTGAAAGATTTGTCTTCATACTGTATGACTCTATGACTGTATGACATAAATGAATCAGATATTATTTTTAAAACAACAATGGAAAAAGGGAACACACAGTCACCATTATGCCAGCTTTCATTAATTCAAGATTTTTATTGAATTCAAATGACACCATCTGCTTTGATTGGGTTCAAATTCCCTGCAGAACTTCAGCCTGGTTTACTAGTCCAGTGATATTACCACTACACTGCTCCACTCTACAGAAATGCTGTTTGCCCTTCTACTGCCTCAATGAGCACTATGAATTGACTGTGATTCTTCGTAAAGTGATAACGGTTTTAAAGTGAAAATTTGCTTTGTTTCTGAAAATATTTTCCACTGCATCAATGTTTTCCAGCATTGACAGTGTATTTTACAGAATGATCCCCACTTACTGATCACATCATCAATATGTTTCAGCACCAACCTCAGATGGCTTGCAATTGGAGTGTATTGCTGCCACTGATCCTGACTTCAAGGCTCTGCCTGAAGCCTATCAAATTAGTAGTGGTCGACGATAAATCACTTTGGAGTCTTAAGAATGAGAGGAATGTATTTTACACAATAAGCTGTACTTTATTATGATAGCAACACATATCATTTACACTAACTAGTTATGCATATTTGCAAAGGCTATTAGGAACCAACAATGACACATCTGTCTCCACTGGGACTTGACTGCTTTCTTTTTCACTCAAAAACTAGGTGATGCTGTCAGACTGCGTGAAGCTTAAAGGAGCTTCTGTATTAAGTCTTTCAGAACTATAGCTTTATATAACCAATCTCTTCATCCAAGTCACAAAATAGATCATAAATCCTAAAGATTCCAGCACTGATCTCTATGGCATGCACTCTTTATAGTTAGCCAATCTGAAAAAAGATCCATTTATCCTAATTGTTTCCTTTGTGTTAATCATTGCTCTATCCATGCAAATATGTAACACCAACAGCATGAGTTCTCACCTTGTGCTGTGACATTTTATGTGGAAACTCGTCAAATCCCTACCAGAAATGCAAATTCCCACCATCTATGGGTTCCCCTTTATCCATGCACTTGTAATATCCTAAATAGTACCAAATAAATTAATAACATTTCAAAAACCTTGTTCATTCAGTCTGACTGTGTTATGATTCTTTTTAAATTTAAAAATCACACACCAGGTTATAGTCCAACAGATTTAATTGGAAGCACTAGCTTTCGGAGCACCATTCCTTCAGGTGATTGTGGAGGACACAATTGTAAGGCACAGAATTTATAGCAAAAATTTACAGTGTGATGTAACTGAAATTATACATAGAAAAATACCTTGATTGTTTGTTGAGTCTTTTATCTGTTCAAATACCATGATAGTTTCACTTCTTTCATGTGTAAATCACAAAACATTCTTCTTAAAAGTTGCATTCTCAGTGTACTTCCAATTAAACCCGTTGAACGATAACCTGGTGTTGTGTGATTTTTAACTTTGTACACACCGGTCCAACATCGGCATCTCCAAATCATTCTTTTTAAATATTCTGTTACTACTTCCTTAATAATTTCAGCAATTGACAGATACTTAGCTAACTGACCTGTAATTTCCTGATTTTTGTCTTTCTCGATCAGTGAACAGACATATTTGTAGTTTTCCAATGCATTGTATGTTTTTTCAGAATATGGGGAATTTTGGAAGATGACATCCAATATGCCCCCATCGCATAGCCACTTCTTTTAATATTCAAGGGTGCAGGGTCCCGGGTTCAAGAAACTTGTCACCATTCAGTCATATTTGTTTTGCTTATGTTTTTTTTCCCCTCATGGTTGAGGTTGTTTTAACTTCCACCCTTCCATTAGCCTATTCACTTACAACTATTCTTGGAACGCTGACTTACTCTCCGACTGGGAGAAAAAATGTGTTCACGTTTTCAAACATTCAGTGTTTCCAATATTAATTCTGCAATCTCACTCAGTAATGTGTAATGCCCACTTTTGCCACATATTTTCTTTTCATATGAATATTGAAGCTTTCACTGCTACCTTAATATTTCTTGCTAGTGTTCCTTCAACATCCATTTCACTCTTTCTTTTTCAGTTATCAGCAGCTCAAAGTGTTCTCAACATTCGGCAAAACTCTAAACTTTGTAGCATTGTACTTCTTTTCAGTTAATTTGAAAAAATTACAGACTTAAAGTTTTACAGCATGGAGTGAAGCCTTTCAGTCTATCATATTCATGGTGGTCATTACGCACCTCTACTCTAGTCTTTTTTTCAGCACCTAGCCCATAGTTTTGTATACATAGAACATAGAACAGTACAGCACAGAACAGGCCCTTAGGCCCACGATGTTGTGCAGTGGTTTAATCCGAATGTAAAATATAGTCACTTAATCCCTCAACTCACTGCTATCCATGTGCATGCCCAGCAGTCACTTAAATGTCCCCAATGACTCTGCTTCCATCACCTCAGCTGGCAACGCATTCCATGCATTCACAATTCTCTGCATAAAGAACCTACCTCCGATGTCCCCTTTATACCTTCCTCCTAATATCTTCAAACTATGACTTCTCATACCAGTCAATCCTGCCCTGGGGAAAAGTCTCTGGCTATTGGCTTTATCTATTCCTCTCATTATTTTGGAAACCTCGATCAGGTCTCCTCTCTTCCTCCTTCTCTCCAGAGAAAAAAGTCCGATCTTATTCAACCTTTCTTCATAAGGCAAGCCCTCCAGTCCAGGCAGCATCCTGGTCAACCTTCTTTGCACCCTCTCTAAAGCCTCTGTACCTTTCCTATAGTACGGCCACCAGAACTGGACACAATATTCCAAGTATGGTCTCACCAGGGTCTCGTAGAGCTGCAGCAAAACCTCGTGGCTCTTAAACCTAACACCCCTGTTAATGAAAGCCAAAACATCATATGCTTTCTTAACAACCCTATCCACTTGGGTGGCAACTTTGAGGGATCTATGTACCTGCAAACCCAGATCCTTCTGTTCCTCCACACTGCCAAGAATCCTGTCTTTAATCCTATATTCAGCATTCGAGTTTGACCTTCCAAAATGCATCACTTCACATTTACCCAGGTTGAACTCCATCTGCCATTTCTCAGCCCAGCTCTGCATCCTGTCTATGTCGCGCTGCAGTCTGCAATAGCCCTCTATACCAGCGATGACACCTCCAACCTTTGTGTCATCTGCAAATTTACTAACCCACCCCTCAACCTCCTCATCCAAGTCATTTATAAATACTACAAAATGCAGAGGCCCAAGAACAGAGCCCTGCGGGACACCACTCAACACTGTCCTCCAGGCAGAATACTTCCACCTACAACCACTCTCTGCCTTCTGTCAGCCAGCCAATTCTGAATCCAGATAGCCAAATCTCCCTGTATCCCATACTTCCTGACTTTATGAATGAGCTTACCATGGGGAACCCTATCAAATGCCTTGCTGAAATCCACATACACCGCATCCACTGCTCGATTGTCATCGACCTGTCTTGACACCTCCCCAAAGAACTCAATAAGATTTGTGAGGCATGACCTGCCCCTCACAAAGCCATGCTGACTGCCTTTAATCACACTGTGCTTTGCAGAATAGTCATAAATCATATCCCTCAGAATTCTTTCCACAACTTTGCTGACCACAGACGTGAGATCGACTGGTCCGTAATTGCCTGGAATTTCCCTATTACCCTTCTTGAAAAGTAGAACAACATTCGCCTCCTTCCAATCCTCCGGTACGACTCCAGTGGAGAGTGAGGAGGCAAATATCCTCACCAGCGGCTTCAAGTGTAATGCTTCAAGTGATCATCTAGATAGTCATTAAATGTTATGTGATGGTTCCCACCTACCAGACTTACAGGCAGTGAATTCCAGATGCCTACCACCCTCATAGTAAAATCTTTCTTCAATCATCGCTAAACCTCCTGTGCTTTACCTTAAATCTATGCTGCATGATAAATGATCCCTTTAATAAATAAAAATTGTTTGTTCCTCTCTACCATATCTATAATTTTGTTCACTCCAATCAGATCCCCCCAGCCTTCTTTGTTATAAAGGTACTCACCCCTATTTATCCTGATCCTTTTATAGCTGAAATGCTCTAGCCAGGCAACATCCTGGTGAATCTCCTCTCTACCATCTCTAGTGTAATCACTTCTTATAGTGTGGCAATCAAAACTGCAAACAGAACTCCAGCTGTGTCCTAACTAGGTTCTTATACAGCTCCACCGTATTCAATGTTTCAACTAATGAAGGCAATATTCTGTATGCCTTCTTAATTACCTATCCATCTGTCTTATTGCCTTCAAGTTGTCTTCTTAATGTTTCTTTCATCATACCATTCAATTCTCTTTCATTCAAATAGTTTACTTTTGAAAGCATCCAAGATATATGCCTCAGCTACCTCCTTCAGTAGAGTATTCCACATGCCACTAATTCACTTGAGTAAATAAATTTCTCCTTATAGCCCCCCCCGAAATATTATTTATTAATTCATGTTTATGTTCTCCCACAAGTGGTAACATTAAATTCACATTGAATCTGTCATACCCATTCCATGATTTAAAAAATATTTTATCAGATCACCTCGAATATTTCTCTTTTCTAAGGGAAGTAAACGCAACATGTTCAATATTTCACTGCATTTTCTTCAAAGTGGAGAAATGGTTGAACCTTATCTGAACATCTTACTTGTTTGAGGTTGAGTAAGAAGCAGTGAGACCATTAAAAGGGAGTTCTGAATATATCTGGGCAAAAAAAAAATCATATCCCAAAACAAATCAAATCATGTTAAATGGCATTTCCCATCTTTCTCATGCTAATGTCTCATACTGAGTGAACATTCCAATATAACAGTGCCTTGGAAGATCAATAAGATGCTGCATATGGACAATATTGAGCAGAGCCATTAAGTTGCATAAAACCACGACGCAAGTGTTTCATTACAATTATAAATTTAATTGTATTACTTCTGTATCTGTAGAACCGGCTCCAAATGAAAAGGCTGAAGGCAATAGCATAAACATATATTTTTAGGGGAAGCTTGACTGTAGAAGGGAGTACAGTATGCTACTAGGGTTAGACAAATTAGGCTGGAAGAGTCTTATGTAAGGCATGAAGGTTGATATCGATAAGTTAGTCTGATGAGTCTGTTTCATGCTGTAAATTTTGTGTATTTCCATGTGTCTGCAACTCACTTTATATTCAGTTTCTGCAAGATTCATTGATCGCTGCCTTAGAGGCGAATGGTTGAGTAAAACAACATTCTATTAATAAAGTGTAAGTTTTATTACAGTTTGTTTGTACCAAGTTCTGTGGCAGAAATAATTCAATACATTATTCTGGGTAACAAATTAAATAGAGCACTGAAACATAGATGTAACTAATAAAAACATTTCTCCAATTCATGATTTTGTAATTATCCCTAATTACAAGACTTGCAAATGAGCTATTATGTTTTTGCAAGATTTTATGATTTTTAGACAAATCGTGTATTTTATCTGTTTCTAAATATGCTTCTGGCACATTCAAATTATACTCGAGGGATGAGATATTTGAAGTTGCAAACAGTTTCCATTATCTCTGCAAATTATTCTTTGCATTTGCTTCCTGAACTGGAAGTTGGACATTTCTGGGCCATTTCCTTGTAACATTTCTCGATGCAATTTTATTTAAAATGACTTTGGTTTGGTGCAAACGATCACAATGGCAATTAGGAAAACATGTTGAAAATAATCTCATCACCCCTTTTACTCATAATATAAGATCTAGTGCTAAGGTTCAAGCTATACATATTTGAGAACATAAGCCAAGTCTTTGAGCAGATGTATAAGCAAAGGTGAACTCTCAAGTTTGCAGCAGCTTTATCAGCAAGCTCTCACCTCCAGGACAAAGAGGTGGTTAGAGAAGGGTTATATTGGCTATTTGCACACCACTGATGGAGTAGACAATTAAAGGGCCATTTTCAAGCATAGTGTGGATATTGAATGAAATTTTCCGATTGGCTGTCAGGACTTCAGCTGAGGCTAAATTCCAGCTGGTGAGTGGTGGCAACCTTCCAATGGCAGACTGGGAGCTCTGTGCCATATGACATTTTTAATGCTCCCATTCACTCCTGACCATCTCAGTGACAGCAAATGTGATATGGTTACATCTGTACCTGGAGGCTGACCTGTGGAATGACTTTCCTTCCACCGTAGTGATAAGGATTTACCTTCATTAAATACTCTTCAGATGGTATCACCTCTTCATCTCTTAACTGCATTGGCAGCAGTGGGAAAGTGGGACTGCTAAACTCTCAAAGGCTGTTGGACCTTCTGTTAACCTTTCAATCTCAGGAGCCTGCTTAATTGGACAGCAAGCACATGGCTTGGCCACTAATTAGTCAGCTCATGAGAAATGCTATTGGATCTAGCTACTGATTTAACATTGCATTAGGAGCCAGAAAAGAACCCATTGCTAAGGTCTGAACAACCAAATGTTTCAAAGCAATGAGAAAGAGATAAAGATTTGCTTTATATTTAAAAGTTTTTTTTAAAAATCCCTTGTTATATGCTTGCCAAGTTGATTCATTAAAAATAAAAGTATTTATGAAGTTAGGCCACAGACTAGGCATGATCCTGCTGAATGGCAAAACTGTTTCAAGGGACTATATGCTTTTCTCTTGCTGTTATGCAACGACACATACATTCACATTTTTATTTTGTTCACTCGTGAGATGTAGGCATTACATCCTGGGCCCACAGTTATTGTCCATTCCCAGTTACTCTTGAGAAGTTGGTGAGTGAGCTGCTTTGTTGAACCACTCCAGTCCACATGTTGGAGGTAGATCCATAATGCTGTTCAGGAGACCGGTCCAGGAATTTGAACCAGCAATAGTGAAGGAATGGTGATATATTTCTGAGTCAGGATGATCAGTGGTTTGGAGGGAAACTTGCGGATGGTGGTGTTCCTGTCTATCTACTGATTTTGTCTTTCTAGATGGTAGTGATCATCAGTTTAGAAAGTGCTTGACAAGGAATTTTGGTGAATTTCTGCTGTGCATCTTGTAGCTGGTGCACTGTGCTGCTAATAAGCATCAATGGCGGAGGGTGTAAATACTTGTGGCGATGGGCACTCAAAAGAAACATGTCCACAAACTGTGAGGGACCCATTAAAAATCAAATTAATGCAGAAATTCCATATTTTAAGAACTTAGGTGAGAATGTGCACAAAGCAGAAGTAGAAGCTCAAAAAGATTAATGAGAGAATGTCATTCCATGTGTAACAATATTGTTTACATTGGCAGGGAAACCATGATCATGAGATATAAAAAAAACCATGATGGCAAGGAAAGAAACTATTGGCTCAACACAAAATACATTCCTAAATTGTAAGGGAAGGAGACAAATTTCTCATGGATTGAGGATTATGGATTACAAATTGAATTCAGCTTAATTGGACAGAGATGGTGGTATAATGATAATGCCACCAGCTGTGGTAATCAATTGACCTAAGTTAATGATCTTGGGACTTGGCTCCAAATCCTATCATGGCAAGTGCTGACATTTAATTATGCTTAATAAATCTGGAATTGAAAGCTAGTAACATTAACTGTGACCAATATGTTTTCATCAATTGTCATAAAAACTGAAATGAAACAAAGAACTGTGACTGCTGGAGATCTGAGAGGAGAACAGATATTGTTGGAGAAACTCAGCAGATCTGGAGGTATCTGTGGGGAGGAACCTGAGTTAACAATTTGAATCTGATGACTCTTCAGAACAGTGTAAAAACTGATTTAGATCTTTAGAGAAGGTAATCTGCTAACTCTTCCTGAGTTAACTTGCATGTCACTCCAGGTACCCAGTGAAATTGTTGACTGTTGATTACCTTCTGAAATGGCCTCACATGCCCCTCAGGCAATTAGGGGGTGGGCAATAAATGTTAGCCTTACTAGTGAAGCCCACATCCTATGAAAAAATAGAAGCAAAAATTAAATAGAGGACACAAAAGAAAAATGGCATTCTTTCCATAGAATTAAATGAGGATTGAAAACCTTGGATTTTAGAAGTACAGTAAATAAAACAAAACACGCATGATACGGAATACGCAGCAGGTGATTTATTAATAAGAAGAGCTGTAACATATAAGACAATGTTGTACTAACAGCAAACCAGAAAGCTGAAATTCTGTAGGTATGTGATGAAAATACATTACATCTATTTTCATCAGTCCAGTGTAATTTTTTATTCATTCAGGCGTTGTGGTATTGATGGCCAAGCCAACATTTTTTGCCCACTACCTACAGTCCTTGAGAATGTGGTGGTGACCTACCTCTTGACCTGCTGCAGTCCATGTCGTGTAGGGAAACCGATAGTGTTATTAGGAAGGCAGTTCCAGGAGTCTGATGACAGGTTATCTGTCCAGTTTCATTCCTTTGTGAGTTTTGACCATTTTGATGCTTGCCACGCCAGTTCAGAGGGCAAATAAGAGTCAAACTCATTGCTTTATGACTGGGTTGACAAATGGCCAAACTATGTAAGCATAGCAGATATCCTCCCGTAAATGACAGTTGTGAACCAGATAGTCACAAATATACCTTTGGTTCTATGGTTCTCATTACACTTTGAGTTCCAGATTGCTAAAAAAGAAAATCAAATTCCACCATCTGCTGTTTTGGAGGTTTGAAGCCAAGTCCTCAGAACATTACCTAAGTCTCTGGAATTCTAGTTCAACAACAACATCACTACAGCATTGCCTCCCTTTATCCAAGATGGGAAATGATGTGTCTCCTGAGATAAATTTGATTAAAATGTAGTTCTATCCACATACAAAATTTGGCAGATCCACCACCAAAATGGACCCGTTGGTTCTTGCATCAGACACGGAGGAGTTCATCAGACGAATGAGACTCCGGGAATTCTTTCAAGGTGCCAGCAGTGGTCCCAACAAGCCCACTGACAAACTGGAACAGTCATCACAGTGATCTGTAAAGGAGCGACCAAAGAAGGTGTCAACTTGGACCGCACCAGAGGGCCGCTGTCCAGGGCTTGACATGTGTGCTCAAACCGTCAGGAAATATATAAATGCCAGATTCATCAGCTGTATCCACGAGGTAATGCAAAACATCACCCGTACATAAAGCAACACCATCCAGGCTCTCAAAACTAATCACAACATTGTCATCAAACCAGCAGATAAAGGAGGAGCCATTGTCATTCAGAATTGAACAGATTACTGCAAGGAAGTGTACCGACAACTGAACAACCAGAAACACTACAGGCAAATACCAGCTGATGCAACCAAAGAACACACCTGTGAACTAAACACATTGATCAGGACATTGAATCCAGTCCTTCAGAGTTCCCTACGTGCCCTCATCCCACGTACTTCTCGCATAGGCGACTGCTCCTGCCTTCCAAAGATACACAAAGCCAATACACCAGGACGTCCCATCATATCAGGCAATGGGACCCTGTATGAGAATCTCTCCGGCTATGTTGAAGGCATCTTGAAACCCTTTGTACAGGGTATCCCCAGCTTCTGTTGCGACACTACGGATTTCTTACAGAAACTCAGCACCCACAGATCAATCGAACCAGAAACATTCCTCGTCACAATGGACTTTTCAGCACTTTACACCAGCATCCCCAAATGACGGCATCGCGGCAACATCCTCAGTACTTAACACCAACAACTGCCAATCTCCAAACACCATCCTACAACTCATCCGCTTTATCCTCAATCACAACGTCTTCACCTTTGACAACCAGTTATTCATCCAGACAAATGGAACAGCCATGGGGACCAAATCTGCACCCCAATATGCCAACATCTTCATGCACAAGTTTGAACAAGACTTATTCTCTACGCAGGACCTCCAACCAACATTATACACCAGATACATTGATGATATTTTCTTCCTCTGGACTCATGGCGAGGAGTCACTGATAAAACAGTGATATCAACAAGTTTCATCCCCATCAAACTCACCATGGACTACTCTCGACTATCTGTCTCATTCTTGGACACATGCATCTCCATCAAGGATGGACATCTTAGCACCAAACTCTACCGCAAACCCACAGACAACCTCACAATGCTACACTTCTCCAGCTTCCACCCAAAACATATTAAAACAGCCATCCCCTATGGACAAGCCCTACACGTACACCGCATCTGTTCAGATGATGAGGAACATGACGGACACCTGGAAGTACCCAGGGATGCCCTTACAAGAACAGGGTACAATACTCAACTCATCAACCGCCAGTTCCGACGCGCCACAGCAAGGAACCGTAATGACCTCCTCAGGAGACAGACACGTGCTGCAACTGACAGGGTATTTTTGTTGTCCAGTACTTCCCAGGAGCTGAAAAACTACTCCATGTTCTTCGTGGCCTGCAACACATTATCACTGCTTGTCTTTAAACAACCACCAAACCTCAAACAGATCATTGTTCATAGCAAGCTGCCCGGCTTTCATTCCAGCAATAAAGTTTCAACTTTGATCTCCAGCATCTGCAGACCTCACTTTCTCCTCGAAGTACTCATGTGACTCAGCCAACGTTGTCTACCTTATATGCTGCAGGCAAGGATGCCCTGAGGCATGGTACATTGGTGAATTCGAGCAAAGGCCAACCTAAGACATTTGCGCAGTAAATCCAATTGCTGAGCATGATTATTAGGAGGTAGTAATTGAAGTGGACATGGTAGAAGTTAACTAAGCTTGAATGTACACAGAAAGGTTTTAGAAGTCAATCCACTTTACATTTTGCACACAATATGCAAATTCCTATGTGAATGCATAAGGTATCCATCCCTGTAAATGAAAGTGTCTCAACAATAGGCACTAATATAACATTAATTCAAGCTAACTTAAAACAAATGAAAAAATGTTAAAGTATTATTTAGAATACAAGATACCTGGCATTGATGATGACAATTGTTCAAGCCAGAAAGAAGTTGTGGTACAAAGGAAGATGCAGATTATTTTTTATTATTTCTTGCTATTAATGGCTGTCCCTTTGCTGGAGTTACTAAAATAAGATGACCTTGGAACATTTCTCAAGAAGCATGATGGATCTCTGCAGACTAAAACCACCACTACATCTTGCCTCTTTAAAGGTTCTACTCAAATACAAACAGTTTGCTCCTCTTCAATGATATGGACTTGGAGACTGTGAAGGACAAATTGCAGATGGGATTCAGGGACCAGAACAGACAGGAGTATGACAGGACACAGATGGAAAAGGGACCAAATAAGACAGGGGTGTTGATTGATTCAAATTTAAGTGAACAAGCCACTGAATTTCATTTTCTCACTTGCTAAATACCTCTATATCAGAATAAGCAAGTTTTGATATTTCAATGGGTAAAGTAAAATGTTAAACTATCCCTTGAGCTCTAATTTGGATCCGTTACACAACTGTAACTAATAATGTATGATTTCTGTAGTGCAACTATGTTGTTAATGGATGTGGACGAGTTTGGTATTCAGCCTATTTATTTCACCTGCTGTTAAATCACAGCAGTTAATTTTAGATGCCTAATGTCAAGCACTTTTCAAAATTAAAATTATCAACTGTGTGACAAGACCTTGTGGTTACATGCAAAGCATAAAATGTAGGACGCGGCCATTCACACCTAATTTACCATTCCATATCATCATGGTTGATCATCCAACTGAGTTCCCTGTTCTCACTTTCTCCACATATTATTAAGTGATAGACTCAAACAACACAGAAACTTGTCCATGCTGACCAAATTTCCCAAACTAGACTAGTCACATTTGCCTGTATTTGGTTCATATCCATCTAAACCTTTCCTATTCATGTACCTGTCCAAATGTCTTTTAAATGTTGTACCTGTACCTACATCTATCACTTCCTCTAGCAGTTCATTCCACACATGAACCACTCTCTGTGTGAAAGTGTTGCCCCTTAAGTTTCTTTTAAATCTTTATCCTCTCACCTGAAAAATATATCCTTTGATTTTGAACTCCCCTAGCGCAAGAAAAATCTTTTGCTATTCATTTGATCTTATCAACCCCTATAAAGTCACCTGTCAACCTCCTACGATCCAGTGAAAGAAATCCCAGCCTACTTGATCCAGTTAGCTCTCAGAACTGTATCTAACTCTTTCTTGAAAGTATTCAAAGATTTGGCCTCAACTGCTTTCAATGGCAGAGAATTCTACAGACTCACCAGTCTGTGGGTGAAGAAATTTCTCTTTATCTCAGTCCTAAATTGTCTATCCCATACTCTCAGACTGTAATCCTTAGTTTTGGACTCCCTGGTCATTGAGAGCATCTTTCCTGTGTTTACCCTGTCTAGTCCTGTTGGAATTTTACAGGTTTCTATGAGATCATGCCTCATTCTTCCAAACTCCAATGAATATATTCCTAATTGATCCAATCTCTCTTCATATATCAGTTGTGCCATACATCATGCTGCTTACTAATCTTTTCCTCCTTCTTCTCAGGCAGTTCATTTGGGATCAAGAATGACTTGCTTCTACTTTAATTAGATGGGTTCAGAGATGGGTGATAGCTGCTATGTGCAAACTGAGGTCTGTACCATGTGACAGAGGTAACACTTGAATCATTGGGTGAGTGAGTTGATAAGAAATTTTTGCACCCTTTCTGCTGCTTCCGTTTTGCCTCGATCATTTCCAACAATACACCTAGGTATATTTGGGGCCCTCTTGGATGTGTCTTCTCTTATCTTGGTCAGTCTTAAGCCAGTGTCTCTCGTGTATCAACAGGGATGTTTGACCTCTTCCATGATGATGTGAGGACACCCTTCAAGTGCTTCCATTGTCCCTTTGGGAATTTCCTGTTGCAGCTAACTTCAGAGTAGAGTTATTATCATGGGATTCTAGTGTCAATTATACAAATGACTTGACAAGCACAGTGGAGTTGATTTTGATGAATTGCACTTCACTGCTAGGCATTTTGGTTTGGGAGAGAGTTTTGCTGTGAGACAGCCTTACTTGCCATTGGATTTGCAGGCTCTTGTGAACACACTACTGATGATACTTCTCCAGTGTTTTGACTTGGATGCTGTAGTCATTCGAGTCTCAGAGGTTTGTTGGAGCAAGGGTATCCCTGTTGCATGGCAAACCATAACCTTTAGTCTAATAATTTCACATGCTGTTTTGAAATAGTTTTGGCAAATGTTAAAGCTTTTCAAATTCTAGTGAAATTTAGTTTAATTCCATGGTGAGTACATTGTTCAAGAGCAAAGACCCCCAGCAATTTGAAACCAACACTTCAATTAATTGAGAAATAGTTCCAATTACAAATTAAAATGTTTGTCCAACTGTTTCTATCTGAAACAAATGCAGAGTAATATTCTTTATTATGATAAACAGTTACACATTTATTAGTGAGAGAACAGCTGTAACAGATATTCACTAATTATTCAATTACCATTTTAAAAGAAAACTGATGACAAATTATGGTACAAATTGACTCTAGGACTGAACTATTTATAAAATGCTGTTACCAGCATTTAAACAATACATTAGGTGGCATGATTTAACAAACATCCACTGAGGAATGTCACTGTCAAAGTCCTGGAAAAACTTGTTTGTTCTGAAACTTCATTTCAAAATGACTGAGAATTTTCTCATAACATTTGGTGCAATAACTACAGAAAAAACACATTTCAACATTTTTTTGTTCCTTAGGAAGTCCACACATAAGTAACTTACACTAGTTTCATACTGAACCTCACTAATACACAACCCCCCACTTCAAATGTCATCTACTTTTTTAAATTTAGATTCCCTGCAATAGGGAAACAGGCCATTTGGCCCAACAAGTCTACACTGACCCTCTGAAGAGTAACCCACCCACACCTATTCCCATAACTAATGCAACTAACACTACTGGCAATGTAGCATGGTCAATTCACCTGACCTGCACATCTTTGGATTGTAGGAGGAAATCAGAACACCTGAAGGAAACCCACACAGATACAGGGAGAATGTGCAAACTCCACACAGACAGTAGCCCAAGGGTGGAATTAAACCTGGGTCCCTGGTGCTGTGAGGCAGTAGTGCTAACCACTGAGCCATCATGCCACCCATGTTACTATGGCTGTGGCTCAAATGGTAGCATAGTTGCCTCTGAATTACAGAATTCCTCATTTAAATCTGTCTCCAAACTTTAGCAAAAAAAAAATAAGATTCATACTGCAATGCAAAACTCAGGGAGCATTGCAAGTATGGATGTGGTATGAAACCAAGGTCTTATCTGCCTTATCAGGTAGTTGTAACAGATCCCATAGCACTATCTCAAAAGAGGGCAGAAAATCTAACCCTAGTGTTCTAGTGACATTTATCCATCAATCAACATCACGAGAAACAGACCATCTGGGCACTATCGCATTGTTGTTCATGGATGTTTGCTGAATGCAGATTGCCAGCTGTGATTCCTACATTACAAGAGTGACTGTGCTTAACAAAAATGCATTCTACTGGGGGCAAAGTGCTTTGAGATGACCGAAAATAATTTAGAGTCAAAGAATTAATTAAGCAAAAGAAATGTC
Source organism: Chiloscyllium plagiosum (assembly GCF_004010195.1). Taxonomy (NCBI): domain Eukaryota; kingdom Metazoa; phylum Chordata; class Chondrichthyes; order Orectolobiformes; family Hemiscylliidae; genus Chiloscyllium; species Chiloscyllium plagiosum. Next base: position 21,059,978 of record NC_057715.1, read on the forward strand.
ACTTGACCCATCATGCCTGCATTGGCTGAAATATAAACCATCCAATCTTATCCCACATTTCAACATTTGGTCTTTAATCTTGCAGCATACAGTTCTTGACATATATATTACAGCCACCTTTTAAATGAGCTGAGATTTCCTGCCTCCACTCCTCTTTGAGACAGTAAGTTGCAGGTACTTATCACTACCTATAAGCAAAAGTCTTTCTTTATCTTTCATCTACCCCAGAGCAAGGTGTGTAAGTTTCCTGCATTCCTTGTAAAGATAAAATTTGAGTACAGCATACTTGAGATTGCAAAATTTTGATAGCTGTTTTATTTGGCATTAATTTTTGTCTACTGAGAACCAAACCCCACTTAACTGAAGTTTGGTCAGTGTCTGTTTGTATATAATGACACAAGTGTACATGTTGAGTTGGATTGAATTACGGGGATATATTTCAAAGGTACACACCACTTTCTGAATGGTAATTGTGAAGGAAACAACATAATTGTTAGTATAATTCTGCACAAGTTTGAATCAATTACAGACAAACATCTCTGCACTTATTCAACAACTGACGACCAGAAGTGTTTAGAAATATCAAGTTTAATGTTTTACTAAATTACAGAAAACGTTTTCTCAGACTACAAGTGTGACCCTAAGCTTTTGATTGCCTGTAATTTTCGTTCTCCATCATGCTCTCATTCTCCTATTCTCCAAGCTCCTGCAGTGTTCCAGTAAAGCTCAACCTGAACTTGTGGAACAGCATCACATCTTTCAAATGGACACATTAAGCCCGCTAGGTTCAACACAAACCTGGCTTCTTCACAGTCGACAGTAGGATATTGTTGGGTTCCCTATATGTGTTCTTGTTCAGACTGAGGTCTTGAAGATTATTAACAATACTATTTACATTGTTATACTATCAGAGACTTACAAATGGTCTGGGTTAAGTGCTTACTGATATTATTTCACATTACAAATGTATAATTAAATGACTGAACCCACTATGCTGACTCCATTACACTGAGAGAGTAACTGAAGATAAAATAGGCATCTTTACACCGGAAATTTATTTGTCATGATGTCATATAGCATTTTTTGAAGGTACATTATCTGTCATAGAAGAATTTCATAAAATCCCTATAGTGTGGAAACAGGCCATTTGACTCAAAACGTCCACACCAACCCTCCAAAGAGTATCCCACCCAGACCCATTCCCCTACCCTATTATTTGATATTTCTCCCTGACTAATGCACCTAACCTATACATCCCTGAACACTATGGGCAATTTAGCATGGCCAATTCACCTCACCTGCACATCTTTGGATTGCTATGGAGTCTGTGCAATAATGCCAATCTTACTTTTCCCTTGAAAGAATGAAAACCCTTTTCTGATAACATGTACAAGAATGCATTGAGATAAATTATCTCCACATTTAGATTATGGTTTGCTGGGTATATAACAAGATCAAATCTAGCCCTTATATTATTATCACAACCTGCCTCTGTAGCTTTACTCTGAGGTGTGCTGTTTGCTGTGTACCATTTGTCAAAGATTTCTGTTCAATTTTTGGCATGGTATCTTCTGTTTCCAAATCATCATCCTTATGACATGTGATGGATGACAAGCTGGTTGAATATGTTGTCGACTACTTTGCAAGAATTAACTGTAGCTTAATAAAATATCACATGACCGTGACTGCATGCAATGACATAGGATTTTTCTACAAACCTATACTTGTGTGAAAATCTTAAACTGTTATACACAAACCTGGTTCAAATTGGGCTAATTGTCTACATGCCTGTTGATTATGTCCTTGTACCATTTTCTTCCTTCATTCCAACATGAATCATACAAATGTAGTTTGGTGGTGAGAGTGTGGGAGGGAAAAAACTGTTAGCTCCATCTCCCAGACTGAGAGTTGTCCGTGAGGTAAGCCATTGCTTAGAGCAGTAACACATAGATTTAGCATATCATCTGAAAACCTTGGAAAGTTGCTTTACATTTGACTACTCATGAACTTGGCTGTATGAACAGTGCTTTCTGTAAGATTAGTGGACTGAGAGGACATAACAAGGAAAAGTATTATGTTGAGCATGCATTTCCTGAATATCTTGGAGGGGTATTAGTGTACTATGAACTGTTGTCAGACATGAAATATACTGAATACAGTATTCAACGTGTCAACAACCCATGCACAAGTCCTATCTGATTTTTCACACAGGAGGGAATTGAGTGAAATAGTCACTAGAATGAAATCTTGCCCACGGGTATGGAAAACATCAGTTATAACCTTGCCCCATAGCTCAGAAAGAATCTCATATGGAATGAGTTGTTCTCTCAATTGATGAGATTAATGGAAGTGACATGTTTCATATGATTTGATGTGTTGATATTTTTATTTATATCAGGCTAAGCGATGAATTCACACACCAATCACTTTTTTCTGCATGCCTGTGATCTGCACATGTATGGTCTAGTAAGTCTTGACAAGTGCTTTGTGGATTTACCACATGTTTGCCTTTAAAGATGCCATTCCTAGCAAATCCTCATTTATCTATTAATGTCCTGAAAGAATGTGCTTGTTTGGGGACCTATGAGATAAGTTCAGACACTACTGTAAAGACAGTGACTTTTCCTTTATATTTTTGATTGTGGACCAAAATGAGTGAAGAACTGTTTTAAAATCATGGATTGCTGAAGATTACTACAGGTTTTAAAAATAAGTAAGTTGACAATCAACATAAGCACTGTTCACACAGTTGCTGGTTCAATTCGTAGAGGGAGAGGTGCACATGAGCTGGACCAAGGGTGTATATAAAGAAAGTTCCAGCTGGCAACAAGTCACTAATTGGTCTGAACCCTAGTGACCAATTATCAAAGACAAAGGCCTTTTGTCTGCCAACAACTCTGTGATTGGTGCACAGGGATCTGAACAGTTTGGAGTTGTAAACAAGACATTCAGAAGCCAGCTCAGAAGATCTCTCTATTCTCTGCAGTAAAAAATTTTAAACCTATTCAGTAGTTGCCACAAGCTGTGACTTTAATTAATAAATCAGAGACCTTTATAAGGGTGAACGAGCCACACTGTACCTCCTGGAACCTGGGGGTGTAAGTATGTGGAGAAGGGAAACAGGGAAGCTGTGATCTGATCAACACAAAAAAAACCTATGAAGAGAGCCCACTGAACAGCTTTTCCAATTTTTCCTCCATCCGTAACAAACATTTTGTATTTCATGTTTGTGCCCATTTGTGTTTGTAAGGTAAATTTTATGAAGAGTTAGATTTTTTTTACTCATGGAGTTACATAATGATGGTTCGTAAATGTTTACCTGAAGTGAAAGTCTACCTATTTTTAATAAATAGTAATTATTGTTAAGAATACCAACCTGGCTCATGCTGTCAACCCAAGTCTGCAAGACAGAATTCTACGTATTTTTAAAACTTTTTAAATTCTGTGATGACTGTGGAAAAAGCTGGGCTTGATTTCTAATGTGCTGCCCCGGCATGGTCAACCGTTATTGAAGATGATACTTTATTAGCTGTTGAAACTAATCATCTTATGGTATGTGTTGCTGAACCTGCTCTGCTTGGCAGTGATGAAATTAGATGTGATCTATTTGTTTTTGGAACCTTTGTGTTGCAGCTGGTGGTTTTGTTACCTCGTGAATCATGATAATATGTTGATCCTGGCATGCTCATTGACCAATTATAGTTGGCCATGCTAGTTCTACTATGTAAAAGTTTTCAGGTGTCTACACTATGGAGCAGATTGCTATCCAAGATGGATAATGCCAATGAAATGGATATAAGAACTGTTGAAGGATAGCAGACCAGTTACAAACAGTGTATCATCTGTGGGCTGCACCACACAATTCCTGAGTACATCTCGTGTAAGATGCATAAAGCAGTGATATTTGAACGCTTCAGTTTCAACCTTAGAATTTAGACAATATTGTCTATTGTCTTTGGGGTGTATCACTTGAATAGAAATTAAAGCTTCAGCTTTTCAGATGGCCTCAATGTTGTGTGTTAAATTGACCATGCACTGTCTGATTGGAGTCTGTAAACTGTGATAATGCAGGTGTTTTTCTTAAACTTCAGTAATATGCTTGCGTGCTATAGGACTGTGTTCAAATAACGACCAGAATCAATGAGTGGCAAAAACAGCTCTTTTATTCAGCAATCACAGCACAAGTTTGAGACGGCAATAGAATCCTGAAATACAGTTCCTACAAAAACTTGTCTGGACACAGTTCTTACATATATTAAAATTCCGTTACTATGGTGTTACACTTTTTATCTATAGTACACAAAGGGTGGATGGCTTCTGTCCTGGGAGACAGGAGATGGGTTAAAATGTGCTCAATGCTGGCTGCTACTTCTGCTGGGATTAAGATTGTCTGTCTGGTCTGCTTGTATAATTAAGAGATGTTGGTCCTTTTGTCTTTTAAGTTAGTAAATGTTTGTAAAAATACTAGGCCTATATGCTCTAAATAAGTTAGAAGTTGTACCTGTACTTGATAAAAGAACAAAGAATATTAAACTGATAACCACAGCTGGGTTGTGAGATTTGTTTACTATTTGTTGGTATGAGTTTCATTCATTTGTGCAATTTCATGGAAGCGCTGTTTTGTCAGCTAGTTTCTTAAAGGGATAATAGCCAAATATTTACCAATTGGGGAATCCATTTAGGTCCAGGAGATGGTTGGTAAGTCTGTCACACTCTGGACTCTAACCTTCAGCATCTGTAGTCCTGACTTTCACCTGATTGTTTCACCTAACTGTTGGTGATACAACTTAAACCAAAGCCTGTGTATTCTGACATTGTCTCATAGAGTCATAGATTAATATTATAATGTTTCATGGAGACTTGATAGGAATCGTATTGTTCTGTATGCTACACTTATTCAAAAATAAACACTGCTTGCAGCAAGGGCTGATTAATGTATAAAAATGCAGTAAAATAAAGCAAACTGGTGAGTGAGTTAATAAAGATCATCTATAACATAATAGCTCATAGCACAATATCTGACAGTGCTAATGATGGAACTTTGGAAATGTCCTTAACATTGTTTCTTTGTTGATTCTTCCTCACTTTATTCACTGTGAAGCATTGTGTTTTCCTTTAGGTTTCTTTGGGTAACTAAATTTCTTGCTCATTTTAGCCCAAAGTCCTCTTCTAGTACATATGACACAAAATATTGTACACTGTCTTGGTAGCAAAGACAAGCCACACTTCATATAAGGTTTGGACATGTTGGTGAATCTGTTGAGAGCTGCAATAATGACTATGTGGTCAACTATTTGAAGATGTTACTGGCCAGCTGCAGATATTTGAAACATTTTTTTATTAGAACTTTGTTGGAATATACTTTCAATAAAGTGTTTTTGAAATGAATAGGTGTAAAGACTTTTCCAAAATCACCTTCTAGACCTTTGCATTAATATCCTTCTCTCAATTGGTTGATTATTTCACCTGATGAAGGACTTATGCCTGAAACTTCGATTGTCCTGCTTCTCGAATGCTCCCTGACCTGCTGCGCTTTTCCAGCACCACACTCTGGAATCTAACCTTCAGCATCTGTAGTCCTGACGTTCACCTGATTGTTTCGCCTAACTGTTGGTGATACAACTTAAACCAAAGCCTGTGTATTCTGACATTGTCTCATAGAGTCATAGAGATGTACAGCACAGAAACAGACCCTTTGATCCAACCTGTCTATGCCGACCAGATATCCCAACCCAATCTAGTCCCACCTGCCAGCACCCGGCCCATATCTTTCCAAACCCTTCCTTCTCAAACGTCATGTTAATCTTCTAAAATCTTGAAAGTTTTGATAGGATCCATATGGGTATCACTAGAAATAATACATTTGAACTTTTTGTAATCATTCATTTACCAAAGTAATAAAAAGTTGACTGCCTGACTTCCTTTTTTTAGCTATTTGCTGATCCAAGACATAAATTTTAATTCTTCCTTTCAATACTGAAATGCTGACAGGATGTCAATGGAGCAGCAATCCATTAAAAGTTTTGGTTTCCATCCTTACTGTACTCTTTAAAGTGCCAGTATATATTTTGCAATATAATGTCTTCGCTGTTTTGTTTCATGTTTGACTTTTTTTTGTGTTGTTGCTTTATAAGTATCAGACTTTTGCGTGTACGTGGTGTTCACAATGAAAGAGAAAGGGAATAATGGCATCACTTGTGTCTACTAGTTAGTTGAAGTGTCCAAGCAAGAGTCATACCTTCTGACTGAGAAATAACTAAATTTAGATATTCCATACAACCAATATAATTCATGTTTATAAACCAGTTGCTGAAGAAAGTTCACTTGATGACTTGGCTTCTTCTGCTCAGATACCGGAAACTTGTGTTGCAATTGTGACTTGCAGAGGACAGAAAATTGTCCATTAATTATTCCAATGTATCTGTTAAAGTACTGATTTTCATCAAATTATCTCTCAATTCATCATAATTGTTTTAAAATGCAATGACTACATCACAGTTGCTGAACTAATTCATTGTTTGGCACATAATTACTTGATGACATGAAGTCCGTAGTTAAATGGTCTGCCACATGTGCTGTCTTGGCTCACACATCAATATTATCTGGCTTAAGGTACTGAAGGGCTGCCAGTGTCCATGGATAGTATTACAGGAAGACTCAACAACTGAAGAAAAGGAAGGCAGCAAACTGCGATCAGCAATTTGCAAATGAAAGAATTTTACAGAAACTGAAACTCACATTTGACAAGGCACCTCACAAAAGTTTAAGTCATAAGAGCCCACGGTCTTGGAGGTAGTACATTGGCATGGATAGAAAATTGGCCAATGGGTATGCAATAGAGAATGAGGATAAAGGGGTTTTTTTCCAAGTTCATGACCTGAGACCAGTGGGGTTCCAAAGGGATCAGTACTGGCACCATAATTGTATCTGGGGAATGTAAGATCAGCCATGATCCTATTGAAAGGTGGAGCAGGCTTGAGGGGCCAAATAGCCTACTCCTGCTCCTGCTTGTTGTGGTTTTATAGTATTACTGGGGGATAATATAGTGAACTTGATGAATTCAAGTGTTGCATTTTATACATTTTTAATCAACATTTTTAGATATATGATGACACATCTGTGGGGCAGTTGTGTTTTACATCTGGATCTCCTGGCCGAGAGGTAGGGTCGGTATCACTGACAAAAGCCTGAATTCTATACTGAGTGTAAATAAGTTATTATGATAACTATTCTCTGTCAATGAAGAATGTGATCAATTTTCAGTTTATTGCTTATCCATTTGCCTCAAAAGCAAATGTCAGTTTTCAAACACTTCAAGGCGTCAAGCTTTGCTTGACCTCTTGAAAGCAACAAGTCGCATGGGTCTGGATATTTTTCATCAATCTCCTAAACAGTCAAGTCATTCATAACTTTTGCCCAATATTATCTGAAAGGAAATCAATGGTGTGAGAACTTTTAATCTCAAATTATATAGTCATTATTTATACAATGACTTAGTCCTTGCATATTGGGTGATATGGTCATTGGACATAAAGTGATATATTTACATATCTATACAAAACTGTACAATGCAAACTGATAACTACAGAAAGTACCAAGTGTTTTATGACTAAACAGTTTGTTTCTGCTATGCTAGCTACACAAAGCAAGTTGATCAGAAAATAAAATTAAATGGTGATGATGTTAGTGATAATCAGTTTGTAACATATTAAGACAATTAAATGTCTCATCTATTTTAATATACTGATGGACAACTGATCATGTAAAATCCGTATCTCTAACACTTTAGATCAATGAAAAATGATAGGAGCTGCTCTGATCTGATGTTAACAATTTTAATAATTATCTCTTTCTTGTGCTGTTGTTTTCTTTTCACCTAAAAGAGAAAAGGTGAGAAAATATCTAATTAAATGAAAAGATGCACCTGAAAAATAATTCTCATCCTCATTACACTTACCTTGGTGTCTGAAACTACCTTGTCGTATTATTTGTGATCCATTAAATAACCCTGCTTATTTTTTTAATAAACAGGTCAAAACATCTAAAAGCACTGTGCATTCCTAATAAATAACATATCTAAAATAAACTGCAAACGACAGCATATATGCTGTGCTCCTTTTTCTCTTGCTTAATAGAGTTGTGACCTTGGGCAGGGTGTAGCACCATTCATTGTAAAAGAGAGTTGCAGATTGGCTATTCCAATGCTTCGTTTTCAAAATTCCTGCTCATTAAATCATCTTCAATCTCTAGCATTGCTTTAAAATGTGATTAATGCAACACACTTGATGAGCCAGCACAATCAACAGTATACTTAGAAATGACATTCACTGCAGCAGTGTCCTGACAGCCTGATAATGCCCTCACCAGTTGCTGTCATCACTGTCAGTATTAAGCTAGTGGTTGTGAATACAACACAGTTTGTCCAGTCCCCTACTTTCAGGAGCCAGCACAAACTGGCACCTTTCTATTCTGTCCTTTGCTGTCAGTTAATGTAATGGCTGAATACATCTTCATTTTTTTTCTCCCCCTCTAAGTAATTGAGATATAGATAACAATACCCATACCAGAAGCACTTCTGTTCCAAGCTGAAATTAGTTTCTGCTGTGAACACCCAATTAATAATACCTTTCACCTTTGAAGGAAACCAGTCAGATTGTCCTATTTAATACTGTGATGCTCACAAAGTTTCAACTCAGACCTGTTTTGAAGAAAAAATATCAAATCATATGAGGAGGCCTATTAAGTGTCACCTTTTAGGAGTGGTAACCACTCAAGATGGCAAGATGAGATGTTTGTCTTGCCATAAAATAAACTTAAATAAAAATACTAATTCATTTTGATAGGAATACTGCATGTAAGTTAGTAAACTCACAATGAATATTATTTTCACCACAGGTTAACGGATCCAAAACCACTCGTAAATTCTTGTTGAACAATATGTTCATTTTGAGGAAAATAGCCTGTAGGAGGGTGCAAGCTGACATTTTTACATGTCTATAAATACATTTCATTGAGTTGCTAACAAAAACAGCACACAGAAATGGAAACACTGGAATCTTCCAGTGTGGATTCTAAATGTGAGGTTGGGCAGGATAGGTTATCTCGTGCAATCATGTTGTTTTCATTTTATTACGTATGCATACGAGTTATTTTGTGAATTAATTCACAAATCTTCAGGGTTGGCAGGAAGGAGTTTCTTGACCCATTGGGACCTTCTGGCATTCACATGCTTCAAACCTGCAGCAATTGCTGGAACTTTTGTTGGGTGTCCTCATTCCTCTAGACATGTCTCAGACCAAGCAGAAACTAGCTCGTTGTTTCAGCAATGCCTCCATAGCAATTCAGGACATTCGGGGAATAAGAAGGTCCTCATCCCCAGTAATGGCAGCAGGAAGCTCTCCTATCAGGCCCAGGGGAGGGGGTCATAGGTGGCAGGGCAGGTTCATACCTGTGAAACTTCCAGGAGAATCTGGATCCAGTACAGGAGGAGAATGAACGATTTCTGCAAGCATAACTTGCACAAACTATTCACTGCAAACTGACAAGCTTAGGGGCATCATTCAATCTAACTGTGCCAGTCAGATATCAGATAGAACAATCACCTGCAAGCCTCAGCACTACCTGGAATGTGTGCAACAAGTGGCTGACAATCACATAATGCTGTCAATGTCATTTTAGTTGTTTAAAGTGAGAGGGGCTAAGCATCTTCCCTCAACAGCAGGTGATGCTGATCCTCCATCGGGACACCTCTTATTGCTTCATACCATCAGAAGTGTGTGTGCCTTGTGCAATTCTCATGACCCAACAGAGCATCAACATGGCATTTCAGAATTTAAGTCTCAAATGGGTGACCTCTTATTTTTAAAGTATAACCTCTAGTTCTAAATTTTCCGACAAGAGGAATTATCCTTTCCACATCCATCTGATCAAATCCCCTCAGGATGTCCTATGTTTAATTCAGTCACCTCTGACTCTCCTAAACTCCAGAATATACAGGCCTAGCTGGTCTAGCCTTTCCTTATAAGGCAACTACTCATGAGGTATGAATCTCGTAAAGTTTCTCTGAATTGCTTCCAGCGTGTGAATGTTGTTTCATAAGTACACAGTACTCCAGATGTGGTTTCACCAATTCCCTGTTTCACTGAAGCATTATCTCCCTAATCTTGCTTTCAATTTGCCTCAGAATAAAACATAATATTCTATTACCTTACCTGATTACTTGCTATACTACACACTATAGACAAAAAGAACTGTAGATGCTGGAATCCAAAGTAGACATGCAGGAAGTTGGAGAAACACAACAAGCCAGGCAGCCTGGCTTGCTGTGTTCCTCCAGCCTCCTGCATGCATACCTACACACTAACCTTGCATAATTCATACAATAGCACATCCAGATCTCTGCATCTCAGAGCTTGTAACCTCTCACCACTTAGGTAACATGCTTTTTGTCATTCCTTCTGCCAAAATGGACAATTTCACACTTTGCCACATTATATTCCATTTACTAGATTTTTGCCCACTCATGTGACATATCTATATCCCTTTATAAGCTCCTTATGTCTTCGTACAATTCATTTTCCTACCTACCTTTGTGTCATTAACAAATTTAGCCATCATATCTTCAGTCCCATCATCCAAATGGTGGTGCACCTTCCCTAAGATAACAGTCATCTTCTGTGCATAGGAGAGAAGTGAGGGTGGAGAATAGTTCAGGTCTGGCCTCAGAGTAATCAACCTTCAAATAAACCACCGCTCCAAATCTCCTTCACTCTTACCCAGGTTTGGCCGGAGCTTCCAGCTGAGACTGCGGTGCTTCCAGTCCTTGAGATGATTGCCATGTGCCAAAGGGGAACCTTGTGGGTTGCACCTATCTCCCTTTCTCTAGGACTAGCTCCATAGATCAGACATAACCAGTAAGCACCCAATGTGCTGTCACTCCAGCACTTCACGGAATCCTCTTGGAATGCCATGCCATGATACAGGTGACTTAGAAATGGAACTCGTCTGATCATGACATTCCAACCAGGCTCAAAATTCCATCAAATCTTCAATATTTGAGATCTGCCCATCTAAAACAAAACCCCCCAATTTCAATGTTGCCTTTTTTGAAACAAAGGGAAGTTTTGGATAATGATTTAAAGGCAGTGTGCATTCCTAATGTTGTCAAAACAAATATGTTTGCCTATCCTCCCATCATCCACCAAATTCCCACATTCCCTATGCTGTGTTAACCTTGAACCACTCACCATTTCTGCTGATCCCATAAATATTTCAGTACCATCTAATGATATTGCTCCAAACCCCAACCCATCCAAGTCCCAATGCTCCTCCTGACACTGCCTTCTGATCATTCAGGAACTTTGCTCAATCACCTTCTATTAATTTCACCCTCACCCCATCTATGACAGTTCACATCCTGACATAGCTCTCCACCACCCACCCTGTCATCCCGTCATGCCTGTCCACATACTCTCTATGACCCAATGCCACCAGCCACATTGCCAGAGGTCAGTTTCCTGTGGAAAGGATGATATCCTGGATACCCAGATTCTTGACTCTCCCTTGCTGGCCATCAGCACAAACTATCCAAGACATGCCAGAAATTGCGATATCAATTCTTCAACCCTTGAATGGATATTTCCCCACCCCTGGACATACAGCACATTTATTCCGACATTCTACAGTGTCCAACCATGCCTAATCTTCTCTCCCTTTGCAGTTTTGGATTCTCCACACCCTGTAGACCCAATCACCCTCCTCCACACTTAGACTGTATTTGGGGAACTTAAACTATATCTCAATACAGCCATCATTTGAAGCCCTACCACTAAAGAAGAAAGCGTCAAATACTTCATCCAAAGTCCAGAAAGAAGTGGCTGGGTTGTGTATTTGAAGGGACAGAATCCCTGCTTTAGTACATGTTAAAACTAGAAGGCATAGGTTTACAGTGAGAGGGGAAAAATTTAAAGGGACCTAAGGGGCAAGTTTTTCACACAGAAGGTGGTACATGTATGGAATGAGTCACCAGAGGAGGTTGTGGAGGCTGGTGGAATTACAACATTTAAAAAGCATCTGGATGAGTATATGAATAGGAAGGGTTTACAGGGATATGGGCCAAATGTTGGCAAATGGGACTAGATTACCTGGTCGGCATGAACGAATTAAACCGAAGGGTCTGTATCCATGCTGTACAGCTCTATGACTCTATGACTGTAATTGGGAGCAGGCATTAAATTCTGGCAAGTTGTGTTTTTAATGAGATACAAATGCGTGCAAATCGGCCTCCCAACACTTGCATTCAGGAATGCTAATAATCCACCTTGGAGAATTTAAGACAAAAATTTATCCCACTGCTGTTAATCTGAAGTTTTGATTCTCACCCAGTTAAATTATCCCACCCATAATTCTTCTCACTATTTCTTGGACTCGAAGATTCTGGCCATGAGGACAATATACATGCGTTGCTATATGAAAGCAAACCTTATTCTCAAATCTAAATTAACACCACTATGAAAGAAAAGAGGCTGTATGTTAAGGGTTCAAGTGAATGATGGCGGAAGACATTCACTACACATGAGACAAAAAAAATTGGGCAAGTAAACTGAATAGACTTTAAGGAAAATTAAATACATTTTCATTGACAGCAGATGAGGCATCCAAAAACAAGTTTGATGAGGGAAGTGGACACTACAGCGCTATAGATGGTTCAATGATTCTTTACATTGTAGAATTCTTTTTGATTGTAAGTGCAGTAACTGTAGAGGTGTGTGATCTATTGACTATTCATAAATCATGAGGACCAGCCAAAGTCAATACTGGATTTCACAAAGAAGTGAAAGAAAAGTAGGGGTGGTCCAAATCATTGGAAAGTACTCAATATTACTGGGATAATTACAGACCTTCAGGAGGATGATCCAGAAATACATGAAACTATCATGATTTGCAGGAAAAATGCTGGAATCTGTTTTGATACTAACAATGCGACAGCTTCTAGTGAGAGCCATGTTCCATACATTATAACAATGACTACACTTAAAATGTATTTCATTCACTGGAATATATTTGGGGAAATATAGAAATGAACATTTTTTAGAGTTTCCTTCAGATCATTTGACAAAGAAACTTTCATTTTTATAGCACTTGCTATGATCTTAGGAATCACCTTGCATTTTGCAGTCAATGAGTACTTGAGAGGTAACTGTTGTGTTGTGCTTTTGAAATGTAGGGAAGTGCAGCAGCCATTTTGCACACAACAAGCTGCATTATGGCAAATTCCCAGATAACAAGTCCTGATATTTTATAGTAATTATCACCTCTATCAGTATGTGGTACTGGGTAAGGGTTGTTTGAAGTAGTTCACTGGATGTCAGTTTGTTTGATGAACTGAAAGGTTCATTTTCAGACGTCTTGCCACCATACTAGGTAACATCTTCAGTGAGTCACCGGACAAAGCACTGCTGATGATTCCTGATTTCTATTTATATGTTATATAGATAAATAGAAAGCAGGAATGATCAGCAGTTCTTCACCTGGAGGCTCACTGAAGATGTTACCTAGTAAGGTGACAAAACATCTGAAAATGAACCTTCCAGCTCAGCAAGCAAACCTACATCCAGAACCTCAACCTGAGCTACAAATCTTCTCAAAACTCACTAAGTAGTTCACTGCCATCAATTCTCCATTGACTTTGCTTTGTCTTGGCATATCTTGTGATTACTGGTACAGTACATTCATAAGAGGCACTGTTTTAACATTTATTGCATGACATAAATAAATCCAACTTTGTTTGGTGAAGCACAATTACCTAGACCTTAGGGAAATGGTACAGATATATCTGCTCTCTCCAAAAGCTAGAGTAGCACTCTTCATCTCCACCCAAAGGCTGCTTTAGATCTCAGTGAAGTGGGTGGAACCAAAGTAACATGAAGATTAAACCCTTCAGAGGCAACATTTTACAACAGACACAAACAGCAGTGAATTACTTAGTATCATTAAAGATGAACATTGTTTTGAAGAGAGAAATTTGCCAAAGCTTGTGTGTTTTACTCTCATCAGGACAAACTCAATAATGTCAAATTTCAAATAACTATTCATACTACAGGAGAAAACAGGATTGTTCAGCAAGTTGACTCTGATTGGCTGAAGTGCTGCCATGGAGACAGCAATGGAAACCTAATAGTATCTGAACAAGAAATACATGAAGAGGAGAAAAATGAAGCCAACCACAGTCAGAATTTGTCATCAGGAAAGAAAAGGAGTGATAATTGCAGAAAGAGACATTACTTTGCTATTTATTTCTTATGTGATATTTGTTGCAACAGATGCATTGTCTTTATAAATGAACTGTCTTTATATTCTCCAGAATGATGTTGAAGATTCTTTGTTGAAAATCAATGTATTTTTGATTTTCTATAAGGAGTGTCTGGGGTAGTTTGCATTTGTTATGCTTTTAATGGTGAGACCATCGTAATGTTGATCTAAAAGCACGATGTGAGGTTCCTTGAAACAACAAATACCATATTCTTGAATATGCTGAATAACAGAGATTATATTTTAAACAATTTGTTTCTTGATCCATTCTGTTGTGTTTTCATTTCATCTCACCCTCCTGCTTCCAAATGAACTGTGTTTCCACTAGCATACAATAAATGTAAGGCATCAAATGCAATCAATAAACACACACATTCATGTCAAGATGTATAGACTTTATGTGACAGAAATGGAGTGTTGGCCTTGCACTGCATGACAAAACAATTGGCCTTTCATGGCTGAAAGAGTGAAAAAAAAGCAAGTCCAATAGAAACATCCAAAATGGGAATTGAATATATACTTGAAACAGAATAAAATTGCATGTGCTGTTTAGCCAACATTTGATATTCAATATGTAGAAATTTCACGCAACCAAATTTGGGAAGAATTAAATCACCATCAACCAACTTCAGTCTCAACCATCAACCTCAATTCCCCAGTTTTAAACTTCATTCCCTCTCCTCTGCCATTGTCTGAGGCAGAGCCAGGCCCTAGGGAAGCTTGCATCTTATTTTACTCTGAGATAATTACCTCACCTACCCCAACCTTGTATCCCCTATGTCAACCTTGCCTGTTTCCAGCTCCATGGCTAGTTTCAATCTTTCTCTTCTGCCTAGCTTCTGCTGAAACCGTTATCTGTGTCTTTCTTAACTTGAGACCCAGCTATTCCATGATCTGGCTGACCTCCTACTTTGAGCTTTTAATGAACGTTAGTTCATCCATAATAATGCCTCTAATATCCTGACTTGCAAGAAGACCCATTCACCCTCTACTTCTGAACTTACAGTCCCAAACTTGGCTTCCAGTGCAGCATATCATTGATTTGACATTTGCATCCTTGTGTTCCAATTTCTCCATGATCTCCTCCTCCCTATCCTCTTTGACCTCGTCACTGCTACACTATCTGAGTTATCTGTATACTTCCAATTCTGGACTATTATACATCACAAGCTTTTCTTCATCCCACCATTAGCAGTTGTTCCTTCACCTGCCTCAGCACTAAGCTTTTGAATTCAGTCCTTAAATCACTGCCTGTCTAACTCTCTTTCCTCTTCTAAGGTGCTCCTAAAAAAATAACTCTTTGACCATGCTTTTGGTCACCAGGTCTAACATTTCCTTGTGCAACTTAGTGTCAATCCTTTTTTGCTAATGCTCCTGTGAAATAACTTGGGATGTAACCCTGCACTCAGATGCAATAAAGTTTAAAATTATTCTTCTGTGATTCTATAAGTAGCACTTCATAACTCCAGATCTATTGATCAAAGACATGATATAATAAATACTGTTGACATTTCTAATGTCTGATATCCTCTCCAAGGTGACTTGTAAATTAAGTCAGGTGAATTTTCCCTGCTATTAACTGGCTTACGTTGACATGATGTGTAAAAATGTTTTAAAACATTGGGGAGCTACATTTCTTCACTCTCTTAGCATTCACCTAACTAAAAAAAATTATTTCTTCCTCACACTTTTTCAAAATGAATATCTGCTAGTGCAACACAGCTAAATATTCCTTCTAACTGAATCAAACTTTTTCTTGTATGCCTTTTATGAAAGTTAAACATGAAAAACCTCCTGAACGTGGCATCGTTATTATGTGTCAGGATCAGAATCGCAGATGGCACAAGGACTCTTCAGGTGTGATTGCACCTGGGTAGAAAATTCCATTGACTATTTCTAGTGCAGAATTTTCTACACCCATTGCACTTCAGAACAAAGCAATTCACCAATTTCCAAACTCTCTCAATGGAGTTTAGTTTGCTTTCAGAACACATAATGACCATTAAATAAGAGTTACGTGTTTTCATTTTTTTTTGTATGGGGCACTTGAGGAAAACTAAAGTAAATACCACAACGTTAATCATATTCTTATGTATAAAATGGAGTACAGGATTATCAGATCACCCATGAGCTCATTGAATGGTAAAGGAGATTCAATGGACTGATTGGTCTACTTCTGCTCCTTTGTCTTATGGTGTTACGGTATTGATGGTTAATGCATTATAACTTAGCAGACAATTAGAATGCAACCTCCAATAATGGTGATAAATCTCCCTTATGGCAGATAAGATTTTCTGTGAGTCAATCAAGCTATGAACCACAAAAATTGGAGTCTTATCAAACAAGCTAGGCAATCCAATGAGGGCCATTTTATAACTGAGGACCTGAAGAACACTGTTGATGCAGCAAGGAAATGCCAAAATTCCATTAATTTTTTAAAATTATCCAATTCAACAAAAAGCTAAAAAAAGGTTCATGTCGTATCCATAAATAATTTGGTAGTGACAAAACTAGAGAATTTCTGTCAGATCTTTTCATATTGCATTCATAAAGATGAATCGCAAGAGGTACCGAAGGAAATGGAAAATAGTATTTGTACTCGATGAAAGAAGAGTGCTGATTGGTTGTCAAGTGGACTCTGGCTGGTAGTGGCTGGGCATGGACTTCATTGAAAAGGTACTTGACATTTTGTTTTCCTCTGCCTTGCAATACATTGGAGTTGACTCCACTGATCAATAAAGTTGTTCAAGAAGCAACTAAAAGGAAGACAATTGTCCCATTGAGTTTGTACTAGTTGTCTCAAAGAGCAATTCAATTTGCCTCATTTGTTTCCTCTTGCTTCAGATCCCTGAAAGTTTTCTCCTTCAATAACTTATCTATTTTTCTTTTATTGGCTATTATTTAATTTGTATCCACATTTTTCGGCAGTGAATTCCGAATTCTAAGCATTCGCTGCATTAAAATAGAACAAGATTTTCTCAAGTCACCTCTATCTCTACTAAAAAAATATGAATTCAGAAGACTGTGAAATAATTCTCTTTATCAAAAGCTTAGCTTAAACCACTTTCTGGCACTAGTATGTGGTAAGCCACTGAGGCAGGATGAGTGGATGGGAATTTATATTGTTCTTGACAACAGGCCCTTTCAACAAGATGAGAAGCAGTCCCATAAGCTGCATGATAGCTGACAACTTGGCATCTTTGCAGATGATATACAACAGATAGAGATGTGCTTGTGTTGTTTGCTCCAAGGCAAATCCACTGCCCTGCAGGTTAATGACCTTTCCTAGCTTTCAGGCTCTTGCACATTTTAATTACTCTCTGACATTAGTTGACTTACTCCATCACTGCTGGAAGGTTATATTGAAAAGCGCATGCTTCTCCTGTTAAATAATAAATTTGGTGCGTTGGTGACCTCCATTTCCAGTGCATATAGATTGGGGAAGTGTAAACACAGAAAATTTAAAGATCATGCAGTCATGCTAAGGTACGCTGGGAGAATGTTCACCTCGCATTTTTATATTCATAGGTTCTTATCCCAGCAGATCACAGGTCATATGCCTGACTGCATGGTGGAACATTAATTTTTCATTTTGGTGGAGAGGAGACTCCTGAATTGTCATGACAAGTCAATAAAACCTAAAATGCCAAGCTAGCCAGTGAGGGTTTCAAAATGTCCCTTGGTAACCTGCAAAGCAAGCCCCCTAATGCGGAGGGAGGTGAACTTTGGAACAGTTAGCATTCAGGGGCTAACCATCAAAATAAAAAACACTGATAAAGGTCAGCAGGGTCACTCGACCTGAAACTTTTACTCTGATTACTCTCCACAGATGATGCCAGACTTGCTAAGCTTTTCCAACAATTTCTGTTTTTATGCCTAACTATCAAGTCCGCTAAATTGATCTGAAATTTTCCACATGAGACAAACAGAAATTTTGCAGGTGGAAATGAATTCAGAAACTTCTAGATCCATCTTTCATTCCATCAATCATCCTCGGTTGTTTTGCATCAGCATTGCTAAGTCTGTTGAATCACTTATGTTCTGGACCTCACACAGACATTGCCCGTTGCTAATTTCATATACCCTTGTAACCCCATACTTTCCTCTATGTTGGTTTTACACTTGTTTAGAACATAGAACATTACAGCGCCATACAGGCCCTTTGGCCCGCAATGTTACACTGACCTGTGGATCCAATCTGAAACCCATCTAACTGACACTATTGCATTCTTGTCCATATGCCTATCCAATGACCATTTAAATGATCTTAAAGTTGGTGAGTCTACTACTGTTACAGGCAGTGCATTCCACACTCCTACTACTCTCTGAGTAAAGAAATTACCTCTGACATCTATCCTTATCTTATCACCCCTCAATTTAAAGCTATGTCCCCTCATGCTAGTCACCGCCATCCATGGAAAAGGTCTCTCACTGTCCAAGCTATCTAGCCCTCTGATTATCTTATATGTCTCAATTAAGTCACCTCTCAACCTTCTTCTGTCTAACGAAAACAGCCTCAAGTCCCTCAGCCTTTCCTCATAAGATCTTCTCTCCATTCCAGGCAACGCCCCAGTAAATCTCCTCTGAACCCTTTCCAAAGCTTCCACATCCTTCCTTTAATGCGGTGACCAGAACTAGACACAATACACCAAATGTGGCTGCACCAGAGTTTTGTGCAGTTGCAGCATGATCTCATGGTTCCAAAACTCAGTCCCTCTACTAATAAAAGCTAACACACTGTAATTCTTCTTAACAAACTTTCAACCTGGGTGGCAACTTTCAGGGATCTATGTACCTGGACACTGAGATCTCTCTGCTCGTCTACACTACCAAGAATCTTAACATTAGCCCAGTAATCTGCATTCCTATTACTCCTTCCAAAGTGAATCACCTCACACTTCCCTGCATTAAACTCTATTTTTGACCTCTCAGCCCAGTTCTGCAGCTTATCTATGTCTCTGTGTAACCTACAACATCAATGTCTCTCTGTAACCTATAACTTCATCACTATCCACAATTCAACCCTCCTTAATGTCATCTGCAAATTTACTAACCCATCCTTCTATGCCCTCATCCAGGTCATTTATAAAAATGACAAACAACAGTGGAGACAAAACAGATGCTTGCAGTACTCCATTAGTAACTTAACTCCAGGATGAATATTTCCCATCAACCACCACCCTCTGTCTTCTTTCAGCTAGCCAATTTCTGATCCAAACCACTAAATCATCCTCAATCCCATGCCTCAGTATTTTGTGCAATAGCCTACCATATCAAACGCCTTACTGAAATCCATATACACCACATCAATGCTTTACCCTCATCCACCTGTTTGATCACCTTCTCAAAGAACTCAATAAGATTTGTGAGGCACGACTTACCCTTCACAAAAACGTGTTGACTATCCCTAATCAACTTATTTCTTCCTAGATGATTAAAAATCCTATCTCTTAGAACCATTTCCAACACTTTACCCACAACCAAAGTAAGGCTCACAGGTCTATAATTTCCAGAGTTATCTCTACTCTCTTTCTTGAACAAGGGAACAACATTTGCTATCCTCCAGTCTTCTGGCACTCTTCCTGTTGACAATGACGGCATAAAGATCAAAGCCAAAGGCTCGACAATCTTTTCCCTGGCTTCCCAGAGAATCCTGGGATAAACCCCATCCAGCCCAGGGGACTTATCTATTTTTACACTTTCCAGAATTACTGACACCTCCTCTTCATGCACCTCAATCCTATCTAGTCTAGTAGCCTGTATCCCAGTACTCTCTTCAACAACATTTTCTTTTTCCAGTGTGAATATTGATGAAAAGTATTCATTTAGCACTTTCTCATGTCCTCTGACTCCACGCACAACTTCCCACTACTATGCTTGATTGGCCCTAATCTTACTCTAATCATTCTTTTATTCCTGATAAACCTATAAAAAACCTTAGGGTTTTCCTTGACCCTATCTGCCAACAACTTCTCATGTCCCCGCCTGGCTCTTCTTAGCTCTCTCTTTAGGTCTTTCCTGGCTAATTTGTAACTTTCAAGTGCCCTAACTGAGCCATCACATCTCATCGTAACATAAGCCTTCTTCTTCCTCTTGACAAGATATTCAACTTCCTTAGTAAACCACAGCTCCTGCGCTCGACAAGGTCCTCCCTGCCTGACAGGTACATACTTATCAAGGACTCGCAGTAGCTGGTCCTTGAATAAGCTCCACATTTCAACTGTCCCTACACTTGCCTTGCCCATCCTATGCATCCTAATTCTTGCCTAATCGCATCATAATCGTCTTTCCCCCAGCTAGAACTTTTGCCCTGTGGTATATACCTATCCTTTTCCATGGCTAACGTAAACATAACTGAATTGTGGTCACTATTACCAAAATGCTCACCTACCTCCAAATCTAACACCTGACCGGGTTTATTACTTAGTACCAAATCTAATGTGGCCTTACCCCTTGTTGCCGCTCTACATACTGTGTGAGAAAATCCTCCTGCACACATTCGACAAAAACTGACCCATCTAAAGTACTTGAAGTATCGTATTCCCAGTCAATATTTGGCAAGTTAAAGTCCCATATAATAACTACCCTGTCACTTTCGCTCCTATCAAGGATCATCTTTGCTATCCTATCCTCTACACCTCTGGAACTATTTGCAGGCGTATAGAAAACTCCCAAAAGGGTAACGTCTCCTTTCCTGTTTCTAATCTCAGCCCATACTACCTCATTAGATGAGTCCTCAAACGTCCTTTCTGCATCTGTAATACTGTTCTTGACTAACAATGCCACACCACCTCCTCTTTTACCAATTTTTCTGTTCTTACTAAAACATCTAAATCCTGGAACCTGTAATAACCATTCGCGTCCCTGCTCTACCTCTGTCTCTGAAATGGTCATAACATCGAAATCCCAGATACCAACCCATGCTGCAAGTCCACTCACCTTTTTGTGGATGCTTTTGGCATTGAAGTAGACCCACTTCAAACCAACTTCTTGCTTGCCAGTGCCTTCTTTTGATCTTGAAGTCTTAGTTCTGATTTCACTACTCTCAACCTCACTATTACTCGAACTACAATTTCGGTTCCTATCTCCCTGCTGAATTAGTTTAAACCCATATGTAGAGCATTAGCAAATTTTCCCTCCAGGATATTGGTGCCCCTCTGGTTCAGGTGAAGACCATCATGTTCGTAGAGGTACCACCTACCCCAGAAAGATCCCAATTATCCAGGAATCCAAAACCGTCCCGCCTACACCATCCCTGTAGCCACGTGTTCAACTTCTTTCTCTCCCTATTCCTTGCCTCGCTAGCACATGGCACTGGCTACAAACCAGAGACAGCAACTCTGTTTGTTCTATCTCTAAGCTCCCACCCTACCCCGCTCCCCTCCACCCCCCCCCCCCACCCCCCAAATTTCTGTCTTAATTCCCTATCTCTCTTCCTACCTATGTCATTGGTGCCTATATGGAACATGACTTAGGGCTGCTCCATCTTCCCTTCAAGGATCTCGAAAACACCATCAGAGACATCACTTATCCTGGCACCAGGGACGCAACACACTAACCGTGAATCTCTTTCATTCCCACAGAACCTCCTATCTGTCCCCCTAACTACGGAGTCCCCAATGACTAATGCTCTGCTCCTCTTCCCGCTTCCCTTCTGAGCAACAAGAACAGACTCTGTACCAAAGATCTATGCCCCAATTCTTACCCCTGGTAAGTCCCCCCCTGCCCCAACAGTATCCAAAATGGTATACTTGTTGTTGAGGGGAACGGCCACAAGGGATCCCTTTCAGTCCCTTGATGGCAACCCATCTACCTTCTTCTCTTACCTGAGGAGTGACAACCTCCCTGTAACTCTTCTCAATAACCCTCTCTGCCTCGCAAATTCCAAAGTTCATCTAGCTCCAGCTCCAGCTCCCTAACGCAGATTTCAAGGAGCTGGAGTTGGATGGAGTCAGCAGGGACACAACTGGTGACCCTTACCTCCCACATTCTGCAGAAGGAATGTTCAACTTCCCTAACCTTCATTCCCACTATTCTAAATTCCCAACGAGACTACCGAAAAAGTAAAAGCAAAGGAAAGTCATCACTTTACCAATCTGGCACAGAGAAGCTTTTTTTTTGGTTCGAGGAGGAGGAGGACAGGTGGGAGACACTACCCGAGTGGTGTTTCGGGTAAAGCAACCACATAAATATATTGCCTCACTTACCCAGCAGTTCCATGTCTGCTCCTGCTCAGTGTGCACGACATCTATACACGAGGTAAGCTTTTATATCTTCTAAATCTATAAAAAATTTACCTTCCTGACTCTGGTCCTCACTGTCACTCCTCTCACTCCAACTGCTGCTGAAAAAAATGACTAGAAACTATTAAATCTCATGCTTCTTTCAGTTCTTAGAATAGGTCATCAGCCTGAAGGATTGGACTGAATCATAACATTTCCTTGGCTAAATGAGTGTGGCCTTGAATGTTCTCAACATGAGGTCTGGAAGGAAATCTTGCTGTATCTTACCAAACGAATCTCATTAACTACTTACTCCATCCTTATGGCATTCCACACATCTGATTTTAGTCCCATCCTACTCCACACCTCACCAGCAAAAAAATCAACACTCATTGATACTCCTCTGAAAGATCAGCATCCTGGTGTCTGCACCATGTTAAATATTAGATTGCCATCTTGTTCATTGACAGACTGATTCTAAACATGTAGCAGAAGGAGAAGATGGTGCCATGATTCTCCAACAGGCAGCTAGAAGTGATGCTGGATAGGGTTATGCAAAGCAAGGGCGTCCTCTTCCAGAAGGGCTGGGAGAGGAGGCCATGCCATCAGACCCTGGCAGCCTAGTCACAGGTATTGAGTCAGTGCTGCGTCCACAATCCAGAGGAATGACCAGCAGTGACAGCAAAGACCACCCCTGATCTGCCAAGACAAACACTATACTTTATTCTCTACTACCTCACACTCATTCTATCTCTACTACTGCACCTACCTCCCACCAGCCCCTTTGACACTTTCACCATTGCATGCAACATCAATTCTCATTCCCTCTCATATTACCCCAGCTTTCCACAACACTAACTCTGCATGACATCTGCACTGCCTACTTATTACCTCTGAACACCTTTCCCTACCTACAGCAGCAATTGCAGCTATTCCACCCATTTACAGCTCACACACTCCCACTGTATTTCTCATTACAGGAGCAGATGGCCTACAATAAGGCACAAAGGATGCAGAAGGGTGGAGGCGTACCCAATATTGGATTCTGAGTCTCTGCAAGGATAGAATCTCAGCCCCGGGTCAGAGAACAACAGGACAATTCCTGCAGAAATGTTGAAACATCCAACTCAAACAATCCTGTACATACCATATTTCATTCCACTGAAGCTCTCATGGCAACCCTCCTGTCAGTTACATTACACACTACTTCTAATCACTGGTCACAACCCCTTCTCTCAGTTTTGTCTTGCAGGTGCTGGTGAGATATCCATCAGCTCTCATCACCAGACATAACATCCCCCTCTCGACCAAACACTTTCTCTCTAATTCTAGGATCCGATACTTCCTCCCCCACTGCCAGACCTGACAACAACCAGTACTCAGCAACACCTCCATCCTCCTCATCCTAAGACCCAACACTATTGCACCATAAAGAGCTTCCCTTTGATTCCACCGCAGCCTTTCCAGACTCTTTAATTGCACCCCACCTTCTGAGCTGACACTCCAAGACCCCGATACTAAAACCTCTCTCCTCCAGAGATCCTGACACAGCCTTGCCCATGTCTGGCCTGAAATCTCTCTTGCCCCCCCTAGTATCTGTCTTAAATCGAGTGAGACCCCGGAGATGATGGTGCCGTGTTAATATCCCTGAAAGTTTGGCCAATTGCTTTGGACATACGAGTTCAAATCCCACTGGGACAACTGATGGGATTTAAATTTAAAACAGAGAAATGCCATATAAAGTCATGATAAGTAGTTTCTGGCTTCATCTTGAACTTATAATGGAAACTTTCACAAGATAAGTGAATGTGCCAAGGCATGGCAGTTGAAGTGTAATGTGGATAAATGTGATTAAACAGATTAAGAGTATGGCGAGCAAGTGGAAACAGGATGCTGCATTGGATGATCAGTCACAATCATATTGAATGGCAGAGTATGTCTGAAGAGCTGAAAGGCCAAACAGCCTACCCCGATCATATTTCTTATTTTTCTGCATTTACCTACTCTGTCACTCACCTTGTCTGTTTGTCACCTTGTGACCTGGAAATCTACTCATCAGGCAGTTAGGGCCTCTAACGTTCCTGGCAGGCTAACCACCTGGAATGTTATTTACACTTAGACTGTACCCCATACCCACATGGCACCCTAAATACCTAGCACCCTGCTTATATGCCATCAAAGCACCTACCCATCTGATACTCTGGCACCTAACATTCCTGCAACCTCACACTTACCTTACATCCTCACTCTTTCCCAGGAGCCATCAATGTGGCAACTGTGTTTCTGTTCAGAATGAGATGTTGTTTCCCTCCTCCCAGTTATCCTACATGATATGGGTTCTGTCAAACATAAACTATGACTGTACATTTCTGTAGGAGCTCTGATCAGAATCTCCCATCAGAGATGAAAACTTCTTTCTGAGCAGAAAACAAGAAGTAGCAGATGGCAAACTGTGTGTAATTACCATTCCCTCGGGAAATATGATTCATTATTTTTATTTTATTAAGACATAAACTATTGTGTATAAATGCACAGCATGGTTTTGCATTGTGTTTTGGTTTTGGAAAGCAGTCAGTTCTTCTCGATAAAACGATGGTTGTCTTCTTGTGCAAGCCCACGTTATCGAAAAATCCTGCTTTGGAAACTGCATTGAAAGCGTTGGTGATGTAATCATGTTACAGTCAACACATGTGTTAAAAGTTCACACTTTAGAAACAGTGACCCCAATTCATCAATCGTGTTACAGTGAATTTGCGTTATAGCAGAACTAGGCTTGTTTTTGTACAGTGTTTTTCACAATCACATAAATTTCTTTAAAGCCGAAGTCATAGAACCCATACACTGCAGAAAGAGGCCATTCAACCCATTGAGTCTGCACTGACTCTCTGAAGAACATCCCATCCACACCCTCCGACCTCCGCCTTATAACCCCAATTTACCATGGCAACTTACCCAGCTTGCACATCTTTACCAATTTAGCATGGTCAATCCACCTAACCTGTACATTTTTGGACTGTCGGGGGAGGAAACCAGAGCACCCAAAGGAAATCCACACAACCACAGGAAGAGCAAACAAGCTCCACATGGACAACTCAACTGAGGGGGTAATCGAACCCGTGTCCATGGCACTGTGAGGTAGCTGTGCAAATCACTGTGCCACTCATTTTCAAGTGTAATCACTGCTGTCATGTAGGAAGCATCACAGCCAAGTTGTAGACAATAAACTCCCAGAATTAGCAACATGGGAATGGCCATTTCTTTTTTAAAAGCTGATACAGGAATAATTATTGGTTTAAAAAATCTTAGGAGAAATTTTGCCTCTTCATTGAAATGCAAAGCTGTTGAATTTTTATCGTCGTCGAAGAGTGTGTCACTGCAAAAGCTCAGCAGGTCAGGCAGCATCCAAAGAGCAGGAGAGTCAACATTTCAGGCATAAGCCCTTCATCAGGAATGAGGTTTTGGACCAAGGAGGCTGAGAGATAAATAGGAGGGACGTAGGGCTGGGGGAAGGTAGCTGGGAATGTGACAGGTAGATGAAGGTTGGGGTGGAAGTGATAGGTCAGAGAGGAAGGTGTAGCAGGTAGGTGGGAAGGAAGATCGACAAGTAGGACTGTTCAAGAGGGCAGTGCCAAGTTAGAAAGTTGGGACTGGGATAAGGTGGGTGGAGGAGAAATATGGAAACTGGTGAAATCTATCTTGATCCTGTATAGTTGCAGGGTCCCAAGGCGGAAGCTGAGGTGTTCTTCCTCCAGGGGTCAGGTGGTTAGTGTTTGGCGATGGAGGAGGCCCAGGATCTGCATGTCCTTGGCAGAGTGGGAGGGGCAGTTAAAGTGTTCAGCTACAAGTCGGTGGGGTTGGTTGGTGTGGATGTCTCAGAGATGTCCTCTGAAATGATCCGCAAGTTGGCGTGGAATTTTTATATTTTGTTCTATAGTTTTAGGGTCACACCTAGGTTTGGATTCAAGGTAGATTGTTCAAAGAGAGGACATAGTTAAGAATTGTCTGTGCTAATCATCTAAAGCTCTGCAGAATTTTGTTATTACATGTTTACATATATGCAACTGTACATCATAATCTGAGGACTGTAGGTTCTAATTTAATGTGTACATTGTTAAGTTATCTACATGTTTTTCTCACTTCACTCTACATTTTATAAAATTAACTCCATCCACACCAAATTACTTGTACAGACAGTATGAAAGCAAATCCTTCAATCCAACCAGACATCCTAAATTAATCTAGACCCATTTGCCAGCATTTGGCCATTTCCCTCTGACCCCTCCTCCTCATGTACCCATCCAGATGCCTTTTAAATTTGTCATTGTACCAACCTCCACCACTTCTTCTAAGGTCCTAAAACATTTACCCAATATCCCTTCTGAAGCTTTTTCTCCTCTTGTCATAAAAAATATATTTAATTTTTATACACATGCAAATGATTTACTCAGGCACTCCTTTTTGCAAGATTTACTACAGATTTTATCCTTATCTCTCCCACTTCTCCCAAATATTTGACTTGGTTTGTCTGTGGCAATTTGAGTGAGGAAACTCTCTGGTGAGGAACAGAAAATAAATAGCTTGAGGTAAAGTTGGTGAGCTTTCTTTTTCTCTGTTGGCTTCCTTTCAGTCACATCTTTAAACAAAACTGGCAGCCCAAACATTTCCATTTCCTGGGTCATTTGCTGATGTTACTGCAGGAGTGTATGGGGATAGCACGCCATTTTTATCATTGACTGTCAATCGTATCTCTATCAGATGATGATGTTATTTCTCTGAGGAAAGATCGAATTTGTTCAGACGTGGACGATTGTTCCACATCTGAAGAAATTTGCTCAGTTCAATGTTGGTGCATTTGCTTTGGTGCCCAATGCCGTTCAAAATATTAGGTAAAGTGCTTTCCATAATCACCAATTGCTGATCTATTAAATGAATCCGATAGGTTGAACTTATCTGGTGGATAGATGGTACTAGATAATTTGGTTCACACTGCCCGTTTGCTAACAGGTACTTGAAGATATTGATAATTTCCTTGATTTGGATAACGGTCATTAAGATTTTGACTTGCTTTTGAAAAACTAGTTTTGTTGCTTTGGCATATCCAGTTCCAAATCACTGAACAGAAACCCTTGGTCCCTATTCAAAGAACTTTATATACAGCAGTTTAAAAGTTTTAAAGAAGGAGGAATGAATTTCTACAGAGTTTTTCTTACTCTTAGAATCATACAGTCCTGATTGGAACAAAAACAGAAATTGCTGGAAAAGCTCAGCAGGTCTGGCAGCATCTGTGGAGAGAAATCAGTTAACATTTTGGGTCCAGTAACCCTTGTTCAGAACCAGGTATCGAGAAAAAAGTTGTTTTTTAGGGTGGGAGGTGGGGTTAAGGAGTAAACGATAGGTGGGGATAGAACATAAAAAGAGAGATGAAAGGTTAGATAGACAAAGGAGTGGGTAACTCAGCCTAGCAGAAGAATAGCTACTAATGGCAACTACTAGTGGCTAATAATGGGTTCTGTGTAATAGTAGACCATGCGATAACAATGCCTGGTATGTTAGGGTTGAGATAAAGACATGGGAGAAGGTGTCCTAAATATTGTTAAACTTGATATTGAGTCCAGTAGGCTGAACAGTTCCAAAATGGAAAATGAAGTGCTGCTGTTCTTCCAGCTTGTGCTGAGCTTCACTGGAGCACTGCAGCAAGACTGAGACAAAGATATTGGCCAAGGAACAAGATGGCTTCTTGAAATGGCAGGCAAATCAAAGCTCAGGACCTTTTTTTGCAGACAGAATGTAGGTTTTCTGCAAAGTGTACCCAGTGTAGAGGAGATCACACTGTGAGCAGTGAATGCAGTACACTAGATTGATTGAAGTGGAGGTAAGGTGCTGCTTCAAGTGGAAGGTGTGTTTGCCTTTGGATACTGAGAAGGGAGGAAGTAAACAGGTTGGTTTTACACCCACTGTGGTGTTATGATTGAGGTCATTCAGCCCATCACCCAATTTTATTGCTTGAACTCTGCCACTGTACACATTTCTCAGCAAGACTCATGGACAGCAACTGTCACTACTGCAAGCAGTAAAACCATTCCACGCCTGTCATCCAGCCTAGCCCCAAACTATTAGCCTTTCCCATTAACCCTTTGCCCTCCTCACTCACTTGTTTGGGACACCTCATCATCTCTCGAACCCCTTCATCACCATCAACAGCTCTCGTATCTATTTTCATCATAATCAATCCTTAGCTTTTGTCAAGCAACTGGGTCAAGTGGGCAAAGACCAATGGTGGAGTGCTAGACAGTAGGCTCCCCACCCCTTATATGGAAAAGCTGCTGAAGTTGGCTAAGAAAGTGGGTGCCCAATCCGATGGGGATACTGAGGCTTTCCCTTTACAAAATTATTGCGTGACATTGAACTGTGTCACCCTATTCTCCCATTTACTCCAATGCAAACTCATTCTTACCCTGAACAAGCCTTTGGAACTTTTTCTCAAATAATTACCTCACATCTCTTATGCCACCTGGAATATGAAGAAGGATAGCACCAGAGATCTTCACTTCCACCTCCATGTCTGAGAAGGAGCCCACTCGACCCTCCAATATGGAGGTCAGGATGTACTGGCAAGATTTTCACCTGCACCCTTCAACAAAGGAAAGACTTTTACCTCAGTGAGTTGTCTTTCTAGATTAGACTCAGGAGCACAATCTGGTGAGTGCACCATTGATACATCTCTGCAAATGGTTGAGGAATAAATGCCCCAGGTTTCTGAGAAGTTGGAAGACTGTTGGTGTCTAGGCATCTGCTCAACGCTAGGAAAACTGAGTGCTGATTCAGCCTCAGGCAGAAGATGAATCCATGATCTTGGTCAAAAGTGACTTAGTCAAAACGCACAGGAACCTCAGCAACATAGAGTCGTAGAGTCATGGAGATATACAGCACAGAAACAGGCTTCTTCAGTCCGACTTGTCCATGCTGACCAGATATCCCAAACTAACCTAGTCCCACTTGTCAGCACCCATCCCATATCCCTCCAAACCCTTCCTATTCATATACCCATCCAGATACCTGACGGTTTGAGCATACATGTCAAGCCCAGGGCAGCAGACCACCAGTGGGGTCCAAGTTGACTCCTTCCTTGGTTGCCCCTCTACAGATCCCTGTGATGACTGTTCAGGTTCATCGGTGGGCTCATTGGGATCACTGCTGGCATCGTGAAAGAATTCCTGGAGTCTCATTTGTCTGGTGAATTCCTCTGTGTCTGCTGCAAGAGCCATAGGGTCCATTTTGGTGGTGGGGCAGAAATTGAGAACCCTGCTAAGATCTTCAATCTCTTCCGGTTGAAAGGTGTGGTCCGATAAGTTGACGATCGACTTCCCCGCAGTGATATTTGTGGTTGTACGGTGGGCTTGGTTACTGCTGGTGATAATGCCAAGTTTCTCCAGTTTCTTGTTCTTGGTGTACATGTAAATGGTGTAGTTCTGTCCCCTTGCCTGTTTGGCAGTGTCCCGCAACTGTAGTGCTATATCCTGAGTGTAAGATGAGAGTGTGGACTCCATCTTAATTTCAAGGTTGTGGTGCCTTCTGTAGAGTTGGTGCACGAGATGATTGAGGAGTTTGCGAGAGGTGCAGTGGCAAAGTCTCTCCGCGTCGTCTATGTTGTATGTCTACTTGAGCTGATGTGTGATCCGGAATCCTTTTGGGATCTTTCTGCATTTCTGTACAAACTTGATGTCTGTGTCGATTGGTGCAATCTTCTTGGAGATCCTCTCCACTTTAAGCCCATGGTTAATGTTGTCAATGGTAGTCATGATTTGGAGACACCGGTTTGGACTGGAGTGGACAAAGTTAAAAATCACACAACCCCAGGTTAGATTCCAACAGATTAAGTTGGAAGCGCTAGCCTTTGGACCGCTGCTTCTTCATCAGGGATAGCCTCAACTGGGACCTTGAGTTCATATCACACTACAGGTCACCCCATTGCACTATAGACAAACACAGACAGACGAACACACACTGACAGACATGCACACACAGTCAGTCCTACGCATACACACACACGCATGCACACACACAGACCCTCTCTCACACTCACACATACACTCCCCCACACACCCTCTCACAGACTTAAACCCCTTTACTCTCACACTCACACACTTACACACACCCTCTCACAGACACTCTAATGTACCCACCCACCCATCCCCATACACATACCCACATGCACACATACACATATAGGTTTGTGGGGTGAATTCGTACTTGTAGAATTACATTTTACTTTGCTCAAAAACTGTACGAATCTATGTAAGATTCTGTAAATCTATCTTTTAGATTAGAATCAGTCTGACCATTGTGGCACTGACAGCCTCACACAGGAGGCTAACACTTTCAGTACATTATCTGGGCTGACATGACACCAATTGTTAAAGTTCACTTGAGAATGTAACTTTTTTTAAATAAAGTTTTGTGATTTGCATATGAAAGAACTGAAACTATCATGGTCATTCTAAAAGACGATAGACTTAACAAACAATCCAGATCTATAGATATAGGTTTGCTCATTGAGCTGGAAGGTTCATTTCCAGATGTTTTGTCACCCTACTATGTAACATCTTCAGTTAGCCTCTGGGCGAAGCACTGCTGATGATTCCTGATTTCTATTTTTATGTTTGTGTTTCTTTGGGTCGGTGATGTCAATTCCTGTGGTGATGTCATTTCCTGTTCTTTTTCTCAGGGTTGGTACATGTGGTCAAACTCAATGTGTTTGTTGATAGAGTTCCATTTGGAATGCCATGCTTCTAGGCCTTCTCATACATGTCTCTGTTTGGCTTGTCCTGGGACGGATGTGTTGTCCCAGTCGAGGTGGTGTTCTTCCTAATCTGTATGTAAAAATACTAGTGAGAGAGGGTCATGTTGTTTTGTAGCTCATTGATGTTCATGAATCCTGGTGGCTAGTTTTCTGCCTGTTTGTCTAATGTAGTGTTTGTTACCGTTCTTGCATGGTATTTTGTAAATGACATTAGTTTTGCTTGTTGTCTGTACCTTTAATTCTCTAACCAAAAAGTTTAAGGAGTGCAGAAATGAACAGGTCCACATACAGTGTGGACTGATTAGGGGCTGCTTGCCATATAATTAACAGAAGGTAACACCATAAAAGGATGTCCAAGCACAGCGCATTCATCCTGGAAGCAGGAAGAAATGAGATTTTGTCCTCACAAGCTCAGCCGTGCATAGCTTTAATGAGGTCTCTTGGATGTCACTCCAGTTCAGTATCCTCATCTTCATCTACAGAGGATTGCCCTTTATCCTGCATTTTAATCTGCAACCATGACTTTCCATCTTTGTCAGTTCTCATTATGAAGGACACAGCATGCCATAACGATGCAACACCTCCTTTCTGGGCTTTAGTGTAAGGCTCTACATCCTGGAAGCTCTCAGGATATCTGGGGTACAGTTCTAGAAACAGGTATCTGTGGTCACATTGATGGAGTGAAAGCCTTTTTGGCTCTTAAACTCTGCAAGTTGGTACAGGGATGTTCTGAAAGCCATGTGGGTAGAGTCTATAACACCTGTATCTGGGGGAGATCAGGGTTATTAAGAAATCCCATTGTCTGAGCTTGCATGGCTCTCCTTTTTGGAGGAGGGTGGAAGGTTGTAATCAGTAGAAAATGGCATTTATTATTTCCCAGATGAATTTGTGGCTAGTGGATTGGAAACAACCACACACAGTTTCTCCTTGGAACAATCCACTGACAAAGCATTTAGGGCAGCTGTGACTTTGACAGGCAGCAGATTGGCCAACAAGTTCTTTCAAACATAAGTTCTGCTTAAGCAGACGGCAGAGCTCAATGATGATGGCCCAGGACACCTTTGGTCTGCACCTGCATTTCAGATACTGTAGGCAATGACTGCGAGGCTGATAGATTAGGACTCTGGTCATTCTCCTCCCTGACCTTGATGGATTTTCAGCTGCTCTTTTTCCCTGTGGAGATTGTGCAGCAACCACTGGAGGTGCCTGTTCTTTCTGGGTTTGGTGATGACATTACAATTGATGTCTTCTTTGACACAGCCATGTCATGTTCAATAGTGCCACAAGGAAACCTCCCAGCGCCAGCTCCATTTCAGAAAAAAAACATCAGGTAATCAGTGGGAAATGTCAGAAATACAATAGCATTTCAGTAATGGTACTCCTGAACCTTTATATCAAACACAATGAAATGACATGATATGGCATCACATATTGTGTCATAGAGGCTCTGCCTTCCCAGGAAGGTCAATGTTATGCCTCGATATGGAGCCCTAAGGTCAGATGCATGTTGTGGAACCAAATCACCAAAGCTACATTGCATGAATTAAAGGCAAGCTCATCTCCATTATGAAAGTAGCGCCTCCAAAACAAGCCACTCTTCAACATTACAGAACATCTCACTACATATTTACAGTTAGCTGTGCAATGTTCCAGTTCTAAAGTGTTGTGTTGCAGTATAAGGTATGAAAGGTGAAGCAGGATTGACCAGTCAGTTCAACCCTTAGCTTTGCATCTCCATAGCTTTGCAATTCTGACATAACAGAGAACCAATTAATGCAAAGTACGTAATGATCATGATGCTTGAGGTTATAACTAATTTTCATGGTGCCAGAAGAATGATCTTTCATTGGTATCCACTCTTGTCAGATAAATGATACTACAGAATCAATAAATGCAGGATTAATGCAATTGCCCTTAGCAGGATTTCTTTATATCACTGTCGATATGTCCAATTTACCCACTGAGCGCACATGAATTTCCATGCCCTTGTTGGCCACTGTCCTCATATTGTAAATTTTGATTGGAAATTGTCCAAATCCCTTCCTCCCACAGCTGCCTGTCCTTCAGCATCCTACTTTCCCCAGAAGTGCTGGTGGAATTGGAACGAATGTGACAGATGATATTTACTGCTTTGAAATAAGTGCTATATCCTTGGAGGAATAATGCAGAGATGCAGTATAAAAGTAAAGTTACAATTCTGTGGTTTGTAGAGGCAGAGAAATCTGGAGGCCGTAATACAAAAATCACTGAAGGTAGTCGGGCAGGTTGTAAAAGCAGCCACTAAAACTTGCTGGCTGTATATTTGTCTTTGTTAGTCGAGGCATTGAGTACAAAAGCAAAAGTGCTCTGGTGAACCTTCATAAAAATCTGGTTTGATCTCAGGCAGAATTTGTAACTACCTCTGGACACCACAATGTGAAACCATTTGAAAGGGGGCAGAAGAAAATATTTAAAATGTTTCTGCGGTGGGAGACTTAAACTTGATAAATTGAAGAAATTGGATACTTTCTAAAGAAGAGAAAATTGAGAGTTGATTTGATTGAGGCATTCAAAACCATAAGGTGATTAGATAGAATAGACAGCGAGGATTTGTTCCACTGACAGAAGTGGCAACAACCAAATTGGCAAAAGAACCAAAGGCGATATGATAAAAGATGTTTGTACAGCGAGGGATTGGATTTTGATTCATTGCCCAAAACAACAGTGGAGGCAGATTCAACCACAATTTTCAAAAGAGTATTGGATAATTTTCTGAAGAGTAACCGATTAAGTAATAACGTGGAAAGAGCAGGGAAGGGGGATGAGGTGTGTTCAAAGAGTTGACACAAGTACAATGAGTCGAATGTGTTGTTTTGTGCCACTACTATTCTTTGATTCTATCATTCACAGCCATGTTTCCCAGTCTGTAAAGAGGCTGTCCACATGCGTTTATTTCCCATATGGCCCAGATAGGCTAGAAAAAAAAGTAAGAATTGGATAAACTCAACTAAGATACAATTCAAGAGAGATGATAAAAGATGCAAAGTCCTTTTAAGCATTTTAGTGTGACTCCTGTTCAGGCTCCGTGTAGCCTTAATACTTCTTTTCGTTGATTTTTTTTTCTAATCATTCAATTTTCTCCCTGCTTCTTTCCTCGATCATTTTTAAGTGCTAATCCATAGGCAGTGACAACCTGCCATCTGGGCTGTGTCAGCTGGCTATTTAATTCTGAAGGCCCAAATCTGCCCTCCTCTGATGCCAACGCAAGTGCAGGTTCAGACATAAGTGTGATTAATTTAGCAGTCATTCTCCAGAATACAGCTAAAAAAATCTATTTCATTGAAACTAGCCTTGTCAAGTTACATTTTTTTGGTCTCAACTGGTGCTTAAAGTAATACAGACAGACAAGCCAACACACACAAAAAGAGAAGCAAATCTTTATTGTAAGATTTAATCTCCTTCTCTTACCACTGCTCACTCAGAAACTCCACCATTTCTTGACATCTCAGCTGCCATTGCACACAACGGCTCTCCTGCACCCAGCTATTTTTGACAGACTAAATTAAGCCAACCTTAGTCAAACTCTGCTAGTAGGAAACTTCTGCCTACCGACAAGGTAAAACCTAATTCATAGGCACATTACCTATAAAAGTGATCAAGTTGTGGGATTTTATTGAATACTGAAAATCATATAAGTTTTAATTTTTGTCGGATCTACAATTTAATAATTAGCTTTGAATAACAATTGGATAAACTCACCTCCTGTCTCCCTGAAGTCTGTCCATCATTTACAAGGCATGTCAAAAGTGTGATGGAATACTCCCCACTTGCTTGGATGAGTGTAGCTCCAACAATACTCAAGTGCTTGGATAAAGCAGAGCCCTTTTGATTTGCACCACATCAGCAAAAATCCACTCCCTCCACCACCGACACTCAATAACAGCAGTGTGCACCCTCTACAAGATGCGCTGCAGAAAGTCACCAAGGATCCCTCAACAGTATCTTTCAAACCCACAACCACTACCATCTAGCAGGACTGCAGAATCCCAAGCCATTCACCATCCTGACTTGGAAATATATCATGATTCTTTCAATGAAAGTGGATCAAAATCCTGGAATACCTTCCCTTTTGAAATTGTGTGTCTGTTTGCTGAGATCAAATGGACTGCAGGAGTTCACGCAAGCAGCTCACCACCGCCTTCCCAATAATGAGGGATGAGCAATGAATTCTGGTCCAGTCAGCAATACACAACATCCCATTAATTAATTTTTTAAAAGATACGAGCTTTGCTCTTTCTAGCCAATACTGATTCCACTGCCGACCTGCTTTATTAACAATTAAACAATGTGGGATATTCCACAATAGGCAATATATAAATAAACAATCATTCTTTCTTATTATAATTTTATTCTGAATTGCTGTTTGGTGCTACCTACAGCTCAGCCGGTGTACCATCCAGACTGAGTCTGAAAGTTGTATATTCAATTTGGATTCCAAATGATCCGAGGATCACTCTCCTATAGTACTCAGTCTACAATGTCAGAAATGCTACCTTTGGGATGATTTGGATAGAGATAACACTGATCTCAATTTCTTACTTTGACTCACTGACCTCACATACTACACCTTATTTACCATTCCCAAATGCCAGGCCCTTCACACTTCTCCACATCTCCATTCCCATTTCTGTTGGCCATGGATTCCTCTTCTTCTCCTTAAAGCCCCCAAACCCATTCAAACCACTGTCTGATCCCACCACCGTTTCATCCTTGCCACTCCCAAGACGGCATGCAAGCTGCCATTCTTCTGCTCAGCTCCCTTGTGCCACATAATTCAACAAGGAAAAAGGAGCGGCGCTCCGAAAGCTAGTGTGCTTCCAATTAAACCTGTTGGACTATAACCTGGTGTTGTGTGATTTTTAACTTTGTACACCCCAATCCAACACCAGCATCTCCAAATCATGACAACTGCTAATGGCTGACTGTAAGTTGCTATCTTTTGCCAATCGTAAACTGGGTGCCATGAAATTCTTGTAGTTGTTTCGTGTGCTACCTTTAAGTATATGGCAGCGTACCTTTGAGAGACAGAGTCATGATATTATCTCTGTCTTAAAGCATGTGACATGAGAGAATAAAAATCTCTCATTCTATCCTGGATCACTGGATGGGTACACATCTGTTGTAAACTAATAGCTTAATATTAGCTCAGACACTTATGTAGAATTGAATTGGATTGTAATATTTGTACATAGTGGTTAGTTGTAATGAAATCTATTGGATTTAATACCACAATACGCACACACAGTTTCTGAGTTATAGGACATAATGTAAACATTATTGCAACAGGCAAAACCCTCTGGAGATAATCTCACACCCACCAACTATCGATGGCTTGATTTTGAATGTAGATAGCTATTTTAAAACGTCTTCTGCTATCAAGCATTCATGCCATGCAGATGTATGTACCCATTACAAAGCTGACCATAAAGATGCCACTGACTTTATTTCACACCCACCTAATTAACTCACCTTGCACGCCATCTTTCCCACTCATGTGAGATCCATCAAATCCCCCAACGACTCACATCAGTGACTTGAATGAAGGGTCATCATCATGAAGCAGTGATTCAGTTTCTCTCCACAAATGTACACCTGCTGAGCTTTTCCAGCTTTTGCTGTTTTGTGAACAAACTGCTGTGTGGGTGACAAGGGGACAGCTGCTTGTCTATTTTTAATTATGTTTCTGACAGACTGCAGATTGAGCTTCAGTAGCTTTTGAGAATCGAAACAGTTACAACTCAATTCAAATACAATTAGTTCCTTCATATCCTTAAATTCGAGCACACAAAGAAAATGCCACAGCATAAATGTTCCTTCATTGTCTTCTTGTTGTGTGCAATTTGTTCATTTCAATGAATGTCATCTTTACATTTTGCACATTGTATTAAAAAGGAAACTTGTGAGTTGCTGTACAGTACCTTTTGGAACTATGAATAATAACCTGAGTGCACCACTGTGTTGTAGTTTAATACTGAAAATTATTGCATTTGTCTGCTATTCTGGTTGGGCTTTTGACTTTGCATCTAGTCTTATAATTGGAGGCAATACGTATTGAAATTAATCACTTTCTTGGCTGGCTATTGGGTTATTTGGTACAGATCTCAATGTGAAGGTATTGTTCATTTGTCAAAAGAAGCCCCTTTGCCCTGGATCTGTGAATTATGTTTTCAAAATTTTAATTCCCATCTACAATCACTGAATCAACCATCAGCATCTGAATCTATAGTATTCAATAACGACTTGTGAATAAACATTATATTTCCTTTCTTCAGTCAGTATAAAGTTGTTTCACCAAAGATCCAGTCATTTTATTTGAGGTTTTTTGCATATACTGCAAATAGAGTCATAGAGCTGTACAGCATGGAAACAGACCCTTTTGTCCAACTCGGCCATGCCGACCAGATATCCTAAATAAATCTAGTCCCATTCTAAACTCTTTTTTTTTAAAGATTAGATTACATTACAGTGTGGGAACAGGCCCTTCGGCCCAACAATTCCACACCGACCCACCACCCACCCATACCCCTACATTTACCCCTTACCTAACACTACAGGCAATTTAGCATGGGCAATTCACCTGACCTGCACATCTTTGGACTGTGGGAGGAAACCGGAGCACCCAGAGGAAACCCACGCAGACACGGGGAGAACGTGCAAACTCCACACAGTCAGTCGCCTGAGGCAGGAATTGAACCTGGGTCTCTGGCGCTGTGAGGCAGCAGTACTAACCACTGTGCCACCGTGCCGCCCACGAATTCTTATTCTTCTTATTCATATACCCATCCAGATGCCTTTTAAGTGTTGTAATTTTACCAACCTCCACCACTTCCATCAATATGTGCACCACCATCTATATGAAAAACATCCCCCTCAGGTCCCTTTAAAATCTTTCCCCTCTCACCTTAAATCTATAACAAATAATGTGAGATTAAATATGGTAAAATTAATTTAGGTTTTAAATAAAATACTTTAGAAATAAAGACTTGTATTTATATAAAAGCTTGCAGATGTACCAACATCTCAAAGTACTTTACTGCCAATTACTTACTTTTGAAGTGTATGAAATGTTAGAAAGGCAGAAGCCAATGTGCGTATCACAAGTTCTGACAAACAGCAATGTAGTGGAGTGTGGACAATCTCTTCTTTTTGATGTTGATTGAGGGATAACTGTTTGTGAGAATTCTAAGGATAATTCCTCTCCTCTCCTTTAGAAAAGTGCCACGGGATCTTTTATATCTGCATATCTGAAGTGAAAGATTCTCATTTTAACATTTCCTCTGAAAGCTGGCACCTCCAACAGTATAGCACCCTCACAGTACTGCACTAGCATGCCTCTCTTGCTTTCTGTGCCAAAGTAGACTCAAACACACATTCTTCTGAATCAGAGGTACCAGCTGAACTATGGATGACATCAATATGTATGCTGAATCAATTTGTGTTGGGTCATATTTAACAGACTTGTTTAAAACTGATAGACAACTTGAGTCAGTCATCATTTGTTTGCATCCTTTCCCATTCTATCTCCAAAAGAAAACATTCTGTTGAAGCACATCTGCTGTGTTCTGATAGTAATGCAATCTATTCACTTAGCTGCAAACTAATAAGTTTGTTTTGCAAAGAAAGGTGAATCTCAGTATAAGGCATGAGTGGGCTTTGCCATGGTTACTATTCAGTTTATGACAACTTAGCATAACCCAGAGTTGACCAGTTCAATCAGAACGTGTTACACTAATAGCACAATCCCATTTAGTAGTTTAGGACTTCACTTTAGTTAAAGCAACTTTCTTAATTCAATGTCTGATCACTGACTCTTTAGCAACAATATGCACTGCACCATCTTCAGCTTCCTCATCATCCTTGACCTGAAATGATTATGACTCTCTAAATGCGCCAGGTGTGCCTCAGAGATTGAGTATTCATGTAGAGACAAAGCAAAGAACTGAAGTATGTATTAAAGAGGAGAGAAATCATTATGTTCAGGGAAGGATTGTTTATTACAGTCCCACTGCTGTGGTGATACATTGAATTCTTCACAGTTATAGAAAATCAATGGATTTCAATCCAAGAGAATTGTGTTGCACACATCCAAATCTGACAGTTGCATAAATCAGTGTTCCTTAGTGGAACAAACTGAGGCAAAAAACAAAGTTATTTGTTTACCTTTTATTAGCTTGATGTGATTGAAATTACAATGTTTCTTCACAGCATCCTCTAACTGGTCTGAGTATGTGACCAATGCACCAGTGCTTTCCATAGTGTGTCAGCCAGTAAACTTATTTTCGCTGCATCTAAAAATGAAAAAATGAAAAAAATAATTATTTTCCACAAAATAATGTACAACTGTTTTTGTTCTGTGTCAGTTACTATGAAAAACATGCATTTCTGTAGTCCCCAAGACATTTCAAAACAATAGTGATTTAAATAGTTCACCATGAAATATACGTACTGCTGCAAAGTAGGAGATGTGGTAATTTGTTTTCACCAGCAAAAAAATTCACAAAAAACAATTAATAACAAAATAAATCGTAATTAGGCAAAGGATAAATGTAAAGTGGAAACTGTGAAGAGCTCGCTTGCTATTTTCAAAATAACTCATGTAATCTTTTAGATTCACCATGGTTTTAATTTCTCATTCAAAACACTGAAATTCTGGCAGTGCAGTGCTCTCTGTGCTATAATGTTTGCTTAAATTATATGTTCAAGTTTTTAAAATTGAACTTCAACCTGTAACCTTTCACTCAGAGGCGATCACTGAAGCATTATATTTAGCCAATGCGTAGTCACTATAAAGAAGAATGCAAAGATTGGCCACTATTTACATTAATCTCTAACTATTGAATTGACTAGCACCTGTTCAATTGCATGCACTGCCAACCATACCTTCAGATGTTTATGTGTTTTGCTGTGTGCAAGCATAATCAACTTTTGGTCTAATGAGAAGGAATTTATTGAGGAAACAAAATGTAGTGTTTTGCATCTCTTCAACTATATGTAGATTATAATTAAGAGGCTTTAAACAACTACAAAGACTGTTGTGAGGATCCGAGACCTTCCATAAGTGTAAAGACTAGATCTTTTTATTTTATTTTTGATTTGAGTTGAATAGAGAAATAAAAACTTGACAAAGGACTGAGGAA
Source organism: Chiloscyllium plagiosum (assembly GCF_004010195.1). Taxonomy (NCBI): domain Eukaryota; kingdom Metazoa; phylum Chordata; class Chondrichthyes; order Orectolobiformes; family Hemiscylliidae; genus Chiloscyllium; species Chiloscyllium plagiosum. The sequence continues at coordinate 21,100,486 of NC_057715.1, forward strand.
AGAATTGCTGTATGTTTTTAAAAAACCATCTTACTGAAACTCATTATAAGTTGTATTTGTATTATTGCTTTGTAAACAGAGAGAAGGTGTGAGAGGAAATGGCACAGCTCTGGTGTATGTAGGCAAAGTGAAATTCAACCAGCAACAGGTTACTGATTGGATAGTGGAGGCGTGAACATTTGTGGATGCTAAAGGCTATCAGTTTAATGAAAGAGAAGTGAGGACTGCAGATGTTGGAGATCACAAGAGTGTGAGCTGGAAAAGCACAGCCGGTCAGGCAGCAACTGAAGAACAGGAGAGTCGACATTTCGATATAAGTCCTTCACCGGGAATGAGGCTTGTGGCCCGGGGGGGCTGAGAGATAAATGTGAGGGGAGAAGGTAGCTGGGAATGCAATGGGTAGATGAAGGTGGGGGTGAAGGTGATAGGTCGGAGAGGAGAATGGAGTAGATAGGTGGGAAGGAAGATGGATAGGTAGGACAGTTCAAGAGGGCAGTGCCAAGTTGGAGAGTTAGATCTGGGATAAGATGGGGAGGGAGAATGAGGAAACTGGTGAAATCTACATTGATGACGTATGGTTGGAGGGTCTCTGATTGGCTCCTGAGAAGCTGAACAGCTTGTGGGTGTGAACAAGACTGGCAGAATCCTTTGGACATCTAGAAGGAGAGGTGGTGTGTCTCTTTCTGTACTATAAATACCAGAAGTCTGAAGAGAACCAGTTATTTTCTCCAAGCAGTAGCTGTACAACATGGCCATTAACCAGTAACTAAGGGACTTTGCAGTTAATGTACCAGTTGCTCATGTCTCCTGTTAAAAAAAGTAAAAAGACTCAGGAAGAAAACATCAAAAAATCTGGACAAGAAATCTGGACTGGGACTATTGAACTGCTTCACAGGTTTTTCACCCCTCCATTCACAATACCAATTTTTTTTCACTTTTTTGCATGTATATGTAGAGCAGGACTTTATAAGGAGTTTAAAATTGTAATCATTGAGTTGTCAACGCTTCATTGTTGTTTACCTCTAGTTAGAATCCACTTATTTGTAATGAATAGTAATGCTTGTTAAGTTAAATGCAGTTAATGTTTTCCGTAAGCAAAGTCTATCTTAGGGGCAGCACAGTAGCTCAGTGGTTAGCACTGCTGCCTGACCCTCGGGCGATTGTCCATGTGCAGTTTGCACATTTTGCGTGGGTTTCTGCTGGGTGCTCCGGTTTCCTCCCACAGTCCAAAGATTTGTAAGTTAGGTGGATTGGCCATACTACATTAACCACAGTGTTCAGGAATGTGTAGGTTAGATGCATTAGGATAGGTCTGGGTGAGATGCTTTTCGGAGGGTTGATGTGGATTCATTGGGTGGAATGGTCTGTTTCACACTGTAGGGAATCAATGGATTCTATCAGACAAGCAAATTGGGGACTTTGCATACTTCGATTTTTCTTTAAACTTTTGTCACAACTTCGGTACTTGACTTTCAGTGTACTACCCCAGTGAGGCATAACACAAGTTCCTATTTTGCTGTCATGCCAAGTCCTCTTGATGTCAGCACTGTAGCCTTTGCTTTTTGCACTCAGTCAAGCATCAATTCTTTCAGACCCTTCCAGATCCATATACATCTCTTGTCAAGCTTTTTCCTGGTTAACTATTATTGTTGTGGACTCTTTTATACTATTATATTCACACTTATCCCATCTCCACCCAAATCTTTGACTTTGCAAATTCACTTTCATTGTCTTCCTCAACCAATATAATTTATTGTATCCGTTGCTCCCGATGCGGTCTCCTCTACATTGGGGAGACTGGACGCCTCCTAGCAGAGTGCTTCAGGGAACATCTCTGGGACACCTGCAGCAATCAACCAACATTTCAACTCTGTGGCCCAACATTTCAACTCCCCCTCCCACTCAGCCAAGGACATGAAAGTCCTGGGCCTCCTTCATCGCCGCTCCCTCACCACCCGACGCCTGGAGGAAAAATGCCTCATCTTCCACCTTGGAACACTTCAACCCCAGGGCATCAATGTGGACTTCAACAGTTTCCTCATTTCCCCTTCCCCCATCTCACCCCAGCTCCAAACTTCCAGCTTAGCATTGTCCCCATGATTTGTCTTACCTGCCTAACTTCCTTTCCACTTATCCACTCCAGCTCACCTATTGTACTCTATGCTACTTTCTCCCCACCCTCACCCTCCTCTCATTTATCTCTCCACCCTTCAGGCATTCTTCCTGTATTCCTGATGAAGGGCTTTTGCTGCTTTTGATTTTACTGCACGGATGCTGCCTGAACTGCTGTGCTTTTCCAGCACCACTCTAATCTAAACTGTGGTTTCCAGCATCTGCAGTCATTGTTTTTACCCCATGGAAGAATGATAGTTTGTTGGGTTGAATGTAGTTGGCTTGGACTGATTTTTTGAAAGTCTGAAGTCTGGAGTTCTCTCTGAATTGGAGGACCTTTATTCGATTGGAATTCTTTTATGGAGAACATAATCCCTGCTTGAGCAGGCAATTTCTATAATAAATCTGACAAAGTCTCATCAGTAATGTTAACAACAATTTGGTATGTAATGAATTATAACTTCATGTCACCATAGTTGCATCTCTTTACTGGAGAGATCTTTCATGAACTCATGTTATATTCTGCTGGATGTTATATTCTTCTTGCTTACTCAAGAACTTCATTAGTTTTGAGGTTTAAATAATTTGGATTTTTTTTCCTGAACAATAATCTTTTTAAAGAATTTTTTGCCAAGCAACCTACTGTGCTCTTTAAATGTTCCCTTTTGTACCAAGGATTTTTGTATCAATGTCTGTTTGCGCTCTTGCTGAACTTCAACTCAAAACTGCTTCCAAAGACCACTATGTTAAGGTGCAACCTGCATTTCAGCCTCATTTATGTGTACTATCATTCATATCTTCTAAGTGTGTGGATTATTTAAGGGTTTACAGCTTCTTTAGATGTTTTCTAGTGTGTGTGATGATAGCCATCTTCAAGTCTAATTAGAATCTTGAGGTAAACAAGGTAGTTTATTGCCTCTCTCCAGATTTGTATAGCCTGTAAGTCTAAACTCTATACTACTGCAAAGACGATTGGGAGGATCTAGCCTTAAATTTGACTTTCTTGATAATAGAGCAGCATAGAATCTCAAGCCCTCATAACATTATGACAGTACATGGTGCTTATTGCACACAGTCAAGTGTTAACTCTTTCAGACCCTTCCAAACTAAAACAAAATGCACAAACTTTGTTGAAATTCAAATACGTACAATTATGATTTTCAGTGGAGTTAAAAAGTGGAGCTGCAGTTTAGTGTTCAAATTGCCACTCATATTCTTTCACTTTCTGTGAAGTTACTCTTGAGACTACATAAGGAACTACTGAGAGAAACTCTGTAAAAGTGAGCTGCCAATATGGAAGGCACACAAAAGGACCTGGGGAAAATGTTTTATTTCACATTTTAATTTATAACAGCTCGTAAGGTGATTGAATTCAATGGGGACCAGCATTCAGTTGCTATGCTAGGCTCTTTACAAGGCCTTGTTTTCACAGAAGGAGTATTTCTGATTAAACCATCTTGATGGTGTATCCGCTCACATCTGTTAACAAGCCAGTCATTATGCCGATGTATGTGTTAGGCTCAGTGAAGCACTCAGAATCAGCTTGGTGAAACAAAGCATTGCAAACACATAACAGCTACATAATGAATAATAAGAATATATGCAACTGTGCAGAACACAATGTGTGTAGAACACAGGAGTCTGCATTTGTCATTACTTTGACCTTAATTTAATTGCCTTCAGTGGAGGCATTTTACACTGCTGATTTGTGATTGTGTTGTTCACCAATCTCCACCTACAAACACTATAACATAATTCAAACTCATAAAATTATGGAATGATGCAACACAGCAGGGAGTCATTACTGATGATAACAGATTCATTCTTTGGAAACATATCAGTGCTATATTTCAAATGTTTTCACAATACAGGGATAAATTGCAACAGCAATTCTATCATGCATTGAACATGCAAGGTAATCATTTCACTCATTGTAATTGTGCTCACTGTTTGAAAGAACATTAAAATTAGTCCTATATTCCAGTCTACTCTTTCCTTTTTACTGAATACCCTTTTCAAAATAATTATTGGGTTTGCTTCCACTGCCCTTTCATTCTAGACCATAACAATTACTCTCTAAACAAAAAACACATATGTAGCTTATAGTTCCTTCTGTTGTATTCTTAGATACCAATAGTGTCAGTTTGTCAATCTACTGGTTCCTTACCACTGGCGGCCTTTGCTTGGGATAGTTGACAGCTACCAATACCCCTTTCTATGCTGAGTAGATGCTCCTATCTATTTTCAGCAGTAGAGAAAGGGCAACCATTTCAAAACCATTCCTTTACACAACATCTTTGTCAAAAATCACACAACACCAAGTTATAGTCCAACAGGTTTAATTGGAAGCACTAGCTTTTGGAGAGCTGGTGTTTGTGTGAAGCAGCACTCTGAAAGCTAGTGCTTCCAATTAAACCTGTTGGACTATAAACTGGTGTTGTGTGATATTTAATTTTGTACAGCCCAATCCAACACTGGCATCTCCAAATCATAACATCTTTGTCAATTGCCTAAAGTCTACAAGGTTCTGATTACTGGCTTTCCTGCCAATGGAAAAAATTCTCCTTACTTGCCAGGTTGAAAACCTTTGTGATCTGAACAGCTCCATTTAATTTTCTCTGTTAAACAGAATAAAAAGAACGTTCTTCTCCAGTCTTCACTGTTTGAAGTAACAATGTTACTGAAGAAGAATGAAATAAATGCACATGTCCCCACTCGACAGTAAAGGGGTTAAACTGAATACTTAGTGAATTTAACAGGTTTCACATTGGGTTGTGAATATGTCAATGAGGCCAGCAAAGTTTGTGTTTTGGCACAAATACTGAAATCATCAAAATCTTGTATCAATAGGCTGTACACTGTAATAACCAAAACTTGTAGTAACATTTGTAAAGTCTTTGAAATTAAATAATTTCTAGCAAATTCTACAATTCTGTGCCCAGAAAGGTACATCTTATTATTTGTAGAAACCAACTTAAATATTTGTGCAAAACACACATGCATCATTTAAAATACCATGATAACCAAATGTGCAGAGTGTAAATAAAAGGTTAACAATCGAAATTATATCACAAGCTGCAACTGGTGTCTTGTGTTAAATGTTACAAATTATCTCCAGGATTATGAAGTGTAACTTCTTTGAAATCACACTGTTGGAGCAGACTCTGACCAGCCTGGAACACAGACCCAAATTTCGGGTGTAAATTGAACAAGTCGGGAAATCATGCACCCAAATTTCCAGCTGTTCGTGTCTGAGATCCTCCTCTGGTAACATGTTGTCAACTCACCACTGAGTATCTAAAACCATTTTGTCTTTGAGAAAAAAAATGTTACTTCAAACTACAGCCTATCAGAAAACATTGGCTTGCAATCCTCCTTACTCAGTAATGAATCATCAGATACTTGATTTATAGTTGTTTTCCGTTACCCTCTATATTGCACAGTCAGAGGAGAAAGCTTCTTCTTTGGTGCAAGGCTGTCCAAGAAGATATCAATCGTTAGGTAAAAAAATCACACAACACCAGGTTATAGTCCAACAGGTTTAATTGGAAGCACTAGCTTTCAGAGCGCCACTCCTTCATCACAACCACTTGATGAAGGAGCAGATCTCCGAAAGCTAGTGCTTCCAATTAAACCTGTTGGACTATAACCTGGTGTTGTGTGATTTTTAACTTTGTACATCCCAGTCCAACACCGGCATCTCTAAATCATGACCACTCTTTAGGGTTTGAAGCAAGTGTGAAGCAGAAAAACAAATATCCATCAAATATGAGTGATTTGGAGATGTCGGTGTTGGACTGAGGCGTACAAAGTTAAAAATTACACAACACCAGGTTATAGTGCTAGTACTTCCAAATAAACCTGTTGGACTGCAACCTGGTGTTGTGTGATGTTTAACCTTAATCAAATATAAAGGCATCATAAGAAACATCAACACCGAGATAGATACTGCAAACATTGGTAGGATCAGGATTGGGTCCCCATGCAAAAGGAATCAACATATAAATATAATTGGAACATTCAGGGTGCCACTTGAATTTAAAAAAAACAACCAGCAATAAACATAAGAATTACAGCATTATCCTCAACTCAGTAAAGCTAGAGGAAGCAGACAATTCGAGCTCAACTCTTAAAAAGAAGTGCTGTCAGCTGCTCACTGGAGCTTACATTCTGGAAGATGGTGTGCACAGATTGCAGACAGACTGAGGTCAAGCAGTTGAACAGAGAAGCATATTCCACAACCCTGCTGACTCGTTAGATCTTCGGAACATTTGTCTCAATTTAGCTCAAAGATGTTTCCAATGACATCTCTGACTTGATTGCAGATAGTCGGGCATTGACTAGTCAGGGAGTCTCAACAAGGTGACTGAAGTGGCTGTGACCCCAGGAGAGATTCTGTGCAGATTTCAGCCCTGCTTCCCTTCTTGCTCACAAATCAAAATCAGGCAGCTTTCAGCTATCGTTCTTCACAAGGGAAAATGGGCAAATGATCTAAGAAAGAACTGCGGATGCTAGAAATCTGAAACAAAGCCAGAAATTGCTGGAGAAACTCAGAGGGTCTGGCAATATCTATGGAGAGGAAGTGATGAAGTGAATGTTTTGAATCTCGTGACCCTTCTTCAGAACAGTTCTCAAAATGCTCACTGCTTTCTCTCCACAGATAGGAATTTATATTATTTGACCTATTTCAGGACAAGGATAAAGATACATAGGAATGCATGATTATAGAATACAAAACAATACCACAGTTCAACAGACAATCTTAATCAATTTTCTAATAAATGGTCAACTGCACCCAATTAGATTCTAAAAATTAAAATCACTCTGGGAGCCAAATTAGATATTTAAGCTGTTGCTGCACAATACACTTAATTTTCCTTTATTTACTTGCATTCTTTATAAATCTATTTTGCATCTAATTGAAGGTTCAAAGGTTATCAGGCCAAGATTTGGATCCCCATGTTCAGCACAAGTTTTACCACTGAAGAAGCCTATTTATCGCTGTAGCTACATTCCCACAATGGAATCTTCTGTGAAGGTTAAGCCTTATTGCTAAATGTTCTCTAAATTGCGCTTCTTAATATGGCTTCACTTTCCAAAAACATTAAATCAGCTTAATGTGCGTAATAGGTTGGATCCAACATGAAAAATAGCTGTTGTCAGGGTGCTTAATTTGTAATTACAAAGCATGTTAAAACTAATGTATGACAGAATCAGTGTTACCTAGGCTCACAGAAAAATGTGGAGGTGCACTTCAACATTCAGCTCATGCTAGCTGTAGCCCTTGCTGATTTTTCATGATTTTTATTTTTGTTCTTTTATCGATTTTGAATGGTGAGCTGGAAATGACCAGTGGACTTTGGGACAGCTTGCAGTAAAAGGAAAAGAACAGATCAAGCAAGTTTTGTTTGCTTGTGAGGCCAGGCCTGAAGGTTAATTGCACACTGAAGCTTGCTTAAAAAGTTTCCAAAGACATAGTGATCCTTTTTAGACCATTATGTTTAAACAGGGAGCAGAAGTTGGCTTTAACGAGTACCTGAGAATTGGTTCCAGCAAGTCTGGTAAAAACCCTTACATTCAAACAAATGGCAGTTGTTGAATGGTAATTGAGGCCCTGGAAGACTATCAGTGAGGAACCATAAATAAAGTTTTTTTAAATATGTTTTCTGAGAGATAGTTTTGGGCTGCTCCTGAGCCAACATGAAGATTTGAAAGCACCCTGCTTAATTTGATACACCAGCTTCTGGGAGCCCAGAGTACAAAAGCTGAGTTGGAAATATTGCTGCTTTTACCCAAGTGACTTGAAAAGAAGACCCTGATCAACGTGTAAAAAAAAACAGCCAAGGAGTTCACATTTATATTTGTGAAAAACATTTAACTAATCTGGCCAGTTTTGTTCTTTTTGTTTATTTAGCTGTGTCTGTCTGTCTGTCTTCTGTGTGAATAGGGGCTGAAAACAAATATTTTGGTTTTAAAGCACAGACATTATTCAGTTTGCAGTGTTGTTTAATTTTCTCTCTGGTAAAGTTATTGCAAAGCTAAGAAAAAGGCAAGTCTTTAAGGTAAAAAAAAATACAAAAAAATTTGCACACTCACAATAATATAAATTTCGTGCATTGAATTTGTTTAGTACATAACATCAGTCCTATAGGGACACCAAATAATTGGTTGCAGAGTATCTAATAGATGCAAGGATCTAATTGATAGCACCATGTGGCTCCTCAAACAAGCAACCCCATTCAAATAGATCACAGCGATGTTCTACATCAACTTTGTTTTCAGACTTGGATTCCCCCACAGCCCATTTTCTTTCTCATGATAAAGATCATCTCTGCTGTGGCAAAATTACTGCCTGTGTTGGCAATCCCAGGTCCCAATCACAAACCCAGCATCTCTCGTTTGTTTAATGCAATTTGGGGAGTAGTCCACATATGTAAACCTTGGCAGCATCTAGCCACTGAAGTGATCAGCTGCCTTCATTGAAATTGAGCTTTGTAGTTCCTCATGTCTGGAATCCAGAGTGTCGAGATTAGGCTGGGTAATTGTAGACTAGTTCCCAGTGCATTTATTTTGGATAGTCAGGGTGTATCTTTGGAAAATAGAGGTACACTTGTGAATTTGGGCCAAGAACACCTTGGGTATGGGGGGCATCAGGTATCCTCTACAGGGGTGATCAGGGATCCTCTGAGAATGCCTTTTAGTAATGTTAACTGAGGAAAAAACAATCCATACATTTCTTGGAACTGTCATACTTGTCGAGACCTGTCCAGAACTATAAGGAAATTTCCAGAAGTGTCAATAAATGTCAAGACTGTCAAGAAGTCCCTGGAAATGTCAAGAGGTTACAACCTATAAAGTACTATCAGAAAGCTGAAAAACATGTTTTTGTGAATGAAGTTTTCGTCTCAACAGAGTGTAGTTTGCAATACAGAATTTCAAGTAACAGAACTACTTTTTTTTCTTGTATGTACATAAGTATTTTTTTAAACTCATTGATTTGGCATGGCAGGTGAAGGGGGAATGGGTATTGGGTGGAAGTAGCCACTAATTTGTCCTGGAGGTATGAGGAGCTGTGGAGATGGGTAAATGATATGAAGTTCCATGGACAGGTAAGGCCTCCCACCCTCCATTTGCTTCAAGTAAGGCATACTTTAGGATTGTGAAAAGCATGCTTGTGCATGAATGGTGCATAAACTCATTGGGATTGGCAAAGCTTTTGAGGAACTGTCGAACTAAAAATGTGTGGAGTGAAGAAAAACTTTCACATTTCATTTTGTTTATTTGTTCATGGGATGTCGCTGTCATTGTTTAGAACAGTATTTATTGTCCATCCCTAGTTGCCCTGAGGGCAGTGAAGCATCAACCACATTGCTGTGAATCTGGAGTCACATGTAGGGCAGATCAGGTAAGGATACAAGATGTTGTGATTCTATTCGCCGAGCTGGGAATTTGTTGCAAACGTTTCGTCCCCTGTCTAGGTGACATCCTCAGTGCTTGGGAGCCACCTGTGAAGCGCTTCTGTGATGTTTCCTCCGGCATTTATAGTGATTTGTATCTGCCGCTTCCAGTTGTCAGTTCCAGCTGTCTGTTGCAGTGGAGGCATCCAAGCACTGAGGATGTCACCTAGACAGGGGACGAAACGTCTGCAACACAAATTCCCAGCTCGGTGAACAGAACCACAACAACGAGCACCTGAGCTACAAATCTTCTCCCAAACTTTGAAAGGATACAAGATTTCCTTCCCTGAAAGACATTAGCGAACCAGATGGTCATTACAACAATTGACAGTGGGCATTGAACGAGCTTATTATTTAATTTAACTTTCACTATTTACCATGATGGAGTTCAAATATTTACCCCCAGAGCAATAATGTGGGTCTCTGGATTACTCGTCCAGTGATGTTACTATTGTGCTACTGGCTCCCCATAATGTTAATAAATAATCAATATAAGATTAATTTCCCAAACTATCTTTTCACAATGCAGTGCCAATTGACGGACAGCCCCAATTGTCTATTGAATATAAATGTTTGTTGACTTCTGGATTAAATATTTCAGGGTTAATCATTTAACTGAAGAACAGTCATACAGGATTCCACACCTTAACTCTATTTCTCTCGCTACAGATGCTGCCTGACCTGCAGAACTTCTCCATCATTCTCTGCATTTATTTCAGACTTCCAGCATCCACATTATTTTGCTTTCATGTCAGTGAAACGTTTGTTTTTATAAGGGATTAGTTGAAACAATTTCCAAACAGGAAGGGATAGTTGAAATGGGTGGATGTTATGAGTTGGCACTGAATTGACATGTGGACTATAAAAGGACCAAGAAGATAACTGGAGCCATAGAAGATAGATAGATTGGCATATTGTGAATGCAGGAGCAAAGATTTGCACAGGAATTATGAGGATCCATTAGGTGACATAGGCTAAAATAAATGAGGCATGAAAATGAGGAAGACAGGAAAGGGAAAACTGTGATATTTTAGTTTTGAATTTTAAGCTTTGAACACATTTCTATAGCCTCCCCGGACAGACTTTCTGCCCTGAATGCCTCAGGAAATAGTGCTTTCGCTTTTTTGTAACAGAAGGTGTCACGACCTCAAGAATTGAACTGAAGTCTGTTAAAATCAAAGGGTAATTTTGAGAACATTATGGAGCACACCCTGAGACGCATATCATTGGTGTAGTTTAAAAAATTGCATATTTTAACACTTTGGATAATTGATTCATTATGGTTACATTTAGAATGGAAGAAAATACTGCCTGAGTTAGCAAGTGACCTAGCATTCGGCGTCCTATAGCAACTAGAATGAAAGGTGGCAATTGAAATGGTTATATAAGTGATGCAGTCATCTATTGCCATATCTAACTTAGTCAAAATCAACTAATTTTCAAAACTGTTTTCTTGTTTGTCTTGATATTCCTCCCCAGTTTTACCTTGACCTATCTCTGTAACCTGACCAGTCCTAGAACAATCAGGGTTCATAGTAATTCTCTAATTCTGGCACACCCCTATTTTAGTCGCTCTACTATGTGACACTGCTTTCAGCTGCTAGGACTTCAACCTCTAGAATCCATGCCGTGAAACTCTCTGCATTGAATCTTGAATAAAAATTTTAAAAGATAGGCTTTAGCTGTTAGCGAGGGTTCAGACAAAATCTGCTGTTGGGCTGTTGTAATTGACAGGCCACCTAGTGAAGATTAGGAAAAAAATCTAATTGCTGTCTATTCATGCAGTTTCAATGAAGCTCTTTGCTGTCTTCCCCAAAAGGCTGTGATTATGACATTGCTAATTGTTGACTGAGTTTCAAATGCTACAATTATGTCAAAAATCACACAACACCAGGTAATAGTCCAACAGGTTTAATTGGAAGCATTAGCTTTCAGAGCGCCGCTCCTTCATCAGGTGGTTGTCACAACCACCTGATGAGGGAGCAGCGTTGACTGAGTTTCAAATGCTACAGTTATGTAAAAAGTCACACAACACCAGGTGATAGTCCAACAGGTTTAATTGGAAGCATTAGCTTTCAGAGCGCCGCTCCTTCATCAGGTGGTTGTCACAACCACCTGATGAGGGACAGCGCTCCGAAAACTAGTGCTTCCAATTAAACCTGTTGTACTATAACCTGGTGTTGTGTGATTTTTAACTTTGTACACCCCAGTCCAACACTGGCATCTCCAAATCATGACTACAATTATGTCATGAAGGGGTTTTGAGTTGCCACAGTTTGATAGACAAATTAAGGAGGATATTAAAAGATTAGCCCTCTATAATGGGACTAGAAGTTTTTTTTTATTTATGTAACACATTAACCATTCGAGAAAATTTAGAAGCTGTGAATGTGTTTCGTGGTTGGGAGGTGTTTTACCATCATGTTTGCAGGAGAGTTACATTCAATTGGCGGAAATATATTTTTCTTTCTTTCTTTCTCAGGAGTGCCCATGGTGGATGGCATGTGAGTGATAATGGAGGTTAAAATGAAATGGTAGGGGATGAATGGGTCATCAGCATGGTGATAACATGGGTGCATGTATCGGTATGGATAAAGGGTAGAGGCAGGAGTTAGCACAGGTGCATGAAGGATGTGTTGAGAGTGCATGAGGGCTAGAGGAATTAATAGCTACTAAACTAAATGAGACAATATGCCAGAAAACCAAAGTGAGCATTGTAACTAGTTGACATAAACATTCACTCGCCTTTGAGGCAGCCTACAATCTGATTCTAGGGTTGGCAGGCCCAACACAAAGCCACACCTGCCTCGGCACAGTGAAGATTGGATCGAAGGTGGGCAGCTTAAACTAAAATGATTTTGCAATGTCAGGGAATTTGCAGATTAAGCGGTCTGCCGTAGTAGCAAAAACCTGACCCATTGTCTTCCAAAACATTGTGTTATGATGTTTAAAAAGAAAGCACGATTGATTCTTGAATTTAATGATCAGATTTAACATCTGGGATTTTTATGGTTTGAAATAGTTTTAACAAGAGAACAAAAACGCTGACATAAAATGGCCACAGGCATCACCTGGACACACACATTACCTAGTTTCAGGAAGTTAAAAATCACACAACACCAGGTTATAGTCCAACAGGTTTATTTGGAAGCACTAGCTTTTGGAGCGCTGCCCCTTCATCAGGTGGTTGTGGAGGACTATAACCTGGTGTTGTGTGATTTTTAACTTTGTACATCCCAGTGCAACACCGGCATCTCCAAATTATAGATTCAGGAAATCAGTGTGGATGAGATAACAAGCAGCTGACCTGCAATTAACATTTTATCCAAAGAATATGAAACCAATCAGCAAACTGCCCTAGGGAGGTATAAAAAGACCTTCATCTCTAACTTTCATTTACATTTATGAGAAGGTTAAATGTTAGAGATGGAATCTTGCCAACAGCAGACTTGTTGGTATTTCAAGGACAAAAATAAAGAACTGCAGATACTGGAAAGACAGAGAGACAGGCTGTGGTGAGCTGTATGGAAAGCTGTACTGGTGCGCAATGGGTGACTGTGCTAAAAAAAATCCATGTTGTAACAGGACCACGAGTGGAATGGGTAAAAAAACATGGAAGGGTGGAATCAGGCACTAAAGTAATTGAAGTCTATGTTGAGTTCTGGAAGCCACAAGGTCCCTCAGCAATGGAATATTGCAACAGGTCTCTGACAGAAATATTGACATGGGAACACAATGGTGTGTTGAAGTGGCAGACAATTGAAAGCTTGGCAGGTCAGGCAGCATCAAAGGAACAAGAGAATCGACGTTTCGGGCATAAGCCCTTCTTCAGGAATGAG